>NC_138904.1:20804525-21197525 GCF_965194825.1 Balaenoptera physalus | reverse complement strand
GATGCTATTTCAATTTTCTTAGATTTCTAAGGCTTTATGTGTGACCCTACATATGATATAACTTGGAGAGTGTTTCATGAGTACCTGAGGAGAGAGTGTTTTCTGTTGTTTTGCAATAGAATGTTGTATATTTATGAATGAATTCCCTCTTTTCCAACGTGTCATTGAAAGGTTATGTTTCCTAATTTAGTTTCATTTTGGATGATCTATCCATTGGTGATTGTGGGGTGGTAATGTCCCCTACTCTTATGGTTTTACTGTCAAGTTCCGCTTTATGGCTGTTAGGATATACATTATGTATTGAAGTGCTCCTCGGTTGGGTTCATAAGTATTTGCATTTCATATATCCTCTCCTTGGTTTGATCCCTTGATCAGTGTGTAGTGTCCTTGTTTGTTTCTTGAAATAGTCTTTATCTTAAAGTCTATTTCTTCTGATATGAGAATTGTAACTCCAGGTTTCCTTTGATTTCCATGTGCATGGAATGTCTCTTGCCATATCCTCAATTTCAGTCTGTATCTATCACTAGGTCTAAAATGGGTCTCTTCTAGGCAGCATATATAATGGGCTTGTTGTTGTATCCCTTCAGCCAGTTTATCTCTTGTGGTTGGAGCAATGAATCCATTTACATGTAAGGAAATTGTCAATATGGATGTTCCTCTTCCCATTTTGTTAATTGTTTTTGGTTTGTTCTAGGAGGTCTTTTCTTTTCTTTGTGATTCCTGCCTAGAGAAGTTCCTTTATCCTTTGGTATAAAGCTGTTGCGTGGTGCTGAATTCTCTTTCCGTTTGTTTTTCTGTAAAGTTTTTAGTTTCTCTGTCCAATCTGAATGAGATTCTTTCTGAAAACAGTAACATTGGTTGTAGGTTTTTTTCCTTACATCTCTTTCAATACGTATACAGCCACTTCCTTCTCTCTTGCAGAATTTCTGCTGAAAGGTCGGCTCTTAACTTACGTGGATTCCCTTGAATGGTAAATGGTGCTTTTCCCATGCTGCTTTTTACATGTTTCCTATACATTTAGATTTTAATAGTATGATGAGTACGTTTCTTGGCGTGTTTCTCCTTGGAATTATCCTGTATGAGACTCTCTGTGCTTCCTGGACTTGATTAACTCTTTCCTTTCCCATACTAGGGTAGTTTTCAACTATAATCTCTTCAAATATATTCTCACGCCTTTTCTCTTTCTCTTCTTCTTCTGAGAGCCGTATAATTCGAATGTTGGTGCATTTAATGTTGTCCCAAGGGTCGCTGAGACTGTCCTCCGTTCCTTTCATTCTTTGTTCTTTATTTTGATCCGCAGTATTTATTTGAACTATTTTATCTTCCAGGCCACTTAACCGTTCTTGTGCCTCAGTTATTGTGCTAGTGATCCATGCTAGAGAATAAATATTTTCATTTATTGTGTTCTTCATCACAGTTTGTTTGCTCTTCACTTCTTGTCGACCCCTGTGAAACGTTTCCTGTATTTTCTCTCTCCTATTTCCACGATGTTGAATCGTTTTTCCTATCATTATTCTGAATTCTTTTTCGGGTAGACTGCCTATTTCCTCTTCATTTGTTAGGTCTGGTGCATTTTGACCTTGCTGCTTCGTCAGCTGTGTGTTTTTTGGTCTCCTAATTTTGGTTAACTTACTGTGCTTGAGTTCCTTTTCACAGGCGTCATGCCCGTAGTTATTGTTGTTTTTGGTGTCCGTCCCAAGCGGCTAAAGTTTGTTAAGTGGGTTGTGTAGGCTTCTTCGTGGAGGGGAGTTATGCTTGTGTTCTTTTGAATGAGGCTGGATCCTGTCTTTCTGGTGGGCATTTCCACAACTGCTGGTGTGTATTTTGGTGCCTCCGTCCTTATGATGATTTAAGGCATCCTCTCTGATAACGGATGGGACTGTTTCTGTCTTGCTCATTGTTTGGCATACGGTGTCCAGCACTGTTGCTTACTGGTCACTGAGTGAATGTGGGTCTTGGCGTTGAGAAAGAAATCTCTGGGAGATTTTCTCCATTTGATATTATGTGAAGCTGTCAGGTCTCCTGTGCACCAGTGTCCTGAACTTGGTTTTCCCTCCTCAGATGCACAGCTCTGACTCCTGGTTAGAGCACCTAGAGACATTCATCCTCACAGCTCAGAAAAAGTGGGAGAGAAAAGAGAAGGAAACAAAGAATGAGGATAAAATAAAACAAAATAAAGTAAAATCAAATAAAATGAAGTTATTAAAATGAAAACTATGTATTAAGAGAAAATTTTAAAAATTAAAAAGAAAAGCAGTCACACAGAACTCTAGCACAAATGGTTAAAGCTTAGCTCTACAGACAAAATGACTCACAGCGGCATACACCTACACATTGACAAAAAGTGAAAAAGTGGAAAAACTAATATATCTATGCTCACAAAGTCCACCTCCTCAATTTTGGACTGATTCATTGTTCTATTCAGGTGTTCCAGAGATGCGGGGTACTTCACGTTGAATGTGGAGATTTCATCCACTCTTCGTGCGGGTGCTGGAGGAGATTACTTTTTCGCTTCTTTGCTCGCACAGTTCTTCTTTTAGAGTTGCATTTGTTTCATTCCATAGATTTGGGTGTTCCTATTTACATTTTCAATTTTTCCCAGGTATTTGTGATCCCATCTTAGTTTTCTACAGTGTATTCTTGGTTATGTAACAGCGTTTTGTTTAGCTTCCATGTGTTTGTATTATTTACAGTTTTTTTTCTTTTAATTCCTATCTAGTTTCATAGCACTGTAGGCGGAAATTATACCTGATGCTATTTCAATTTTCTTAGATTTCTAAGGCTTTATGTGTGACCCTACATATGATATATCTTGGAGAGTGTTTCATGAGTACCTGAGGAGAGAGTGTTTTCTGTTGTTTTGCATTAGAATGTTGTATATTTATGAATGAATTCCCTCTTGTCCAACGTGTCATTGAAAGCTTATGTTTCCTAATTTAGTTTCATTTTGGATGATCTATCCATTGGTGATTGTGGGGTGGTAATGTCCCCTACTCTTATGGTTTTACTGTCAAGTTCCGCTTTATGGCTGTTAGGATATACCTTATGTATTGAAGTGCTCCTCGGTTGGGTTCATAAGTATTTGCATTTCTTATATCCTCTCCTTGGTTTGATCCCTTGATCAGTGTGTAGTGTCCTTGTTTGTTTCTTGAAATAGACTTTATCTTAAAGTCTATTTCTTCTGATATGAGAATTGTAACACCAGGTTTCCTTTGATTTCCATGTGCATGGAATGTCTCTTGCCATATCCTCAGTTTCAGTCTGTATCTATCCCTAGGTCTAAAATGGGTCTCTTCTAGGCAGCATATATAATGGGCTTGTTGTTGTATCCCTTCAGCCAGTTTATCTGTTGTGGTTGGAGCAATGAATCCATTTACATGTAAGGAAATTGTCAATATGGATGTTCCTCTTCCCGTTTTGTTAATTGTGTTTGGTTTGTTCTAGGAGGTCTTTTCTTTTCTTTGTGATTCCTGCCTAGAGAAGTTACTTTATCCTTTCGTATAAAGCTGTTACGTGGTGCTGAATTCTCTTTCCGTTTGTTTTTCTGTAAAGTTTTTAGTTTCTCTGTCCAATCTCAATGAGATTCTTGCTGAAATCAGTAACATTGGTTGTAGGTTTTTTCCTTTCATCTCTTTAAATACGTATACTGCCACTTCCTTCTCTCTTGCAGAATTTCTGCTGAAAGGTCGGCTCTTAACTTACGTGGATTCCCTTGAATGGTAAATGGTGCTTTTCCCATGCTGCTTTTTACATTTTTCCTGTACATTTCGATTTTAATAGTTTGATGAATACGTGTCTTGGCGTGTTTCTCCTTGGATTTATCCTGTATGAGACTCTCTGTGCTTCCTGGACTTGATTAACTCTTTCCTTTCCCATACTAGGGTAGTTTTCAACTATAATCTCTTCAAATATATTCTCACGCCTTTTCTCTTTCTCTTCTTCTTCTGAGAGCCATATAATTCGAATGTTGGTGCATTTAATGTTGTCCCAAGGGTCGCTGAGACTGTCCTCCGTTCCTTTCATTCTTTGTTCTTTATTTTGATCCGCAGTATTTATTTGAACTATTTTATCTTCCAGGCCACTTAACCGTTCTTGTGCCTCAGTTATTGTGCTAGTGATCCATGCTAGAGAATAATTATTTTCATTTATTGTGTTCTTCATCACTGTTTGTTTGCTCTTCAGTTCTTGTCGACCCCTGTGAAACGTTTCCTGTATTTTCTCTCTCCTATTTCCACGATGTTGAATCGTTTTTCCTATCATTATTCTGAATTCTTTTTCGGGTAGACTGCCTATTTCCTCTTCATTTGTTAGGTCTGGTGCATTTTGACCTTGCTGCTTCGTCAGCTGTGTGTTTTTTGGTCTCCTAATTTTGGTTAACTTACTGTGCTTGAGTTCCTTTTCACAGGCGTCATGCCCGTAGTTATTGTTGTTTTTGGTGTCCGTCCCAAGCGGCTAAGGTTTGTTAAGTGGGTTGTGTAGGCTTCTTGGTGGAGGGGAGTTAGGCTTGTGTTCTTTTGAATGAGGCTGGATCCTGTCTTTCTGGTGGGCATTTCCACAACTGCTGGTGTGTATTTTGGTGCCTCCGTCCTTATGATGATTTAAGGCATCCTCTCTGATAACGGATGGGACTGTTTCTGTCTTGCTCATTGTTTGGCATACGGTGTCCAGCACTGTTGCTTACTGGTCACTGAGTGAATGTGGGTCTTGGCGTTGAGAAAGAAATCTCTGGGAGATTTTCTCCATTTGATATTATGTGAAGCTGTCAGGTCTCCTGTGCACCAGTGTCCTGAACTTGGTTTTCCCTCCTCAGATGCACAGCTCTGACTCCTGGTTAGAGCACCTAGAGACATTCATCCTCACAGCTCAGAAAAAGTGGGAGAGAAAAGAGAAGGAAACAAAGAATGAGGATAAAATAAAACAAAATAAAGTAAAATCAAATAAAATGAAGTTATTAAAATGAAAACTATGTATTAAGAGAAAATTTTAAAAATTAAAAAGAAAAGCAGTCACACAGAACTCTAGCACAAATGGTTAAAGCTTAGCTCTACAGACAAAATGACTCACAGCGGCATACACCTACACATTGACAAAAAGTGAAAAAGTGGAAAAACTAATATATCTATGCTCACAAAGTCCACCTCCTCAATTTTGGACTGATTCATTGTTCTATTCAGGTGTTCCAGAGATGCGGGGTACTTCACGTTGAATGTGGAGATTTCATCCACTCTTCGTGCGGGTGCTGGAGGAGATTACTTTTTCGCTTCTTTGCTCGCACAGTTCTTCTTTTAGAGTTGCATTTGTTTCATTCCATAGATTTGGGTGTTCCTATTTACATTTTCAATTTTTCCCAGGTATTTGTGATCCCATCTTAGTTTTCTACAGTGTATTCTTGGTTATGTAACAGCGTTTTGTTTAGCTTCCATGTGTTTGTATTATTTACAGTTTTTTTTCTTTTAATTCCTATCTAGTTTCATAGCACTGTAGGCGGAAATTATACCTGATGCTATTTCAATTTTCTTAGATTTCTAAGGCTTTATGTGTGACCCTACATATGATATATCTTGGAGAGTGTTTCATGAGTACCTGAGGAGAGAGTGTTTTCTGTTGTTTTGCATTAGAATGTTGTATATTTATGAATGAATTCCCTCTTGTCCAACGTGTCATTGAAAGCTTATGTTTCCTATTTTAGTTTCATTTTGGATGATCTATCCATTGGTGATTGTGGGGTGGTAATGTCCCCTACTCTTATGGTTTTACTGTCAAGTTCCGCTTTATGGCTGTTAGGATATACCTTATGTATTGAAGGGCTCCTCGGTTGGGTTCATAAGTATTTGCATTTCTTATATCCTCTCCTTGGTTTGATCCCTTGATCAGTGTGTAGTGTCCTTGTTTGTTTCTTGAAATAGACTTTATCTTAAAGTCTATTTCTTCTGATATGAGAATTGTAACACCAGGTTTCCTTTGATTTCCATGTGCATGGAATGTCTCTTGCCATATCCTCAGTTTCAGTCTGTATCTATCCCTAGGTCTAAAATGGGTCTCTTCTAGGCAGCATATATAATGGGCTTGTTGTTGTATCCCTTCAGCCAGTTTATCTGTTGTGGTTGGAGCAATGAATCCATTTACATGTAAGGAAATTGTCAATATGGATGTTCCTCTTCCCGTTTTGTTAATTGTGTTTGGTTTGTTCTAGGAGGTCTTTTCTTTTCTTTGTGATTCCTGCCTAGAGAAGTTCCTTTATCCTTTCGTATAAAGCTGTTACGTGGTGCTGAATTCTCTTTCCGTTTGTTTTTCTGTAAAGTTTTTAGTTTCTCTGTCCAATCTCAATGAGATTCTTGCTGAAATCAGTAACATTGGTTGTAGGTTTTTTCCTTTCATCTCTTTAAATACGTATACTGCCACTTCCTTCTCTCTTGCAGAATTTCTGCTGAAAGGTCGGCTCTTAACTTACGTGGATTCCCTTGAATGGTAAATGGTGCTTTTCCCATGCTGCTTTTTACATTTTTCCTGTACATTTCGATTTTAATAGTTTGATGAATACGTGTCTTGGCGTGTTTCTCCTTGGATTTATCCTGTATGAGACTCTCTGTGCTTCCTGGACTTGATTAACTCTTTCCTTTCCCATACTAGGGTAGTTTTCAACTATAATCTCTTCAAATATATTCTCACGCCTTTTCTCTTTCTCTTCTTCTTCTGAGAGCCATATAATTCGAATGTTGGTGCATTTAATGTTGTCCCAAGGGTCGCTGAGACTGTCCTCCGTTCCTTTCATTCTTTGTTCTTTATTTTGATCCGCAGTATTTATTTGAACTATTTTATCTTCCAGGCCACTTAACCGTTCTTGTGCCTCAGTTATTGTGCTAGTGATCCATGCTAGAGAATAATTATTTTCATTTATTGTGTTCTTCATCACTGTTTGTTTGCTCTTCAGTTCTTGTCGACCCCTGTGAAACGTTTCCTGTATTTTCTCTCTCCTATTTCCATGATGTTGAATCGTTTTTCCTATCATTATTCTGAATTCTTTTTCGGGTAGACTGCCTATTTCCTCTTCATTTGTTAGGTCTGGTGCATTTTGACCTTGCTGCTTCGTCAGCTGTGTGTTTTTTGGTCTCCTAATTTTGGTTAACTTACTGTGCTTGAGTTCCTTTTCACAGGCGTCATGCCCGTAGTTATTGTTGTTTTTGCTGTCCGTCCCAAGCGGCTAAGGTTTGTTAAGTGGGTTGTGTAGGCTTCTTGGTGGAGGGGAGTTAGGCTTGTGTTCTTTTGAATGAGGCTGGATCCTGTCTTTCTGGTGGGCATTTCCACAACTGCTGGTGTGTATTTTGGTGCCTCCGTCCTTATGATGATTTAAGGCATCCTCTCTGATAACGGATGGGACTGTTTCTGTCTTGCTCATTGTTTGGCATACGGTGTCCAGCACTGTTGCTTACTGGTCACTGAGTGAATGTGGGTCTTGGCGTTGAGAAAGAAATCTCTGGGAGATTTTCTCCATTTGATATTATGTGAAGCTGTCAGGTCTCCTGTGCACCAGTGTCCTGAACTTGGATTTCCCTCCTCAGATGCACAGCTCTGACTCCTGGTTAGAGCACCTAGAGACATTCATCCTCACAGCTCAGAAAAAGTGGGAGAGAAAAGAGAAGGAAACAAAGAATGAGGATAAAATAAAACAAAATAAAGTAAAATCAAATAAAATGAAGTTATTAAAATGAAAACTATGTATTAAGAGAAAATTTTAAAAATTAAAAAGAAAAGCAGTCACACAGAACTCTAGCACAAATGGTTAAAGCTTAGCTCTACAGACAAAATGACTCACAGCGGCATACACCTACACATTGACAAAAAGTGAAAACGTGGAAAAACTAATATATCTATGCTCACAAAGTCCACCTCCTCAATTTTGGACTGATTCATTGTTCTATTCAGGTGTTCCAGAGATGCGGGGTACTTCACTTTGAATGTGGAGATTTCATCCACTCTTCGTGCGGGTGCTGGAGGAGATTACTTTTTCGCTTCTTTGCTCGCACAGTTCTTCTTCTAGAGTTGCATTTGTTTCATTCCATAGATTTCGGTGTTCCTATTTACATTTTCAATTTTTCCCAGGTATTTGTGATCCCATCTTAGTTTTCTACAGTGTATTCTTGGTTATGTAACAGCGTTTTGTTTAGCTTCCATGTGTTTGTATTATTTACAGTTTTTTTTCTTTTAATTCCTATCTAGTTTCATAGCACTGTAGGCGGAAATTATACCTGATGCTATTTCAATTTTCTTAGATTTCTAAGGCTTTATGTGTGACCCTACATATGATATATCTTGGAGAGTGTTTCATGAGTACCTGAGGAGAGAGTGTTTTCTGTTGTTTTGCAATAGAATGTTGTATATTTATGAATGAATTCCCTCTTGTCCAACGTGTCATTGAAAGCTTATGTTTCCTAATTTAATTTCATTTTGGATGATCTATCCATTGGTGATTGTGGGGTGGTAATGTCCCCTACTCTTATGGTTTTACTGTCAAGTTCCGCTTTATGGCTGTTAGGATATACCTTATGTATTGAAGGGCTCCTCGGTTGGGTTCATAAGTATTTGCATTTCTTATATCCTCTCCTTGGTTTGATCCCTTGATCAGTGTGTAGTGTCCTTGTTTGTTTCTTGAAATAGACTTTATCTTAAAGTCTATTTCTTCTGATATGAGAATTGTAACACCAGGTTTCCTTTGATTTCCATGTGCATGGAATGTCTCTTGCCATATCCTCAGTTTCAGTCTGTATCTATCCCTAGGTCTAAAATGGGTCTCTTCTAGGCAGCATATATAATGGGCTTGTTGTTGTATCCCTTCAGCCAGTTTATCTGTTGTGGTTGGAGCAATGAATCCATTTACATGTAAGGAAATTGTCAATATGGATGTTCCTCTTCCCGTTTTGTTAATTGTGTTTGGTTTGTTCTAGGAGGTCTTTTCTTTTCTTTGTGATTCCTGCCTAGAGAAGTTCCTTTATCCTTTCGTATAAAGCTGTTACGTGGTGCTGAAATCTCTTTCCGTTTGTTTTGCTGTAAAGTTTTTAGTTTCTCTGTCCAATCTCAATGAGATTCTTGCTGAAATCAGTAACATTGGTTGTAGGTTTTTTCCTTTCATCTCTTTAAATACGTATACTGCCACTTCCTTCTCTCTTGCAGAATTTCTGCTGAAAGGTCGGCTCTTAACTTACGTGGATTCCCTTGAATGGTAAATGGTGCTTTTCCCATGCTGCTTTTTACATTTTTCCTGTACATTTCGATTTTAATAGTTTGATGAATACGTGTCTTGGCGTGTTTCCCCTTGGATTTATCCTGTATGAGACTCTCTGTGCTTCCTGGACTTGATTAACTCTTTCCTTTCCCATACTAGGGTAGTTTTCAACTATAATCTCTTCAAATATATTCTCACGCCTTTTCTCTTTCTCTTCTTCTTCTGAGAGCCATATAATTCGAATGTTGGTGCATTTAATGTTGTCCCAAGGGTCGCTGAGACTGTCCTCCGTTCCTTTCATTCTTTGTTCTTTATTTTGATCCGCAGTATTTATTTGAACTATTTTATCTTCCAGGCCACTTAACCGTTCTTGTGCCTCAGTTATTGTGCTAGTGATCCATGCTAGAGAATAATTATTTTCATTTATTGTGTTCTTCATCACTGTTTGTTTGCTCTTCAGTTCTTGTCGACCCCTGTGAAACGTTTCCTGTATTTTCTCTCTCCTATTTCCATGATGTTGAATCGTTTTTCCTATCATTATTCTGAATTCTTTTTCGGGTAGACTGCCTATTTCCTCTTCATTTGTTAGGTCTGGTGCATTTTGACCTTGCTGCTTCGTCAGCTGTGTGTTTTTTGGTCTCCTAATTTTGGTTAACTTACTGTGCTTGAGTTCCTTTTCACAGGCGTCATGCCCGTAGTTATTGTTGTTTTTGCTGTCCGTCCCAAGCGGCTAAGGTTTGTTAAGTGGGTTGTGTAGGCTTCTTGGTGGAGGGGAGTTATGCTTGTGTTCTTTTGAATGAGGCTGGATCCTGTCTTTCTGGTGGGCATTTCCACAACTGCTGGTGTGTATTTTGGTGCCTCCGTCCTTATGATGATTTAAGGCATCCTCTCTGATAACGGATGGGACTGTTTCTGTCTTGCTCATTGTTTGGCATACGGTGTCCAGCACTGTTGCTCACTGGTCACTGAGTGAATGTGGGTCTTGGCGTTGAGAAAGAAATCTCTGGGAAATTTTCTCCATTTGATATTATGTGAAGCTGTCAGGTCTCCTGTGCACCAGTGTCCTGAACTTGGTTTTCCCTCCTCAGATGCAGAGCTCTGACTCCTGGTTAGAGCACCTAGAGACATTCATCCTCACAGCTCAGAAAAAGTGGGAGAGAAAAGAGAAGGAAACAAAGAATGAGGATAAAATAAAACAAAATAAAGTAAAATCAAATAAAATGAAGTTATTAAAATGAAAACTATGTATAAAGAGAAAATTTTAAAAATTAAAAAGAAAAGCAGTCACACAGAACTCTAGCACAAATGGTTAAAGCTTAGCTCTACAGACAAAATGACACACAGCGGCATACACCTACACATTGACAAAAAGTGAAAACGTGGAAAAACTAATATATCTATGCTCACAAAGTCCACCTCCTCAATTTTGGACTGATTCATTGTTCTATTCAGGTGTTCCAGAGATGCGGGGTACTTCACGTTGAATGTGGAGATTTCATCCACTCTTCGTGCGGGTGCTGGAGGAGATTACTTTTTCGCTTCTTTGCTCGCACAGTTCTTCTTCTAGAGTTGCATTTGTTTCATTCCATAGATTTCGGTGTTCCTATTTACATTTTCAATTTTTCCCAGGTATTTGTGATCCCATCTGAGTTTTCTACAGTGTATTCTTGGTTATGTAACAGCGTTTTGTTTAGCTTCCATGTGTTTGTATTATTTACAGTTTTTTTTCTTTTAATTCCTATCTAGTTTCATAGCACTGTAGGCGGAAATTATACCTGATGCTATTTCAATTTTCTTAGATTTCTAAGGCTTTATGTGTGACCCTACATATGATATATCTTGGAGAGTGTTTCATGAGTACCTGAGGAGAGAGTGTTTTCTGTTGTTTTGCAATAGAATGTTGTATATTTATGAATGAATTCCCTCTTGTCCAACGTGTCATTGAAAGCTTATGTTTCCTAATTTAGTTTCATTTTGGATGATCTATCCATTGGTGATTGTGGGGTGGTAATGTCCCCTACTCTTATGGTTTTACTGTCAAGTTCCGCTTTATGGCTGTTAGGATATACCTTATGTATTGAAGGGCTCCTCGGTTGGGTTCATAAGTATTTGCATTTCTTATATCCTCTCCTTGGTTTGATCCCTTGATCAGTGTGTAGTGTCCTTGTTTGTTTCTTGAAATAGACTTTATCTTAAAGTCTATTTCTTCTGATATGAGAATTGTAACACCAGGTTTCCTTTGATTTCCATGTGCATGGAATGTCTCTTGCCATATCCTCAGTTTCAGTCTGTATCTATCCCTAGGTCTAAAATGGGTCTCTTCTAGGCAGCATATATAATGGGCTTGTTGTTGTATCCCTTCAGCCAGTTTATCTGTTGTGGTTGGAGCAATGAATCCATTTACATGTAAGGAAATTGTCAATATGGATGTTCCTCTTCCCGTTTTGTTAATTGTGTTTGGTTTGTTCTAGGAGGTCTTTTCTTTTCTTTGTGATTCCTGCCTAGAGAAGTTCCTTTATCCTTTCGTATAAAGCTGTTACGTGGTGCTGAATTCTCTTTCCGTTTGTTTTTCTGTAAAGTTTTTAGTTTCTCTGTCCAATCTCAATGAGATTCTTGCTGAAATCAGTAACATTGGTTGTAGGTTTTTTCCTTTCATCTCTTTAAATACGTATACTGCCACTTCCTTCTCTCTTGCAGAATTTCTGCTGAAAGGTCGGCTCTTAACTTACGTGGATTCCCTTGAATGGTAAATGGTGCTTTTCCCATGCTGCTTTTTACATTTTTCCTGTACATTTCGATTTTAATAGTTTGATGAATACGTGTCTTGGCGTGTTTCTCCTTGGATTTATCCTGTATGAGACTCTCTGTGCTTCCTGGACTTGATTAACTCTTTCCTTTCCCATACTAGGGTAGTTTTCAACTATAATCTCTTCAAATATATTCTCACGCCTTTTCTCTTTCTCTTCTTCTTCTGAGAGCCATATAATTCGAATGTTGGTGCATTTAATGTTGTCCCAAGGGTCGCTGAGACTGTCCTCCGTTCCTTTCATTCTTTGTTCTTTATTTTGATCCGCAGTATTTATTTGAACTATTTTATCTTCCAGGCCACTTAACCGTTCTTGTGCCTCAGTTATTGTGCTAGTGATCCATGCTAGAGAATAATTATTTTCATTTATTGTGTTCTTCATCACTGTTTGTTTGCTCTTCAGTTCTTGTCGACCCCTGTGAAACGTTTCCTGTATTTTCTCTCTCCTATTTCCATGATGTTGAATCGTTTTTCCTATCATTATTCTGAATTCTTTTTCGGGTAGACTGCCTATTTCCTCTTCATTTGTTAGGTCTGGTGCATTTTGACCTTGCTGCTTCGTCAGCTGTGTGTTTTTTGGTCTCCTAATTTTGGTTAACTTACTGTGCTTGAGTTCCTTTTCACAGGCGTCATGCCCGTAGTTATTGTTGTTTTTGGTGTCCGTCCCTAGCGGCTAAGGTTTGTTAAGTGGGTTGTGTAGGCTTCTTGGTGGAGGGGAGTTAGGCTTGTGTTCTTTTGAATGAGGCTGGATCCTGTCTTTCTGGTGGGCATTTCCACAACTGCTGGTGTGTATTTTGGTGCCTCCGTCCTTATGATGATTTAAGGCATCCTCTCTGATAACGGATGGGACTGTTTCTGTCTTGCTCATTGTTTGGCATACGGTGTCCAGCACTGTTGCTTACTGGTCACTGAGTGAATGTGGGTCTTGGCGTTGAGAAAGAAATCTCTGGGAGATTTTCTCCATTTGATATTATGTGAAGCTGTCAGGTCTCCTGTGCACCAGTGTCCTGAACTTGGTTTTCCCTCCTCAGATGCACAGCTCTGACTCCTGGTTAGAGCACCTAGAGACATTCATCCTCACAGCTCAGAAAAAGTGGGAGAGAAAAGAGAAGGAAACAAAGAATGAGGATAAAATAAAACAAAATAAAGTAAAATCAAATAAAATGAAGTTATTAAAATGAAAACTATGTATTAAGAGAAAATTTTAAAAATTAAAAAGAAAAGCAGTCACACAGAACTCTAGCACAAATGGTTAAAGCTTAGCTCTACAGACAAAATGACTCACAGCGGCATACACCTACACATTGACAAAAAGTGAAAACGTGGAAAAACTAATATATCTATGCTCACAAAGTCCACCTCCTCAATTTTGGACTGATTCATTGTTCTATTCAGGTGTTCCAGAGATGCGGGGTACTTCACTTTGAATGTGGAGATTTCATCCACTCTTCGTGCGGGTGCTGGAGGAGATTACTTTTTCGCTTCTTTGCTCGCACAGTTCTTCTTCTAGAGTTGCATTTGTTTCATTCCATAGATTTCGGTGTTCCTATTTACATTTTCAATTTTTCCCAGGTATTTGTGATCCCATCTTAGTTTTCTACAGTGTATTCTTGGTTATGTAACAGCGTTTTGTTTAGCTTCCATGTGTTTGTATTATTTACAGTTTTTTTTCTTTTAATTCCTATCTAGTTTCATAGCACTGTAGGCGGAAATTATACCTGATGCTATTTCAAATTTCTTAGATTTCTAAGGCTTTATGTGTGACCCTACATATGATATATCTTGGAGAGTGTTTCATGAGTACCTGAGGAGAGAGTGTTTTCTGTTGTTTTGCAATAGAATGTTGTATATTTATGAATGAATTCCCTCTTGTCCAACGTGTCATTGAAAGCTTATGTTTCCTAATTTAGTTTCATTTTGGATGATCTATCCATTGGTGATTGTGGGGTGGTAATGTCCCCTACTCTTATGGTTTTACTGTCAAGTTCCGCTTTATGGCTGTTAGGATATACCTTATGTATTGAAGGGCTCCTCGGTTGGGTTCATAAGTATTTGCATTTCTTATATCCTCTCCTTGGTTTGATCCCTTGATCAGTGTGTAGTGTCCTTGTTTGTTTCTTGAAATAGACTTTATCTTAAAGTCTATTTCTTCTGATATGAGAATTGTAACACCAGGTTTCCTTTGATTTCCATGTGCATGGAATGTCTCTTGCCATATCCTCAGTTTCAGTCTGTATCTATCCCTAGGTCTAAAATGGGTCTCTTCTAGGCAGCATATATAATGGGCTTGTTGTTGTATCCCTTCAGCCAGTTTATCTGTTGTGGTTGGAGCAATGAATCCATTTACATGTAAGGAAATTGTCAATATGGATGTTCCTCTTCCCGTTTTGTTAATTGTGTTTGGTTTGTTCTAGGAGGTCTTTTCTTTTCTTTGTGATTCCTGCCTAGAGAAGTTCCTTTATCCTTTCGTATAAAGCTGTTACGTGGTGCTGAAATCTCTTTCCGTTTGTTTTTCTGTAAAGTTTTTAGTTTCTCTGTCCAATCTCAATGAGATTCTTGCTGAAATCAGTAACATTGGTTGTAGGTTTTTTCCTTTCATCTCTTTAAATACGTATACTGCCACTTCCTTCTCTCTTGCAGAATTTCTGCTGAAAGGTCGGCTCTTAACTTACGTGGATTCCCTTGAATGGTAAATGGTGCTTTTCCCATGCTGCTTTTTACATTTTTCCTGTACATTTCGATTTTAATAGTTTGATGAATACGTGTCTTGGCGTGTTTCCCCTTGGATTTATCCTGTATGAGACTCTCTGTGCTTCCTGGACTTGATTAACTCTTTCCTTTCCCATACTAGGGTAGTTTTCAACTATAATCTCTTCAAATATATTCTCACGCCTTTTCTCTTTCTCTTCTTCTTCTGAGAGCCATATAATTCGAATGTTGGTGCATTTAATGTTGTCCCAAGGGTCGCTGAGACTGTCCTCCGTTCCTTTCATTCTTTGTTCTTTATTTTGATCCGCAGTATTTATTTGAACTATTTTATCTTCCAGGCCACTTAACCGTTCTTGTGCCTCAGTTATTGTGCTAGTGATCCATGCTAGAGAATAATTATTTTCATTTATTGTGTTCTTCATCACTGTTTGTTTGCTCTTCAGTTCTTGTCGACCCCTGTGAAACGTTTCCTGTATTTTCTCTCTCCTATTTCCATGATGTTGAATCGTTTTTCCTATCATTATTCTGAATTCTTTTTCGGGTAGACTGCCTATTTCCTCTTCATTTGTTAGGTCTGGTGCATTTTGACCTTGCTGCTTCGTCAGCTGTGTGTTTTTTGGTCTCCTAATTTTGGTTAACTTACTGTGCTTGAGTTCCTTTTCACAGGCGTCATGCCCGTAGTTATTGTTGTTTTTGGTGTCCGTCCCAAGCGGCTAAGGTTTGTTAAGTGGGTTGTGTAGGCTTCTTCTTGGAGGGGAGTTATGCTTGTGTTCTTTTGAATGAGGCTGGATCCTGTCTTTCTGGTGGGCATTTCCACAACTGCTGGTGTGTATTTTGGTGCCTCCGTCCTTATGATGATTTAAGGCATCCTCTCTGATAACGGATGGGACTGTTTCTGTCTTGCTCATTGTTTGGCATACGGTGTCCAGCACTGTTGCTCACTGGTCACTGAGTGAATGTGGGTCTTGGCGTTGAGAAAGAAATCTCTGGGAAATTTTCTCCATTTGATATTATGTGAAGCTGTCAGGTCTCCTGTGCACCAGTGTCCTGAACTTGGTTTTCCCTCCTCAGATGCAGAGCTCTGACTCCTGGTTAGAGCACCTAGAGACATTCATCCTCACAGCTCAGAAAAAGTGGGAGAGAAAAGAGAAGGAAACAAAGAATGAGGATAAAATAAAACAAAATAAAGTAAAATCAAATAAAATGAAGTTATTAAAATGAAAACTATGTATTAAGAGAAAATTTTAAAAATTAAAAAGAAAAGCAGTCACACAGAACTCTAGCACAAATGGTTAAAGCTTAGCTCTACAGACAAAATGACACACAGCGGCATACACCTACACATTGACAAAAAGTGAAAACGTGGAAAAACTAATATATCTATGCTCACAAAGTCCACCTCCTCAATTTTGGACTGATTCATTGTTCTATTCAGGTGTTCCAGAGATGCGGGGTACTTCACGTTGAATGTGGAGATTTCATCCACTCTTCGTGCGGGTGCTGGAGGAGATTACTTTTTCGCTTCTTTGCTCGCACAGTTCTTCTTCTAGAGTTGCATTTGTTTCATTCCATAGATTTCGGTGTTCCTATTTACATTTTCAATTTTTCCCAGGTATTTGTGATCCCATCTGAGTTTTCTACAGTGTATTCTTGGTTATGTAACAGCGTTTTGTTTAGCTTCCATGTGTTTGTATTATTTACAGTTTTTTTTCTTTTAATTCCTATCTAGTTTCATAGCACTGTAGGCGGAAATTATACCTGATGCTATTTCAATTTTCTTAGATTTCTAAGGCTTTATGTGTGACCCTACATATGATATATCTTGGAGAGTGTTTCATGAGTACCTGAGGAGAGAGTGTTTTCTGTTGTTTTGCAATAGAATGTTGTATATTTATGAATGAATTCCCTCTTGTCCAACGTGTCATTGAAAGCTTATGTTTCCTAATTTAGTTTCATTTTGGATGATCTATCCATTGGTGATTGTGGGGTGGTAATGTCCCCTACTCTTATGGTTTTACTGTCAAGTTCCGCTTTATGGCTGTTAGGATATACCTTATGTATTGAAGTGTTCCTCGGTTGGGTTCATAAGTATTTGCATTTCTTATATCCTCTCCTTGGTTTGATCCCTTGATCAGTGTGTAGTGTCCTTGTTTGTTTCTTGAAATAGACTTTATCTTAAAGTCTATTTCTTCTGATATGAGAATTGTAACACCAGGTTTCCTTTGATTTCCATGTGCATGGAATGTCTCTTGCCATATCCTCAGTTTCAGTCTGTATCTATCCCTAGGTCTAAAATGGGTATCTTCTAGGCAGCATATATAATGGGCTTGTTGTTGTATCCCTTCAGCCAGTTTATCTGTTGTGGTTGGAGCAATGAATCCATTTACATGTAAGGAAATTGTCAATATGGATGTTCCTCTTCCCGTTTTGTTAATTGTTTTTGGTTTGTTCTAGGAGGTCTTTTCTTTTCTTTGTGATTCCTGCCTAGAGAAGTTCCTTTATCCTTTCGTATAAAGCTGTTACGTGGTGCTGAATTCTCTTTCCGTTTGTTTTTCTGTAAAGTTTTTAGTTTCTCTGTCCAATCTCAATGAGATTCTTGCTGAAATCAGTAACATTGGTTGTAGGTTTTTTCCTTTCATCTCTTTAAATACGTATACTGCCACTTCCTTCTCTCTTGCAGAATTTCTGCTGAAAGGTCGGCTCTTAACTTACGTGGATTCCCTTGAATGGTAAATGGTGCTTTTCCCATGCTGCTTTTTACATGTTTCCTATACATTTAGATTTTAATAGTTTGATGAATACGTGTCTTGGCGTGTTTCTCCTTGGATTTATCCTGTATGAGACTCTCTGTGCTTCCTGGACTTGATTAACTCTTTCCTTTCCCATACTAGGGTAGTTTTCAACTATAATCTCTTCAAATATATTCTCACGCCTTTTCTCTTTCTCTTCTTCTTCTGAGAGCCATATAATTCGAATGTTGGTGCATTTAATGTTGTCCCAAGGGTCGCTGAGACTGTCCTCCGTTCCTTTCATTCTTTGTTCTTTATTTTGATCCGCAGTATTTATTTGAACTATTTTATCTTCCAGGCCACTTAACCGTTCTTGTGCCTCAGTTATTGTGCTAGTGATCCATGCTAGAGAATAATTATTTTCATTTATTGTGTTCTTCATCACTGTTTGTTTGCTCTTCAGTTCTTGTCGACCCCTGTGAAACGTTTCCTGTATTTTCTCTCTCCTATTTCCACGATGTTGAATCGTTTTTCCTATCATTATTCTGAATTCTTTTTCGGGTAGACTGCCTATTTCCTCTTCATTTGTTAGGTCTGGTGCATTTTGACCTTGCTGCTTCGTCAGCTGTGTGTTTTTTGGTCTCCTAATTTTGGTTAACTTACTGTGCTTGAGTTCCTTTTCACAGGCGTCATGCCAGTAGTTATTGTTGTTTTTGGTGTCAGTCCCATGCGGCTAAGGTTTGTTAAGTGGGTTGTGTAGGCTTCTTCGTGGAGGGGAGTTATGCTTGTGTTCTTTTGAATGAGGCTGGATCCTGTCTTTCTGGTGGGCATTTCCACAACTGCTGGTGTGTATTTTGGTGCCTCCGTCCTTATGATGATTTAAGGCATCCTCTCTGATAACGGATGGGACTGTTTCTGTCTTGCTCATTGTTTGGCATACGGTGTCCAGCACTGTTGCTTACTGGTCACTGAGTGAATGTGGGTCTTGGCGTTGAGAAAGAAATCTCTGGGAGATTTTCTCCATTTGATATTATGTGAAGCTGTCAGGTCTCCTGTGCACCAGTGTCCTGAACTTGGTTTTCCCTCCTCAGATGCAGAGCTCTGACTCCTGGTTAGAGCACCTAGAGACATTCATCCTCACAGCTCAGAAAAATTGGGAGAGAAAAGAGAAGGAACAAAGAATGAGGATAAAATAAAACAAAATAAAGTAAAATCAAATAAAATGAAGTTATTAAAATGAAAACTATGTATTAAGAGAAAATTTTAAAAATTAAAAAGAAAAGCAGTCACACAGAACTCTAGCACAGATGGTTAAAGCTTAGCTCTACAGACAAAATGACTCACAGCGGCATACACCTACACATTCACAAAAAGTGAAAACGTGGAAAAACTAATATATCTATGCTCACAAAGTCCACCTCCTCAATTTTGGACTGATTCATTGTTCTATTCAGGTGTTCCAGAGATGCGGGGTACTTCACGTTGAATGTGGAGATTTCATCCACTCTTCGTGCGGGTGCTGGAGGAGATTACTTTTTCGCTTCTTTGCTCGGACAGTTCTTCTTTTAGAGTTGCATTTGTTTCATTCCATAGATTTGGGTGTTCCTATTTACATTTTCAATTTTTCCCAGGTATTTGTGATCCCATCTTAGTTTTCTACAGTGTATTCTTGGTTATGTAACAGCGTTTTGTTTAGCTTCCATGTGTTTGTATTATTTACAGTTTTTTTTCTTTTAATTCCTATCTAGTTTCATAGCACTGTAGGCGGAAATTATACCTGATGCTATTTCAAATTTCTTAGATTTCTAAGGCTTTATGTGTGACCCTACATATGATATATCTTGGAGAGTGTTTCATGAGTACCTGAGGAGAGAGTGTTTTCTGTTGTTTTGCAATAGAATGTTGTATATTTATGAATGAATTCCCTCTTGTCCAACGTGTCATTGAAAGCTTATGTTTCCTAATTTAGTTTCATTTTGGATGATCTATCCATTGGTGATTGTGGGGTGGTAATGTCCCCTACTCTTATGGTTTTACTGTCAAGTTCCGCTTTATGGCTGTTAGGATATACCTTATGTATTGAAGTGCTCCTCGGTTGGGTTCATAAGTATTTGCATTTCTTATATCCTCTCCTTGGTTTGATCCCTTGATCAGTGTGTAGTGTCCTTGTTTGTTTCTTGAAATAGACTTTATCTTAAAGTCTATTTCTTCTGATATGAGAATTGTAACACCAGGTTTCCTTTGATTTCCATGTGCATGGAATGTCTCTTGCCATATCCTCAGTTTCAGTCTGTATCTATCCCTAGGTCTAAAATGGGTCTCTTCTAGGCAGCATATATAATGGGCTTGTTGTTGTATCCCTTCAGCCAGTTTATCTGTTGTGGTTGGAGCAATGAATCCATTTACATGTAAGGAAATTGTCAATATGGATGTTCCTCTTCCCGTTTTGTTAATTGTTTTTGGTTTGTTCTAGGAGGTCTTTTCTTTTCTTTGTGATTCCTGCCTAGAGAAGTTCCTTTATCCTTTCGTATAAAGCTGTTACGTGGTGCTGAATTCTCTTTCCATTTGTTTTTCTGTAAAGTTTTTAGTTTCTCTGTCCAATCTCAATGAGATTCTTGCTGAAAACAGTAACATTGGTTGTAGGTTTTTTCCTTTCATCTCTTTAAATACGTATCCTGCCACTTCCTTCTCTCTTGCAGAATTTCTGCTGAAAGGTCGGCTCTTAACTTACGTGGATTCCCTTGAATGGTAAATGGTGCTTTTCCCATGCTGCTTTTTACATGTTTCCTATACATTTCGATTTTAATAGTTTGATGAATACGTGTCTTGGCGTGTTTCTCCTTGGATTTATCCTGTATGAGACTCTCTGTGCTTCCTGGACTTGATTAACTCTTTCTATTCCCATACTAGGGTAGTTTTCAATTATAATCTCTTCAAATATATTCTCACACCTTTTCTCTTTCTCTTCTTCTTCTGAGAGCCATATAATTCGAATGTTGGTGCATTTAATGTTGTCCCAAGGGTCGCTGAGACTGTCCTCCGTTCCTTTCATTCTTTGTTCTTTATTTTGATCCGCAGTATTTATTTGAACTATTTTATCTTCCAGGCCACTTAACCGTTCTTGTGCCTCAGTTATTGTGCTAGTGATCCATGCTAGAGAATAAATATTTTCATTTATTGTGTTCTTCATCACTGTTTGTTTGCTCTTCAGTTCTTGTCGACCCCTGTGAAACGTTTCCTGTATTTTCTCTCTCCTATTTCCACGATGTTGAATCGTTTTTCCTATCATTATTCTGAATTCTTTTTCGGGTAGACTGCCTATTTCCTCTTCATTTGTTAGGTCTGGTGAATTTTGACCTTGCTGCTTTGTCAGCTGTGTGTTTTTTGGTCTCCTAATTTTGGTTAACTTACTGTGCTTGGAGTTCCTTTACACAGGCGTCATGCCCGTAGTTATTGTTGTTTTTGGTGTCTGTCCCAAGCAGCTAAGGTTTGTTAAGTGGGTTGTGTAGGCTTCTTCGTGGAGGGGAGTTATGCTTGTGTTCTTTTGAATGAGGCTGGATCCTGTCTTTCTGGTGGGCATTTCTACAACTGCTGGTGTGTATTTTGGTGCCTCCGTCCTTATGATGATTTAAGGCATCCTCTCTGATAACGGATGGGACTGTTTCTGTCTTGTTCATTGTTTGGCATACGGTCTCCAGCACTGTTGCTTACTGGTCACTGAGTGAATGTGGGTCTTGGCGATGAGAAAGAAATCTCTGGGAGATTTTCTCCATTTGATATTATGTGAAGCTGTCAGGTCTCCTGTGCACCAGTGTCCTGAACTTGGGTTTCCCTCCACAGATGCAGAGCTCTGACTCCTGGTTAGAGCACCTAGAGACATTCATCCTCACAGCTCAGAAAAAGTGGGAGAGAAAAGAGAAGGAAACAAAGAATGAGGATAAAATAAAACAAAATAAAGTAAAATCAAATAAAATGAAGTGATTAAAATGAAAACTATGTATTAAGGGAAAATTTTAAAAATTAAAAAGAAAAGCAGTCACACAGAACTCTAGCACAAATGGTTAAAGCTTAGCTCTACAGACAAAATGACTCACAGCGGCATACACCTACACGTTCACAAAAAGTGAAAAAGTGGAAAAACTAATATATCTATGCTCACTAAGTCCACCTCCTCAATTTTGGACTGATTCATTGTTCTATTCAGGTGTTCCAGAGATGCGGGGTACTTCACGTTGAATGTGGAGATTTCATCCACTCTTCGTGCGGGTGCTGGGAGAGATTACTTTTTCGCTTCTTTGCTCGCACAGCTCTGCTTTTAGAGTTGCATTTGTTTCATTCCATAGATTTGGGTGTTCCTATTTACATTTTCAATTTTTCCCAGGTATTTGTGATACCATCTTAGTTTTCTACAGTGTATTCTTGGTTATGTAACAGCGTTTTGTTTAGCTTCCATGTTTTTGTATTATTTACAGTTTTTTTTCTTTTAATTCCTATCTAGTTTCATAGCACTGTAGGCGGAAATTATACCTGATGCTATTTCAATTTTCTTAGATTTCTAAGGCTTTATGTGTGACCCTACATATGATATATCTTGGAGAGTGTTTCATGAGTACCTGAGGAGAGAGTGTTTTCTGTTGTTTTGCAATAGAATGTTGTATATTTATGAATGAATTCCCTCTTGTCCAACGTGTCATTGAAAGCTTATGTTTCCTAATTTAGTTTCATTTTGGATGATCTATCCATTGGTAATTGTGGGGTGGTAATGTCCCCTACTCTTATGGTTTTACTGTCAAGTTCCGCTTTATGGCTGTTAGGATATACCTTATGTATTGAAGTGCTCCTCGGTTGGGTTCATAAGTATTTGCATTTCTTATATCCTCTCCTTGGTTTGATCCCTTGATCAGTGTGTAGTGTCCTTGTTTGTTTCTTGAAATAGACTTTATCTTAAAGTCTATTTCTTCTGATATGAGAATTGTAACACCAGGTTTCCTTTGATTTCCATGAGCATGGAATGTCTCTTGCCATATCCTCAGTTTCAGTCTGTATCTATCCCTAGGTCTAAAATGGGTCTCTTCTAGGCAGCATATATAATGGGCTTGTTGTTGTATCCCTTCAGCCAGTTTATCTGTTGTGGTTGGAGCAATGAATCCATTTACATGTAAGGAAATTGTCAATATGGATGTTCCTCTTCCCGTTTTGTTAATTGTTTTTGGTTTGTTCTAGGAGGTCTTTTCTTTTCTTTGTGATTCCTGCCTAGAGAAGTTCCTTTATCCTTTCGTATAAAGCTGTTACGTGGTGCTGAATTCTCTTTCCATTTGTTTTTCTGTAAAGTTTTTAGTTTCTCTGTCCAATCTCAATGAGATTCTTGCTGAAAACAGTAACATTGGTTGTAGGTTTTTTCCTTTCATCTCTTTAAATACGTATCCTGCCACTTCCTTCTCTCTTGCAGAATTTCTGCTGAAAGGTCGGCTCTTAACTTACGTGGATTCCCTTGAATGGTAAATGGTGCTTTTCCCATGCTGCTTTTTACATGTTTCCTATACATTTCGATTTTAATAGTTTGATGAATACGTGTCTTGGCGTGTTTCTCCTTGGATTTATCCTGTATGAGACTCTCTGTGCTTCCTGGACTTGATTAACTCTTTCTTTTCCCATACTAGGGTAGTTTTCAATTATAATCTCTTCAAATATATTCTCACACCTTTTCTCTTTCTCTTCTTCTTCTGAGAGCCATATAATTCGAATGTTGGTGCATTTAATGTTGTCCCAAGGGTCGCTGAGACTGTCCTCCGTTCCTTTCATTCTTTGTTCTTTATTTTGATCCGCAGTATTTATTTGAACTATTTTATCTTCCAGGCCACTTAACCGTTCTTGTGCCTCAGTTATTGTGCTAGTGATCCATGCTAGAGAATAAATATTTTCATTTATTGTGTTCTTCATCACTGTTTGTTTGCTCTTCAGTTCTTGTCGACCCCTGTGAAACGTTTCCTGTATTTTCTCTCTCCTATTTCCACGATGTTGAATCGTTTTTCCTATCATTATTCTGAATTCTTTTTCGGGTAGACTGCCTATTTCCTCTTCATTTGTTAGGTCTGGTGAATTTTGACCTTGCTGCTTTGTCAGCTGTGTGTTTTTTGGTCTCCTAATTTTGGTTAACTTACTGTGCTTGGAGTTCCTTTACACAGGCGTCATGCCCGTAGTTATTGTTGTTTTTGGTGTCTGTCCCAAGCAGCTAAGGTTTGTTAAGTGGGTTGTGTAGGCTTCTTCGTGGAGGGGAGTTATGCTTGTGTTCTTTTGAATGAGGCTGGATCCTGTCTTTCTGGTGGGCATTTCCACAACTGCTGGTGTGTATTTTGGTGCCTCCGTCCTTATGATGATTTAAGGCATCCTCTCTGATAACGGATGGGACTGTTTCTGTCTTGCTCATTGTTTGGCATACGGTGTCCAGCACTGTTGCTCACTGGTCACTGAGTGAATGTGGGTCTTGGCGTTGAGAAAGAAATCTCTGGGAAATTTTCTCCATTTGATATTATGTGAAGCTGTCAGGTCTCCTGTGCACCAGTGTCCTGAACTTGGTTTTCCCTCCTCAGATGCAGAGCTCTGACTCCTGGTTAGAGCACCTAGAGACATTCATCCTCACAGCTCAGAAAAAGTGGGAGAGAAAAGAGAAGGAAACAAAGAATGAGGATAAAATAAAACAAAATAAAGTAAAATCAAATAAAATGAAGTTATTAAAATGAAAACTATGTATTAAGAGAAAATTTTAAAAATTAAAAAGAAAAGCAGTCACACAGAACTCTAGCACAAATGGTTAAAGCTTAGCTCTACAGACAAAATGACACACAGCGGCATACACCTACACATTGACAAAAAGTGAAAACGTGGAAAAACTAATATATCTATGCTCACAAAGTCCACCTCCTCAATTTTGGACTGATTCATTGTTCTATTCAGGTGTTCCAGAGATGCGGGGTACTTCACGTTGAATGTGGAGATTTCATCCACTCTTCGTGCGGGTGCTGGAGGAGATTACTTTTTCGCTTCTTTGCTCGCACAGTTCTTCTTCTAGAGTTGCATTTGTTTCATTCCATAGATTTCGGTGTTCCTATTTACATTTTCAATTTTTCCCAGGTATTTGTGATCCCATCTGAGTTTTCTACAGTGTATTCTTGGTTATGTAACAGCGTTTTGTTTAGCTTCCATGTGTTTGTATTATTTACAGTTTTTTTTCTTTTAATTCCTATCTAGTTTCATAGCACTGTAGGCGGAAATTATACCTGATGCTATTTCAATTTTCTTAGATTTCTAAGGCTTTATGTGTGACCCTACATATGATATATCTTGGAGAGTGTTTCATGAGTACCTGAGGAGAGAGTGTTTTCTGTTGTTTTGCAATAGAATGTTGTATATTTATGAATGAATTCCCTCTTGTCCAACGTGTCATTGAAAGCTTATGTTTCCTAATTTAGTTTCATTTTGGATGATCTATCCATTGGTGATTGTGGGGTGGTAATGTCCCCTACTCTTATGGTTTTACTGTCAAGTTCCGCTTTATGGCTGTTAGGATATACCTTATGTATTGAAGTGTTCCTCGGTTGGGTTCATAAGTATTTGCATTTCTTATATCCTCTCCTTGGTTTGATCCCTTGATCAGTGTGTAGTGTCCTTGTTTGTTTCTTGAAATAGACTTTATCTTAAAGTCTATTTCTTCTGATATGAGAATTGTAACACCAGGTTTCCTTTGATTTCCATGTGCATGGAATGTCTCTTGCCATATCCTCATTTTCAGTCTGTATCTATCCCTAGGTCTAAAATGGGTATCTTCTAGGCAGCATATATAATGGGCTTGTTGTTGTATCCCTTCAGCCAGTTTATCTGTTGTGGTTGGAGCAATGAATCCATTTACATGTAAGGAAATTGTCAATATGGATGTTCCTCTTCCCGTTTTGTTAATTGTTTTTGGTTTGTTCTAGGAGGTCTTTTCTTTTCTTTGTGATTCCTGCCGAGAGAAGTTCCTTTATCCTTTCGTATAAAGCTGTTACGTGGTGCTGAATTCTCTTTCCGTTTGTTTTTCTGTAAAGTTTTTAGTTTCTCTGTCCAATCTCAATGAGATTCTTGCTGAAATCAGTAACATTGGTTGTAGGTTTTTTCCTTTCATCTCTTTAAATACGTATACTGCCACTTCCTTCTCTCTTGCAGAATTTCTGCTGAAAGGTCGGCTCTTAACTTACGTGGATTCCCTTGAATGGTAAATGGTGCTTTTCCCATGCTGCTTTTTACATGTTTCCTATACATTTAGATTTTAATAGTTTGATGAATACGTGTCTTGGCGTGTTTCTCCTTGGATTTATCCTGTATGAGACTCTCTGTGCTTCCTGGACTTGATTAACTCTTTCCTTTCCCATACTAGGGTAGTTTTCAACTATAATCTCTTCAAATATATTCTCACGCCTTTTCTCTTTCTCTTCTTCTTCTGAGAGCCATATAATTCGAATGTTGGTGCATTTAATGTTGTCCCAAGGGTCGCTGAGACTGTCCTCCGTTCCTTTCATTCTTTGTTCTTTATTTTGATCCGCAGTATTTATTTGAACTATTTTATCTTCCAGGCCACTTAACCGTTCTTGTGCCTCAGTTATTGTGCTAGTGATCCATGCTAGAGAATAATTATTTTCATTTATTGTGTTCTTCATCACTGTTTGTTTGCTCTTCAGTTCTTGTCGACCCCTGTGAAACGTTTCCTGTATTTTCTCTCTCCTATTTCCACGATGTTGAATCGTTTTTCCTATCATTATTCTGAATTCTTTTTCGGGTAGACTGCCTATTTCCTCTTCATTTGTTAGGTCTGGTGCATTTTGACCTTGCTGCTTCGTCAGCTGTGTGTTTTTTGGTCTCCTAATTTTGGTTAACTTACTGTGCTTGAGTTCCTTTTCACAGGCGTCATGCCAGTAGTTATTGTTGTTTTTGGTGTCAGTCCCATGCGGCTAAGGTTTGTTAAGTGGGTTGTGTAGGCTTCTTCGTGGAGGGGAGTTATGCTTGTGTTCTTTTGAATGAGGCTGGATCCTGTCTTTCTGGTGGGCATTTCCACAACTGCTGGTGTGTATTTTGGTGCCTCCGTCCTTATGATGATTTAAGGCATCCTCTCTGATAACGGATGGGACTGTTTCTGTCTTGCTCATTGTTTGGCATACGGTGTCCAGCACTGTTGCTTACTGGTCACTGAGTGAATGTGGGTCTTGGCGTTGAGAAAGAAATCTCTGGGAGATTTTCTCCATTTGATATTATGTGAAGCTGTCAGGTCTCCTGTGCACCAGTGTCCTGAACTTGGTTTTCCCTCCTCAGATGCAGAGCTCTGACTCCTGGTTAGAGCACCTAGAGACATTCATCCTCACAGCTCAGAAAAATTGGGAGAGAAAAGAGAAGGAACAAAGAATGAGGATAAAATAAAACAAAATAAAGTAAAATCAAATAAAATGAAGTTATTAAAATGAAAACTATGTATTAAGAGAAAATTTTAAAAATTAAAAAGAAAAGCAGTCACACAGAACTCTAGCACAGATGGTTAAAGCTTAGCTCTACAGACAAAATGACTCACAGCGGCATACACCTACACATTCACAAAAAGTGAAAACGTGGAAAAACTAATATATCTATGCTCACAAAGTCCACCTCCTCAATTTTGGACTGATTCATTGTTCTATTCAGGTGTTCCAGAGATGCGGGGTACTTCACGTTGAATGTGGAGATTTCATCCACTCTTCGTGCGGGTGCTGGAGGAGATTACTTTTTCGCTTCTTTGCTCGGACAGTTCTTCTTTTAGAGTTGCATTTGTTTCATTCCATAGATTTGGGTGTTCCTATTTACATTTTCAATTTTTCCCAGGTATTTGTGATCCCATCTTAGTTTTCTACAGTGTATTCTTGGTTATGTAACAGCGTTTTGTTTAGCTTCCATGTGTTTGTATTATTTACAGTTTTTTTTCTTTTAATTCCTATCTAGTTTCATAGCACTGTAGGCGGAAATTATACCTGATGCTATTTCAAATTTCTTAGATTTCTAAGGCTTTATGTGTGACCCTACATATGATATATCTTGGAGAGTGTTTCATGAGTACCTGAGGAGAGAGTGTTTTCTGTTGTTTTGCAATAGAATGTTGTATATTTATGAATGAATTCCCTCTTGTCCAACGTGTCATTGAAAGCTTATGTTTCCTAATTTAGTTTCATTTTGGATGATCTATCCATTGGTGATTGTGGGGTGGTAATGTCCCCTACTCTTATGGTTTTACTGTCAAGTTCCGCTTTATGGCTGTTAGGATATACCTTATGTATTGAAGTGCTCCTCGGTTGGGTTCATAAGTATTTGCATTTCTTATATCCTCTCCTTGGTTTGATCCCTTGATCAGTGTGTAGTGTCCTTGTTTGTTTCTTGAAATAGACTTTATCTTAAAGTCTATTTCTTCTGATATGAGAATTGTAACACCAGGTTTCCTTTGATTTCCATGTGCATGGAATGTCTCTTGCCATATCCTCAGTTTCAGTCTGTATCTATCCCTAGGTCTAAAATGGGTCTCTTCTAGGCAGCATATATAATGGGCTTGTTGTTGTATCCCTTCAGCCAGTTTATCTGTTGTGGTTGGAGCAATGAATCCATTTACATGTAAGGAAATTGTCAATATGGATGTTCCTCTTCCCGTTTTGTTAATTGTTTTTGGTTTGTTCTAGGAGGTCTTTTCTTTTCTTTGTGATTCCTGCCTAGAGAAGTTCCTTTATCCTTTCGTATAAAGCTGTTACGTGGTGCTGAATTCTCTTTCCATTTGTTTTTCTGTAAAGTTTTTAGTTTCTCTGTCCAATCTCAATGAGATTCTTGCTGAAAACAGTAACATTGGTTGTAGGTTTTTTCCTTTCATCTCTTTAAATACGTATCCTGCCACTTCCTTCTCTCTTGCAGAATTTCTGCTGAAAGGTCGGCTCTTAACTTACGTGGATTCCCTTGAATGGTAAATGGTGCTTTTCCCATGCTGCTTTTTACATGTTTCCTATACATTTCGATTTTAATAGTTTGATGAATACGTGTCTTGGCGTGTTTCTCCTTGGATTTATCCTGTATGAGACTCTCTGTGCTTCCTGGACTTGATTAACTCTTTCTTTTCCCATACTAGGGTAGTTTTCAATTATAATCTCTTCAAATATATTCTCACACCTTTTCTCTTTCTCTTCTTCTTCTGAGAGCCATATAATTCGAATGTTGGTGCATTTAATGTTGTCCCAAGGGTCGCTGAGACTGTCCTCCGTTCCTTTCATTCTTTGTTCTTTATTTTGATCCGCAGTATTTATTTGAACTATTTTATCTTCCAGGCCACTTAACCGTTCTTGTGCCTCAGTTATTGTGCTAGTGATCCATGCTAGAGAATAAATATTTTCATTTATTGTGTTCTTCATCACTGTTTGTTTGCTCTTCAGTTCTTGTCGACCCCTGTGAAACGTTTCCTGTATTTTCTCTCTCCTATTTCCACGATGTTGAATCGTTTTTCCTATCATTATTCTGAATTCTTTTTCGGGTAGACTGCCTATTTCCTCTTCATTTGTTAGGTCTGGTGAATTTTGACCTTGCTGCTTTGTCAGCTGTGTGTTTTTTGGTCTCCTAATTTTGGTTAACTTACTGTGCTTGGAGTTCCTTTACACAGGCGTCATGCCCGTAGTTATTGTTGTTTTTGGTGTCTGTCCCAAGCAGCTAAGGTTTGTTAAGTGGGTTGTGTAGGCTTCTTCGTGGAGGGGAGTTATGCTTGTGTTCTTTTGAATGAGGCTGGATCCTGTCTTTCTGGTGGGCATTTCTACAACTGCTGGTGTGTATTTTGGTGCCTCCGTCCTTATGATGATTTAAGGCATCCTCTCTGATAACGGATGGGACTGTTTCTGTCTTGTTCATTGTTTGGCATACGGTCTCCAGCACTGTTGCTTACTGGTCACTGAGTGAATGTGGGTCTTGGCGATGAGAAAGAAATCTCTGGGAGATTTTCTCCATTTGATATTATGTGAAGCTGTCAGGTCTCCTGTGCACCAGTGTCCTGAACTTGGGTTTCCCTCCACAGATGCAGAGCTCTGACTCCTGGTTAGAGCACCTAGAGACATTCATCCTCACAGCTCAGAAAAAGTGGGAGAGAAAAGAGAAGGAAACAAAGAATGAGGATAAAATAAAACAAAATAAAGTAAAATCAAATAAAATGAAGTGATTAAAATGAAAACTATGTATTAAGGGAAAATTTTAAAAATTAAAAAGAAAAGCAGTCACACAGAACTCTAGCACAAATGGTTAAAGCTTAGCTCTACAGACAAAATGACTCACAGCGGCATACACCTACACGTTCACAAAAAGTGAAAAAGTGGAAAAACTAATATATCTATGCTCACTAAGTCCACCTCCTCAATTTTGGACTGATTCATTGTTCTATTCAGGTGTTCCAGAGATGCGGGGTACTTCACGTTGAATGTGGAGATTTCATCCACTCTTCGTGCGGGTGCTGGGAGAGATTACTTTTTCGCTTCTTTGCTCGCACAGCTCTGCTTTTAGAGTTGCATTTGTTTCATTCCATAGATTTGGGTGTTCCTATTTACATTTTCAATTTTTCCCAGGTATTTGTGATACCATCTTAGTTTTCTACAGTGTATTCTTGGTTATGTAACAGCGTTTTGTTTAGCTTCCATGTTTTTGTATTATTTACAGTTTTTTTTCTTTTAATTCCTATCTAGTTTCATAGCACTGTAGGCGGAAATTATACCTGATGCTATTTCAATTTTCTTAGATTTCTAAGGCTTTATGTGTGACCCTACATATGATATATCTTGGAGAGTGTTTCATGAGTACCTGAGGAGAGAGTGTTTTCTGTTGTTTTGCAATAGAATGTTGTATATTTATGAATGAATTCCCTCTTGTCCAACGTGTCATTGAAAGCTTATGTTTCCTAATTTAGTTTCATTTTGGATGATCTATCCATTGGTGATTGTGGGGTGGTAATGTCCCCTACTCTTATGGTTTTACTGTCAAGTTCCGCTTTATGGCTGTTAGGATATACCTTATGTATTGAAGTGCTCCTCGGTTGGGTTCATAAGTATTTTCATTTCTTAGATCCTCTCCTTGGTTTGATCCCTTGATCAGTGTGTAGTGTCCTTGTTTGTTTCTTCAAATAGTCTTTATCTTAAAGTCTATTTCTTCTGATATGAGAATTGTAACTCCAGGTTTCCTTTGATTTCCATGTGCATGGAATGTCTCTTGCCATATCCTCAGTTTCAGTCTGTATCTATCCCTAGGTCTAAAATGGGTCTCTTCTAGGCAGCATATATAATGGGCTTGTTGTTGTATCCCTTCAGCCAGTTTATCTGTTGTGGTTGGAGCAATGAATCCATTTACATGTAAGGAAATTGTCAATATGGATGTTCCTCTTCCCGTTTTGTTAATTGTTTTTGGTTTGTTCTAGGAGGTCTTTTCTTTTCTTTGTGATTCCTGCCTAGAGAAGTTCCTTTATCCTTTCGTATAAAGCTGTTACGTGGTGCTGAATTCTCTTTCCATTTGTTTTTCTGTAAAGTTTTTAGTTTCTCTGTCCAATCTCAATGAGATTCTTGCTGAAAACAGTAACATTGGTTGTAGGTTTTTTCCTTTCATCTCTTTAAATACGTATCCTGCCACTTCCTTCTCTCTTGCAGAATTTCTGCTGAAAGGTCGGCTCTTAACTTACGTGGATTCCCTTGAATGGTAAATGGTGCTTTTCCCATGCTGCTTTTTACATGTTTCCTATACATTTCGATTTTAATAGTTTGATGAATACGTGTCTTGGCGTGTTTCTCCTTGGATTTATCCTGTATGAGACTCTCTGTGCTTCCTGGACTTGATTAACTCTTTCTTTTCCCATACTAGGGTAGTTTTCAATTATAATCTCTTCAAATATATTCTCACACCTTTTCTCTTTCTCTTCTTCTTCTGAGAGCCATATAATTCGAATGTTGGTGCATTTAATGTTGTCCCAAGGGTCGCTGAGACTGTCCTCCGTTCCTTTCATTCTTTGTTCTTTATTTTGATCCGCAGTATTTATTTGAACTATTTTATCTTCCAGGCCACTTAACCGTTCTTGTGCCTCAGTTATTGTGCTAGTGATCCATGCTAGAGAATAAATATTTTCATTTATTGTGTTCTTCATCACTGTTTGTTTGCTCTTCAGTTCTTGTCGACCCCTGTGAAACGTTTCCTGTATTTTCTCTCTCCTATTTCCACGATGTTGAATCGTTTTTCCTATCATTATTCTGAATTCTTTTTCGGGTAGACTGCCTATTTCCTCTTCATTTGTTAGGTCTGGTGAATTTTGACCTTGCTGCTTTGTCAGCTGTGTGTTTTTTGGTCTCCTAATTTTGGTTAACTTACTGTGCTTGGAGTTCCTTTACACAGGCGTCATGCCCGTAGTTATTGTTGTTTTTGGTGTCTGTCCCAAGCAGCTAAGGTTTGTTAAGTGGGTTGTGTAGGCTTCTTCGTGGAGGGGAGTTATGCTTGTGTTCTTTTGAATGAGGCTGGATCCTGTCTTTCTGGTGGGCATTTCCACAACTGCTGGTGTGTATTTTGGTGCCTCCGTCCTTATGATGATTTAAGGCATCCTCTCTGATAACGGATGGGACTGTTTCTGTCTTGCTCATTGTTTGGCATACGGTGTCCAGCACTGTTGCTCACTGGTCACTGAGTGAATGTGGGTCTTGGCGTTGAGAAAGAAATCTCTGGGAAATTTTCTCCATTTGATATTATGTGAAGCTGTCAGGTCTCCTGTGCACCAGTGTCCTGAACTTGGTTTTCCCTCCTCAGATGGAGAGCTCTGACTCCTGGTTAGAGCACCTAGAGACATTCATCCTCACAGCTCAGAAAAAGTGGGAGAGAAAAGAGAAGGAAACAAAGAATGAGGATAAAATAAAACAAAATAAAGTAAAATCAAATAAAATGAAGTTATTAAAATGAAAACTATGTATTAAGAGAAAATTTTAAAAATTAAAAAGAAAAGCAGTCACACAGAACTCTAGCACAAATGGTTAAAGCTTAGCTCTACAGACAAAATGACACACAGCGGCATACACCTACACATTGACAAAAAGTGAAAACGTGGAAAAACTAATATATCTATGCTCACAAAGTCCACCTCCTCAATTTTGGACTGATTCATTGTTCTATTCAGGTGTTCCAGAGATGCGGGGTACTTCACGTTGAATGTGGAGATTTCATCCACTCTTCGTGCGGGTGCTGGAGGAGATTACTTTTTCGCTTCTTTGCTCGCACAGTTCTTCTTCTAGAGTTGCATTTGTTTCATTCCATAGATTTCGGTGTTCCTATTTACATTTTCAATTTTTCCCAGGTATTTGTGATCCCATCTGAGTTTTCTACAGTGTATTCTTGGTTATGTAACAGCGTTTTGTTTAGCTTCCATGTGTTTGTATTATTTACAGTTTTTTTTCTTTTAATTCCTATCTAGTTTCATAGCACTGTAGGCGGAAATTATACCTGATGCTATTTCAATTTTCTTAGATTTCTAAGGCTTTATGTGTGACCCTACATATGATATATCTTGGAGAGTGTTTCATGAGTACCTGAGGAGAGAGTGTTTTCTGTTGTTTTGCAATAGAATGTTGTATATTTATGAATGAATTCCCTCTTGTCCAACGTGTCATTGAAAGCTTATGTTTCCTAATTTAGTTTCATTTTGGATGATCTATCCATTGGTGATTGTGGGGTGGTAATGTCCCCTACTCTTATGGTTTTACTGTCAAGTTCCGCTTTATGGCTGTTAGGATATACCTTATGTATTGAAGTGCTCCTCGGTTGGGTTCATAAGTATTTGCATTTCTTATATCCTCTCCTTGGTTTGATCCCTTGATCAGTGTGTAGTGTCCTTGTTTGTTTCTTGAAATAGACTTTATCTTAAAGTCTATTTCTTCTGATATGAGAATTGTAACACCAGGTTTCCTTTGATTTCCATGTGCATGGAATGTCTCTTGCCATATCCTCAGTTTCAGTCTGTATCTATCCCTAGGTCTAAAATGGGTATCTTCTAGGCAGCATATATAATGGGCTTGTTGTTGTATCCCTTCAGCCAGTTTATCTGTTGTGGTTGGAGCAATGAATCCATTTACATGTAAGGAAATTGTCAATATGGATGTTCCTCTTCCCGTTTTGTTAATTGTTTTTGGTTTGTTCTAGGAGGTCTTTTCTTTTCTTTGTGATTCCTGCCTAGAGAAGTTCCTTTATCCTTTCGTATAAAGCTGTTACGTGGTGCTGAATTCTCTTTCCGTTTGTTTTTCTGTAAAGTTTTTAGTTTCTCTGTCCAATCTCAATGAGATTCTTGCTGAAATCAGTAACATTGGTTGTAGGTTTTTTCCTTTCATCTCTTTAAATACGTATCCTGCCACTTCCTTCTCTCTTGCAGAATTTCTGCTGAAAGGTCGGCTCTTAACTTACGTGGATTCCCTTGAATGGTAAATGGTGCTTTTCCCATGCTGCTTTTTACATGTTTCCTATACATTTCGATTTTAATAGTTTGATGAATACGTGTCTTGGCGTGTTTCTCCTTGGATTTATCCTGTATGAGACTCTCTGTGCTTCCTGGACTTGATTAACTCTTTCCTTTCCCATACTAGGGTAGTTTTCAACTATAATCTCTTCAAATATATTCTCACGCCTTTTCTCTTTCTCTTCTTCTTCTGAGAGCCATATAATTCGAATGTTGGTGCATTTAATGTTGTCCCAAGGGTCGCTGAGACTGTCCTCCGTTCCTTTCATTCTTTGTTCTTTATTTTGATCCGCAGTATTTATTTGAACTATTTTATCTTCCAGGCCACTTAACCGTTCTTGTGCCTCAGTTATTGTGCTAGTGATCCATGCTAGAGAATAATTATTTTCATTTATTGTGTTCTTCATCACTGTTTGTTTGCTCTTCAGTTCTTGTCGACCCCTGTGAAACGTTTCCTGTATTTTCTCTCTCCTATTTCCACGATGTTGAATTGCTTTTCCTTTCATTATTCTGAATTCTTTTTCGGGTAGACTGCCTATTTCCTCTTCATTTGTTAGGTCTGCTGCGTTTTGACCTTGCTGCTTCGTCAGCTGTGTGTTTTTTGGTCTCCTAATTTTGGTTAACTTACTGTGCTTGGGGTTCCTTTTCACAGGCGTCATGCCCGTAGTTATTGTTGTTTTTGGTGTCTGTCCCAAGCGGCTAAGGTTTGTTAAGTGGGTTGTGTAGGCTTCTTCTTGGAGGGGAGTTATGCTTGTGTTCTTTTGAATGAGGCTGGATCCTGTCTTTCTGGTGGGCATTTCCACAACTGCTGGTGTGTATTTTGGTGCCTCCGTCCTTATGATGATTTAAGGCATCCTCTCTGATAACGGATGGGACTGTTTCTGTCTTGCTCATTGTTTGGCATACGGTGTCCAGCACTGTTGCTCACTGGTCACTGAGTGAATGTGGGTCTTGGCGTTGAGAAAGAAATCTCTGGGAAATTTTCTCCATTTGATATTATGTGAAGCTGTCAGGTCTCCTGTGCACCAGTGTCCTGAACTTGGTTTTCCCTCCTCAGATGCAGAGCTCTGACTCCTGGTTAGAGCACCTAGAGACATTCATCCTCACAGCTCAGAAAAAGTGGGAGAGAAAAGAGAAGGAAACAAAGAATGAGGATAAAATAAAACAAAATAAAGTAAAATCAAATAAAATGAAGTGATTAAAATGAAAACTATGTATTAAGGGAAAATTTTAAAAATTAAAAAGAAAAGCAGTCACACAGAACTCTAGCACAAATGGTTAAAGCTTAGCTCTACAGACAAAATGACTCACAGCGGCATACACCTACACATTGACAAAAAGTGAAAACGTGGAAAAACTTATATATCTATGCTCACAAAGTCCACCTCCTCAATTTTGGACTGATTCATTGTTCTATTCAGGTGTTCCAGAGATGCGGGGTACTTCACGTTGAATGTGGAGATTTCATCCACTCTTCGTGCGGGTGCTGGAGGAGATTACTTTTTCGCTTCTTTGCTCGCACAGTTCTTCTTCTAGAGTTGCATTTGTTTCATTCCATAGATTTGGGTGTTCCTATTTACATTTTCAATTTTTCCCAGGTATTTGTGATCCCATCTTAGTTTTCTACAGTGTATTCTTGGTTATGTAACAGCGTTTTGTTTAGCTTCCATGTGTTTGTATTATTTACAGTTTTTTTTCTTTTAATTCCTATCTAGTTTCATAGCACTGTAGGCGGAAATTATACCTGATGCTATTTCAATTTTCTTAGATTTCTAAGGCTTTATGTGTGACCCTACATATGATATATCTTGGAGAGTGTTTCATGAGTACCTGAGGAGAGAGTGTTTTCTGTGGTTTTGCAATAGAATGTTGTATATTTATGAATGAATTCCCTCTTGTCCAACGTGTCATTGAAAGCTTATGTTTCCTAATTTAGTTTCATTTTGGATGATCTATCCATTGGTGATTGTGGGGTGGTAATGTCCCCTACTCTTATGGTTTTACTGTCAAGTTCCGCTTTATGGCTGTTAGGATATACCTTATGTATTGAAGTGCTCCTCGGTTGGGTTCATAAGTATTTGCATTTCTTATATCCTCTCCTTGGTTTGATCCCTTGATCAGTGTGTAGTGTCCTTGTTTGTTTCTTGAAATAGACTTTATCTTAAAGTCTATTTCTTCTGATATGAGAATTGTAACACCAGGTTTCCTTTGATTTCCATGTGCATGGAATGTCTCTTGCCATATCCTCAGTTTCAGTCTGTATCTATCCCTAGGTCTAAAATGGGTCTCTTCTAGGCAGCATATATAATGGGCTTGTTGTTGTATCCCTTCAGCCAGTTTATCTGTTGTGGTTGGAGCAATGAATCCATTTACATGTAAGGAAATTGTCAATATGGATGTTCCTCTTCCCGTTTTGTTAATTGTTTTTGGTTTGTTCTAGGAGGTCTTTTCTTTTCTTTGTGATTCCTGCCTAGAGAAGTTCCTTTATCCTTTCGTATAAAGCTGTTACGTGGTGCTGAATTCTCTTTCCATTTGTTTTTCTGTAAAGTTTTTAGTTTCTCTGTCCAATCTCAATGAGATTCTTGCTGAAAACAGTAACATTGGTTGTAGGTTTTTTCCTTTCATCTCTTTAAATACGTATCCTGCCACTTCCTTCTCTCTTGCAGAATTTCTGCTGAAAGGTCGGCTGTTAACTTACGTGGATTCCCTTGAATGGTAAATGGTGCTTTTCCCATGCTGCTTTTTACATGTTTCCTATACATTTCTATTTTAATAGTTTGATGAATACGTGTCTTGGCGTGTTTCTCCTTGGATTTATCCTGTATGAGACTCTCTGTGCTTCCTGGACTTGATTAACTCTTTCTTTTCCCATACTAGGGTAGTTTTCAATTATAATCTCTTCAAATATATTCTCACACCTTTTCTCTTTCTCTTCTTCTTCTGAGAGCCATATAATTCGAATGTTGGTGCATTTAATGTTGTCCCAAGGGTCGCTGAGACTGTCCTCCGTTCCTTTCATTCTTTGTTCTTTATTTTGATCCGCAGTATTTATTTGAACTATTTTATCTTCCAGGCCACTTAACCGTTCTTGTGCCTCAGTTATTGTGCTAGTGATCCATGCTAGAGAATAAATATTTTCATTTATTGTGTTCTTCATCACTGTTTGTTTGCTCTTCAGTTCTTGTCGACCCCTGTGAAACGTTTCCTGTATTTTCTCTCTCCTATTTCCACGATGTTGAATCGTTTTTCCTATCATTATTCTGAATTCTTTTTCGGGTAGACTGCCTATTTCCTCTTCATTTGTTAGGTCTGGTGAATTTTGACCTTGCTGCTTCGTCAGCTGTGTGTTTTTTGGTCTCCTAATTTTGGTTAACTTACTGTGCTTGGAGTTCCTTTACACAGGCGTCATGCCCGTAGTTATTGTTGTTTTTGGTGTCTGTCCCAAGCAGCTAAGGTTTGTTAAGTGGGTTGTGTAGGCTTCTTCGTGGAGGGGAGTTATGCTTGTGTTCTTTTGAATGAGGCTGGATCCTGTCTTTCTGGTGGGCATTTCTACAACTGCTGGTGTGTATTTTGGTGCCTCCGTCCTTATGATGATTTAAGGCATCCTCTCTGATAACGGATGGGACTGTTTCTGTCTTGTTCATTGTTTGGCATACGGTCTCCAGCACTGTTGCTTACTGGTCACTGAGTGAATGTGGGTCTTGGCGTTGAGAAAGAAATCTCTGGGAGATTTTCTCCATTTGATATTATGTGAAGCTGTCAGGTCTCCTGTGCACCAGTGTCCTGAACTTGGGTTTCCCTCCACAGATGCAGAGCTCTGACTCCTGGTTAGAGCACCTAGAGACATTCATCCTCACAGCTCAGAAAAAGTGGGAGAGAAAAGAGAAGGAAACAAAGAATGAGGATAAAATAAAACAAAATAAAGTAAAATCAAATAAAATGAAGTGATTAAAATGAAAACTATGTATTAAGGGAAAATTTTAAAAATTAAAAAGAAAAGCAGTCACACAGAACTCTAGCACAAATGGTTAAAGCTTAGCTCTACAGACAAAATGACTCACAGCGGCATACACCTACACGTTCACAAAAAGTGAAAAAGTGGAAAAACTAATATATCTATGCTCACTAAGTCCACCTCCTCAATTTTGGACTGATTCATTGTTCTATTCAGGTGTTCCAGAGATGCGGGGTACTTCACGTTGAATGTGGAGATTTCATCCACTCTTCGTGCGGGTGCTGGGAGAGATTACTTTTTCGCTTCTTTGCTCGCACAGCTCTGCTTTTAGAGTTGCATTTGTTTCATTCCATAGATTTGGGTGTTCCTATTTACATTTTCAATTTTTCCCAGGTATTTGTGATACCATCTTAGTTTTCTACAGTGTATTCTTGGTTATGTAACAGCGTTTTGTTTAGCTTCCATGTTTTTGTATTATTTACAGTTTTTTTTCTTTTAATTCCTATCTAGTTTCATAGCACTGTAGGCGGAAATTATACCTGATGCTATTTCAATTTTCTTAGATTTCTAAGGCTTTATGTGTGACCCTACATATGATATATCTTGGAGAGTGTTTCATGAGTACCTGAGGAGAGAGTGTTTTCTGTTGTTTTGCAATAGAATGTTGTATATTTATGAATGAATTCCCTCTTGTCCAACGTGTCATTGAAAGCTTATGTTTCCTAATTTAGTTTCATTTTGGATGATCTATCCATTGGTGATTGTGGGGTGGTAATGTCCCCTACTCTTATGGTTTTACTGTCAAGTTCCGCTTTATGGCTGTTAGGATATACCTTATGTATTGAAGTGCTCCTCGGTTGGGTTCATAAGTATTTGCATTTCTTATATCCTCTCCTTGGTTTGATCCCTTGATCAGTGTGTAGTGTCCTTGTTTGTTTCTTGAAATAGACTTTATCTTAAAGTCTATTTCTTCTGATATGAGAATTGTAACACCAGGTTTCCTTTGATTTCCATGTGCATGGAATGTCTCTTGCCATATCCTCAGTTTCAGTCTGTATCTATCCCTAGGTCTAAAATGGGTCTCTTCTAGGCAGCATATATAATGGGCTTGTTGTTGTATCCCTTCAGCCAGTTTATCTGTTGTGGTTGGAGCAATGAATCCATTTACATGTAAGGAAATTGTCAATATGGATGTTCCTCTTCCCGTTTTGTTAATTGTTTTTGGTTTGTTCTAGGAGGTCTTTTCTTTTCTTTGTGATTCCTGCCTAGAGAAGTTCCTTTATCCTTTCGTATAAAGCTGTTACGTGGTGCTGAATTCTCTTTCCGTTTGTTTTTCTGTAAAGTTTTTAGTTTCTCTGTCCAATCTCAATGAGATTCTTTCTGAAAACAGTAACATTGGTTGTAGGTTTTTTTCCTTTCATCTCTTTCAATACGTATACTGCCACTTCCTTCTCTCTTGCAGAATTTCTGCTGAAAGGTCGGCTGTTAACTTACGTGGATTCCCTTGAATGGTAAATGGTGCTATTCCCATGCTGCTTTTTACATGTTTCCTATACATTTAGATTTTAATAGTTTGATGAGTACGTTTCTTGGCGTGTTTCTCCTTGGAATTATCCTGTATGAGACTCTCTGTGCTTCCTGGACTTGATTAACTCTTTCCTTTCCCATACTAGGGAAGTTTTCAACTATAATCTCTTCAAATATATTGTCACGCCTTTTTCTCTTCTTCTTCTGAGAGCCATATAATTCGAATGTTGGTGCATTTAATGTTGTCCCAAGGGTCGCTGAGAATGTCCTCCGTTCCTTTCATTCTTTGTTCTTTATTTTGATCCGCAGTATTTATTTGAACTATTTTATCTTCCAGGCCACTTAACCGTTCTTGTGCCTCAGTTATTGTGCTAGTGATCCATGCTAGAGAATAATTATTTTCATTTATTGTGTTCTTCATCACTGTTTGTTTGCTCTTCAGTTCTTGTCGACCCCTGTGAAAGGTTTCCTGTATTTTCTCTCTCCTATTTCCACGATGTTGAATCGTTTTTCCTATCATTATTCTGAATTCTTTTTCGGGTAGACTGCCTATTTCCTCTTCATTTGTTAGGTCTGCTGCGTTTTGACCTTGCTGCTTCGTCAGCTGTGTGTGTTTTGGTCTCCTAATTTTGGTTAACTTACTGTGCTTGGGGTTCCTTTTCACAGGTGTCATGCCCGTAGTTATTGTTGTTTTTGGTGTCTGTCCCAAGCGGCTAAGGTTTGTTAAGTGGGTTGTGTAGGCTTCTTCGTGGAGGGGAGTTATGCTTGTGTTCTTTTGAATGAGGCTGGATCCTGTCTTTCTGGTGGGCATTTCCACAAATGCTGGTGTGTATTTTGGTGCCTCCGTCCTTATGATGATTTAAGACATCCTCTCTGATAACGGATGGGACTGTTTCTGTCTTCCTCATTGTTTGGCATACGGTGTCCAGCACTGTTGCTTACTGGTCACTGAGTGAATGTGGGTCTTGGCGTTGAGAAAGAAATCTCTGGGAGATTTTCTCCATTTGATATTATGTGAAGCTGTCAGGTCTCCTGTGCACCAGTGTCCTGAACTTGGTTTTCCCTCCTCAGATGCAGAGTTCTGACTCCTGGTTAGAGCACCTTGAGACATTCATCCTCACAGCTCAGAAAAAGTGGGAGAGAAAAGAGAAGGAAACAAAGAATGAGGATAAAATAAAACAAAATAAAGTAAAATCAAATAAAATGAAGTTATTAAAATGAAAACTATGTATTAAGAGAAAATTTTAAAAATTAAAAAGAAAAGTAGTCACACAGAACTCTAGCACAAATGGTTAAAGCTTAGCTCTACAGACAAAATGACTCACAGCGGCATACACCAACACATTCACAAAAAGTGAAAACGTGGAAAAACTAATATATCTATGCTCACAAAGTCCACCTCCTCAATTTTGGACTGATTCATTGTTCTATTCAGGTGTTCCAGAGATGCGGGGTACTTCACGTTGAATGTGGAGATTTCATCCACTCTTCGTGCGGGTGCTGGAGGAGATTACTATTTCGCTTCTTTGCTCGGACAGTTCTTCTTTTAGAGTTGCATTTGTTTCATTCCATAGATTTGGGTGTTCCTATTTACATTTTCAATTTTTCCCAGGTATTTGTGATCCCATCTTAGTTTTCTACAGTGTATTCTTGGTTATGTAACAGCGTTTTGTTTAGCTTCCATGTGTTTGTATTATTTACAATTTTTTTTCTTTTAATTCCTATCTAGTTTCATAGCACTGTAGGCGGAAATTATATCTGATGCTATTTCAAATTTCTTAGATTTCTAAGGCTTTATGTGTGACCCTACATATGATATATCTTGGAGAGTGTTTCATGAGTACCTGAGGAGAGAGTGTTTTCTGTTGTTTTGCAATAGAATGTTGTATATTTATGAATGAATTCCCTCTTGTCCAACGTGTCATTGAAAGCTGATGTTTCCTAATTTAGTTTCATTTTGGATGATCTATCCATTGGTGATTGTGGGGTGGTAATGTCCCCTACTCTTATGGTTTTACTGTCAAGTTCCGCTTTATGGCTGTTAGGATATACCTTATGTATTGAAGTGCTCCTCGGTTGGGTTCATAAGTATTTGCATTTCTTATATCCTCTCCTTGGTTTGATCCCTTGATCAGTGTGTAGTGTCCTTGTTTGTTTCTTGAAATAGACTTTATCTTAAAGTCTATTTCTTCTGATATGAGAATTGTAACACCAGGTTTCCTTTGATTTCCATGTGCATGGAATGTCTCTTGCCATATCCTCAGTTTCAGTCTGTATCTATCCCTAGGTCTAAAATGGGTCTCTTCTAGGCAGCATATATAATGGGCTTGTTGTTGTATCCCTTCAGCCAGTTTATCTGTTGTGGTTGGAGCAATGAATCCATTTACATGTAAGGAAATTGTCAATATGGATGTTCCTCTTCCCGTTTTGTTAATTGTTTTTGGTTTGTTCTAGGAGGTCTTTTCTTTTCTTTGTGATTCCTGCCTAGAGAAGTTCCTTTATCCTTTCATATAAAGCTGTTACGTGGTGCTGAATTCTCTTTCCGTTTGTTTTTCTGTAAAGTTTTTAGTTTCTCTGTCCAATCTCAATGAGATTCTTGCTGAAATCAGTAACATTGGTTGTAGGTTTTTTCCTTTCATCTCTTTCAATACGTATACTGCCACTTCCTTCTCTCTTGCAGAATTTCTGCTGAAAGGTCGGCTCTTAACTTACGTGGATTCCCTTGAATGGTAAATGGTGCTTTTCCCATGCTGCTTTTTACATGTTTCCTATAGATTTCGATTTTAATAGTTTGATGAATACGTGTCTTGGCGTGTTTCTCCTTGGATTTATCCTGTATGAGACTCTCTGTGCTTCCTGGACTTGATTAACTCTTTCCTTTCCCATACTAGGGTAGTTTTCAACTATAATCTCTTCAAATATATTCTCACGCCTTTTCTCTTTCTCTTCTTCTTCTGAGAGCCATATAATTCGAATGTTGGTGCATTTAATGTTGTCCCAAGGGTCGCTGAGACGGTCCTCCGTTCCTTTCATTCTTTGTTCTTTATTTTGATCCGCAGTATTTATTTGAACTATTTTATCTTCCAGGCCACTTAACCGTTCTTGTGCCTCAGTTATTGTGCTAGTGATCCATGCTAGAGAATAATTATTTTCATTTATTGTGTTCTTCATCACTGTTTGTTTGCTCTTCAGTTCTTGTCGACCCCTGTGAAACGTTTCCTGTATTTTCTCTCTCCTATTTCCATGATGTTGAATCGTTTTTCCTATCATTATTCTGAATTCTTTTTCGGGTAGACTGCCTATTTCCTCTTCATTTGTTAGGTCTGGTGCATTTTGACCTTGCTGCTTCGTCAGCTGTGTGTTTTTTGGTCTCCTAATTTTGGTTAACTTACTGTGCTTGAGTTCCTTTTCACAGGCGTCATGCCCGTAGTTATTGTTGTTTTTGGTGTCCGTCCCAAGCGGCTAAGGTTTGTTAAGTGGGTTGTGTAGGCTTCTTCGTGGAGGGGAGTTAGGCTTGTGTTCTTTTGAATGAGGCTGGATCCTGTCTTTCTGGTGGGCATTTCCACAACTGCTGGTGTGTATTTTGGTGCCTCCGTCCTTATGATGATTTAAGGCATCCTCTCTGATAACGGATGGGACTGTTTCTGTCTTGCTCATTGTTTGGCATACGGTGTCCAGCACTGTTGCTTACTGGTCACTGAGTGAATGTGGGTCTTGGCGTTGAGAAAGAAATCTCTGGGAGATTTTCTCCATTTGATATTATGTGAAGCTGTCAGGTCTCCTGTGCACCAGTGTCCTGAACTTGGTTTTCCCTCCTCAGATGCGGAGTTCTGACTCCTGGTTAGAGCACCTAGAGACATTCATCCTCACAGCTCAGAAAAAGTGGGAGAGAAAAGAGAAGGAAACAAAGAATGAGGATAAAATAAAACAAAATAAAGTAAAATCAAATAAAATGAAGTTATTAAAATGAAAACTATGTATTAAGAGAAAATTTTAAAAATTAAAAAGAAAAGTAGTCACACAGAACTCTAGCACAAATGGTTAAAGCTTAGCTCTACAGACAAAATGACTCACAGCGGCATACACCAACACATTCACAAAAAGTGAAAACGTGGAAAAACTAATATATCTATGCTCACAAAGTCCACCTCCTCAATTTTGGACTGATTCATTGTTCTATTCAGGTGTTCCAGAGATGCTGGGTACTTCACGTTGAATGTGGAGATTTCATCCACTCTTCGTGCGGGTGCTGGAGGAGATTACTTTTTCGCTTCTTTGCTCGGACAGTTCTTCTTTTAGAGTTGCATTTGTTTCATTCCATAGATTTGGGTGTTCCTATTTACATTTTCAATTTTTCCCAGGTATTTGTGATCCCATCTTAGTTTTCTACAGTGTATTCTTGGTTATGTAACAGCGTTTTGTTTAGCTTCCATGTGTTTGTATTATTTACAGTTTTTTTTCTTTTAATTCCTATCTAGTTTCATAGCACTGTAGGCGGAAATTATACCTGATGCTATTTCAATTTTCTTAGATTTCTAAGGCTTTATGTGTGACCCTACATATGATATATCTTGGAGAGTGTTTCATGAGTACCTGAGGAGAGAGTGTTTTCTGTTGTTTTGCAATAGAATGTTGTATATTTATGAATGAATTCCCTCTTGTCCAACGTGTCATTGAAAGCTTATGTTTCCTAATTTAGTTTCATTTTGGATGATCTATCCATTGGTGATTGTGGGGTGGTAATGTCCCCTACTCTTATGGTTTTACTGTCAAGTTCCGCTTTATGGCTGTTAGGATATACCTTATGTATTGAAGTGCTCCTCGGTTGGGTTCATAAGTATTTGCATTTCTTATATCCTCTCCTTGGTTTGATCCCTTGATCAGTGTGTAGTGTCCTTGTTTGTTTCTTGAAATAGACTTTATCTTAAAGTCTATTTCTTCTGATATGAGAATTGTAACACCAGGTTTCCTTTGATTTCCATGTGCATGGAATGTCTCTTGCCATATCCTCAGTTTCAGTCTGTATCTATCCCTAGGTCTAAAATGGGTCTCTTCTAGGCAGCATATATAATGGGCTTGTTGTTGTATCCCTTCAGCCAGTTTATCTGTTGTGGTTGGAGCAATGAATCCATTTACATGTAAGGAAATTGTCAATATGGATGTTCCTCTTCCCGTTTTGTTAATTGTTTTTGGTTTGTTCTAGGAGGTCTTTTCTTTTCTTTGTGATTCCTGCCTAGAGAAGTTCCTTTATCCTTTCGTATAAAGCTGTTACGTGGTGCTGAATTCTCTTTCCGTTTGTTTTTCTGTAAAGTTTTTAGTTTCTCTGTCCAATCTCAATGAGATTCTTGCTGAAATCAGTAACATTGGTTGTAGGTTTTTTCCTTTCATCTCTTTAAATACGTATACTGCCACTTCCTTCTCTCTTGCAGAATTTCTGCTGAAAGGTCGGCTCTTAACTTACGTGGATTCCCTTGAATGGTAAATGGTGCTTTTCCCATGCTGCTTTTTACATGTTTCCTATACATTTCGATTTTAATAGTTTGATGAATACGTGTCTTGGCGTGTTTCTCCTTGGATTTATCCTGTATGAGACTCTCTGTGCTTCCTGGATTTGATTAACTCTTTCCTTTCCCATACTAGGGTAGTTTTCAACTATAATCTCTTCAAATATATTCTCACGCCTTTTCTCTTTCTCTTCTTCTTCTGAGAGCCATATAATTCGAATGTTGGTGCATTTAATGTTGTCCCAAGGGTCGCTGAGACGGTCCTCCGTTCCTTTCATTCTTTGTTCTTTATTTTGATCCGCAGTATTTATTTGAACTATTTTATCTTCCAGGCCACTTAACCGTTCTTGTGCCTCAGTTATTGTGCTAGTGATCCATGCTAGAGAATAATTATTTTCATTTATTGTGTTCTTCATCACTGTTTGTTTGCTCTTCAGTTCTTGTCGACCCCTGTGAAACGTTTCCTGTATTTTCTCTCTCCTATTTCCATGATGTTGAATCGTTTTTCCTATCATTATTCTGAATTCTTTTTCGGGTAGACTGCCTATTTCCTCTTCATTTGTTAGGTCTGGTGCATTTTGACCTTGCTGCTTCGTCAGCTGTGTGTTTTTTGGTCTCCTAATTTTGGTTAACTTACTGTGCTTGAGTTCCTTTTCACAGGCGTCATGCCCGTAGTTATTGTTGTTTTTGGTGTCCGTCCCAAGCGGCTAAGGTTTGTTAAGTGGGTTGTGTAGGCTTCTTCGTGGCGGGGAGTTAGGCTTGTGTTCTTTTGAATGAGGCTGGATCCTGTCTTTCTGGTGGGCATTTCCACAACTGCTGGTGTGTATTTTGGTGCCTCCGTCCTTATGATGATTTAAGGCATCCTCTCTGATAACGGATGGGACTGTTTCTGTCTTGCTCATTGTTTGGCATACGGTGTCCAGCACTGTTGCTTACTGGTCACTGAGTGAATGTGGGTCTTGGTGTTGAGAAAGAAATCTCTGGGAGATTTTCTCCATTTGATATTATGTGAAGCTGTCAGGTCTCCTGTGCACCAGTGTCCTGAACTTGGTTTTCCCTCCTCAGATGCAGAGTTCTGACTCCTGGTTAGAGCACCTAGAGACATTCATCCTCACAGCTCAGAAAAAGTGGTAGAGAAAAGAGAAGGAAACAAAGAATGAGGATAAAATAAAACAAAATAAAGTAAAATCAAATAAAATGAAGTTATTAAAATGAAAACTATGTATTAAGAGAAAATTTTCAAAATTAAAAAGAAAAGCAGTCACACAGAACTCTAGCACAAATGGTTAAAGCTTAGCTCTACAGACAAAATGACTCACAGCGGCATACACCTACACATTCACAAAAAGTGAAAAAGTGGAAAAACTAATATATCTGTGCTCACAAAGTCCACCTCCTCAATTTTGGACTGATTCATTGTTCTATTCAGGTGTTCCAGAGATGCGGGGTACTTCACGTTGAATGTGGAGATTTCATCCACTCTTCGTGCGGGTGCTGGTGGAGATTACTTTTTCGCTTCTTTGCTCGCACAGTTCTACTTTTAGAGTTGCATTTGTTTCATTCCATAGATTTGGGTGTTCCTATTTACATTTTCAATTTTTCCCAGGTATTTGTGATCCCATCTTAATTTTCTACAGTGTATTCTTGGTTATGTAACAGCGTTTTGTTTAGCTTCCATGTGTTTGTATTATTTACAGTTTTTTTTCTTTTAATTCCTATCTAGTTTCATAGCACTGTAGGCGGAAATTATACCTGATGCTATTTCAATTTTCTTAGATTTCTAAGGCTTTATGTGTGACCCTACATATGATATATCTTGGAGAGTGTTTCATGAGTACCTGAGGAGAGAGTGTTTTCTGTTGTTTTGCAATAGAATGTGGTATATTTATGAATGAATTCCCTCTTGTTCAACGTGTCATTGAAAGCTTATGTTTCCTAATTTAGTTTCATTTTGGATGATCTATCCATTGGTGATTGTGGGGTGGTAATGTCCCCTACTCTTATGGTTTTACTGTCAAGTTCCTCTTTATGGCTGTTAGGATATACCTTATGTATTGAAGTGCTCCTCGGTTGGGTTCATAAGTATTTGCATTTCTTATATCTTCTCCTTGGTTTGATCCCTTTATCAGTGTGTAGTGTCCTTGTTTGTTTCTTGAAATAGTCTTCATCTTAAAGTCTATTTCTTCTGATATGAGAATTGTAACTCCAGATTTCTTTTGATTTCCATGTGCATGGAATGTCTCTTGCCATATCCTCAGTTTCAGTCTGTATCTATCCCTAGGTCTAAAATGGGTCACTTCTATTCAGCATATATAATGGGCTTGTTGTTGTATCCCTTCAGCCAGTTTATCTGTTGTGGTTGGAGCAATGAATCCATTTACATGTAAGGTAATTGTAAATATGGATGTTCCTCTTCCCGTTTTGTTAATTGTTTTTGGTTTGATCTAGGAGGTCTTTTCTTTTCTTTGTGATTCCTGCCTAGAGAAGTTCCTTTATCCTTTGGTATAAAGCTGTTGCGTGGTGCTGAATTCTCTTTCCATTTGTTTTTCTGTAAAGTTTTTAGTTTCTCTGTCCAATCTCAATGAGATTTTTGCTGAAAACAGTAACATTGGTTGTAGGTTTTTTCCTTTCATCTCTTTAAATACGTAACCTGCCACTTCCTTCTCTCTTGCAGAATTTCTGCTGAAAGGTCGGCTGTTAACTTACGTGGATTCCCTTGAATGGTAAATGGTGCTTTTCCCATGCTGCTTTTTACATGTTTCCTATACATTTCGATTTTAATAGTTTGATGAATACGTGTCTTGGCGTGTTTCTCCTTGGATTTATCCTGTATGAGACTCTCTGTGCTTCCTGGACTTGATTAACTCTTTCTTTTCCCATACTAGGGTAGTTTTCAATTATAATCTCTTCAAATATATTCTCACGCCTTTTCTCTTTCTCTTCTTCTTCTGAGAGCCATATAATTCGAATGTTGGTGCATTTAATGTTGTCCCAAGGGTCGCTGAGACTGTCCTCCGTTCCTTTCATTCTTTGTTCTTTATTTTGATCCGCAGTATTTATTTGAACTATTTTATCTTCCAGGCCACTTAACCGTTCTTGTGCCTCAGTTATTGTGCTAGTGATCCATGCTAGAGAATAATTATTTTCATTTATTGTGTTCTTCATCACTGTTTGTTTGCTCTTCAGTTCTTGTCGACCCCTGTGAAACGTTTCCTGTATTTTCTCTCTCCTATTTCCACGATGTTGAATTGCTTTTCCTTTCATTATTCTGAATTCTTTTTCGGGTAGACTGCCTATTTCCTCTTCATTTGTTAGGTCTGGTGCGTTTTGACCTTGCTGCTTCGTCAGCTGTGTGTTTTTTGGTCTCCTAATTTTGGTTAACTTACTGTGCTTGGGGTTCCTTTTCACAGGCGTCATGCCCGTAGTTATTGTTGTTTTTGGTGTCTGTCCCAAGCGGCTAAGGTTTGTTAAGTGGGTTGTGTAGGCTTCTTCTTGGAGGGGAGTTATGCTTGTGTTCTTTTGAATGAGGCTGGATCCTGTCTTTCTGGTGGGCATTTCCACAACTGCTGGTGTGTATTTTGGTGCCTCCGTCCTTATGATGATTTAAGGCATCCTCTCTGATAACGGATGGGACTGTTTCTTTCTTGCTCATTGTTTGGCATACGGTGTCCAGCACTGTTGCTCACTGGTCACTGAGTGAATGTGGGTCTTGGCGTTGAGAAAGAAATCTCTGGAAAATTTTCTCCATTTGATATTATGTGAAGCTGTCAGGTCTCCTGTGCACCAGTGTCCTGAACTTGGTTTTCCCTCCTCAGATGCAGAGCTCTGACTCCTGGTTAGAGCACCTAGAGACATTCATCCTCACAGCTCAGAAAAATTGGGAGAGAAAAGAGAAGGAACAAAGAATGAGGATAAAATAAAACAAAATAAAGTAAAATCAAATAAAATGAAGTTATTAAAATGAAAACTATGTATTAAGAGAAAATTTTAAAAATTAAAAAGAAAAGCAGTCACACAGAACTCTAGCACAAATGGTTAAAGCTTAGCTCTACAGACAAAATGACTCACAGCGGCATACACCTACACATTCACAAAAAGTGAAAACGTGGAAAAACTAATATATCTATGCTCACAAAGTCCACCTCCTCAATTTTGGACTGATTCATTGTTCTATTCAGGTGTTCCAGAGATGCGGGGTACTTCACGTTGAATGTGGAGATTTCATCCACTCTTCGTGCGGGTGCTGGAGGAGATTACTTTTTCGCTTCTTTGCTCGGACAGTTCTTCTTTTAGAGTTGCATTTGTTTCATTCCATAGATTTGGGTGTTCCTATTTACATTTTCAATTTTTCCCATTTATTTGTGATCCCATCTTAGTTTTCTACAGTGTATTCTTGGTTATGTAACAGCGTTTTGTTTAGCTTCCATGTGGTTGTATTATTTACAGTTTTTTTTCTTTTAATTCCTATCTAGTTTCATAGCACTGTAGGCGGAAATTATACCTGATGCTATTTCAAATTTCTTAGATTTCTAAGGCTTTATGTGTGACCCTACATATGATATAGCTTGGAGAGTGTTTCATGAGTACCTGAGGAGAGAGTGTTTTCTGTTGATTTGCAATAGAATGTTGTATATTTATGAATGAATTCCCTATTGTTCAATGTGTCATTGAAAGCTTATGTTTCCTAATTTAGTTTCATTTTGTATGATCTATCCATTGGTGACTGTGGGGTGGTAATATCCCCTACTCTTTTGGTTGTACTGTCAAGTTTCGCTTTATGGCTGTTAGGATATACCTTATGTATTGAAGTGCTCCTCGGTTGGGTTCATAAGTACTTGCATTTCTTATATCCTCTCCTTGGTTTGATCCCTTGATCAGTGTGTAGTGTCCTTGTTTGTTTCTTGAAATAGTCTTTATCTTAAAGTCTATTTCTTCTGATATGAGAATTGTAACTCCAGGTTTCCTTTGATTTCCAAGTGCATGGACTGTCTCTTGCCATATCCTCAGTTTCAGTCTGTATCTATCTCTAGGTCTAAAATGGGTCTCTTCTAGGCAGCATATATAATGGGCTTGTTGTTGTATCCCTTCAGCCAGTTTATCTGTTGTGGTTGGAGCAATGAATCCATTTACATGTAAGGTAATTGTAAATATGGATGTTCCTCTTCCCGTTTTGTTAATTGTTTTTGGTTTGTTCTAGGAGGTCTTTTCTTTTCTTTGTGATTCCTGCCTAGAGAAGTTCCTTTATCTTTTCGTATAAAGCTGTTGCGTGGTGCTGAATTCTCTTTCCATTTGTTTTTCTGTAAAGTTTTTAGTTTCTCTGTCCAATCTCAATGAGATTCTTGCTGAAAACAGTAACATTGGTTGAAGGTTTTTTCCTTTCATCTCTTTAAATACGTATCCTGCCACTTCCTTCTCTCTTGCAGAATTTCTGCTGAAAGGTCGGCTGTTACCTTACGTGGATTCCCTTGAATGGTAAATGGTGCTTTTCCCATGCTGCTTTTTACATGTTTCCTATACATTTCGATTTTAATAGTTTGATGAATACGTGTCTTGGCGTGTTTCTCCTTGGATTTATCCTGTATGAGACTCTCTGTGCTTCCTGGACTTGATTAACTCTTTCTTTTCCCATACTAGGGTAGTTTTCAATTATAATCTCTTCAAATATATTCTCACACCTTTTCTCTTTCTCTTCTTCTTCTGAGAGCCATATAATTCGAATGTTGGTGCATTTAATGTTGTCCCATGGGTCGCTGAGACTGTCCTCCGTTCCTTTCATTCTTTGTTCTTTATTTTGATCCGCAGTATTTATTTGAACTATTTTATCTTCCAGGCCACTTAACCGTTCTTGTGCCTCAGTTATTGTGCTAGTGATCCATGCTAGAGAATAATTATTTTCATTTATTGTGTTCTTCATCACTGTTTGTTTGCTCTTCAGTTCTTGTCGACCCCTGTGAAACGTTTCCTGTATTTTCTCTCTCCTATTTCCACGATGTTGAATCGTTTTTCCTATCATTATTCTGAATTCTTTTTCGGGTAGACTGCCTATTTCCTCTTCATTTGTTAGGTCTGGTGCATTTTGACCTTGCTGCTTCGTCAGCTGTGTGTTTTTTGGTCTCCTAATTTTGGTTAACTTACTGTGCTTGGGGTTCCTTTTCACAGGCTTCATGCCTGTAGTTATTGTTGTTTTTGGTGTCTGTCCCAAGCGGCTTAGGTTTGTTAAGTGGGTTGTGTAGGCTTCTTCGTGGAGGGGAGTTATGCTTGTGTTCTTTTGAATGAGGCTGGATCCTGTCTTTCTGGTGGGCATTTCCACAACTGCTGGTGTGTATTTTGGTGCCTCCGTCCTTATGATGATTTAAGGCATCCTCTCTGATAACGGATGGGACTGTTTCTGTCTTGCTCATTGTTTGGCATACGGTGTCGAGCACTGTTGCTTACTGGTCACTGAGTGAATGTGGGTCTTGGCGTTGAGAAAGAAATCTCTGGGAGATTTTCTCCATTTGATATTATGTGAAGCTGTCAGGTCTCCTGTGCACCAGTGTCCTGAACTTGGTTTTCCCTCCTCAGATGCAGAGCTCTGACTCCTGGTTAGAGCACCTAGAGACATTCATCCTCACAGCTCAGAAAAAGTGGGAGAGAAAAGAGGAGGAAACAAAGAATGAGGATAAAATAAATCAAAATAAAGTAAAATCAAATAAAATGAAGTTATTAAAATGAAAAATATGTATTAAGAGAAATTTTTAAAAATTAAAAAGAAAAGCAGTCACACAGAACTCTAGCACAAATGGTTAAAGCTTAGCTCTACAGACAAAATGACTCACAGCGACATACACCTACACATTCACAAAAAGTGAAAAAGTGGAAAAACTAATATATCTATGCTCACAAAGTCCACCTCCTCAATTTTGGACTGATTCATTGTTCTATTCAGGTGTTCCAGAGATGCGGGGTACTTCACGTTGAATGTGGAGATTTCATCCACTCTTCGTGCGGGTGCTGGGAGAGATTACTTTTTCGCTTCTTTGCTCGCACAGCTCTGCTTTTAGAGTTGCATTTGTTTCATTCCATAGATTTGGGTGTTCCTATTTACATTTTCAATTTTTCCCAGGTATTTGTGATCCCATCTTAGTTTTCTACAGTGTATTCTTGGTTATGTAACAGCGTTTTGTTTAGCTTCCATGTGTTTGTATTATTTACAGTTTTTTTTCTTTTAATTCCTATCTAGTTTCATAGCACTGTAGGCGGAAATTATACCTGATGCTATTTCAAATTTCTTAGATTTCTAAGGCTTTATGTGTGACCCTACATATGATATAGCTTGGAGAGTGTTTCATGAGTACCTGAGGAGAGAGTGTTTTCTGTTGATTTGCAATAGAATGTTGTATATTTATGAATGAATTCCCTATTGTTCAATGTGTCATTGAAAGCTTATGTTTCCTAATTTAGTTTCATTTTGTATGATCTATCCATTGGTGACTGTGGGGTGGTAATATCCCCTACTCTTATGGTTGTACTGTCAAGTTTCGCTTTATGGCTGTTAGGATATACCTTATGTATTGAAGTGCTCCTCGGTTGGGTTCATAAGTACTTGCATTTCTTATATCCTCTCCTTGGTTTGATCCCTTGATCAGTGTGTAGTGTCCTTGTTTGTTTCTTGAAATAGTCTTTATCTTAAAGTCTATTTCTTCTGATATGAGAATTGTAACTCCAGGTTTCCTTTGATTTCCAAGTGCATGGACTGTCTCTTGCCATATCCTCAGTTTCAGTCTGTATCTATCTCTAGGTCTAAAATGGGTCTCTTCTAGGCAGCATATATAATGGGCTTGTTGTTGTATCCCTTCAGCCAGTTTATCTGTTGTGGTTGGAGCAATGAATCCATTTACATATAAGGTAATTGTTAATATGGATGTTCCTCTTCCCGTTTTGTTAATTGTTTTTGGTTTGTTCTAGGAGGTCTTTTCTTGTCTTTGTGATTCCTGCCTAGAGAAGTTCCTTTATCCTTTGGTATAAAGCTGTTGCGTGGTGCTGAATCCTCTTTCCGTTTGTTTTTCTGTAAAGATTTAGTTTCTCTGTCCAATCTCAATGAGATTCTTGCTGAAAACAGTAACATTGGTTGTAGGTTTTTTCCTTTCATCTCTTTAAATACGTATACTGCCACTTCCTTCTCTCTTGCAGAATTTCTGCTGAAAGGTCGGCTGTTAACTTACGTGGATTCCCTTGAATGGTAAATGGTGCTTTTCCCATGCTGCTTTTTACATGTTTCCTATACATTTAGATTTTAATAGTTTGATGAATACGTGTCTTCGCGTGTTTCTCCTTGGAATTATCCTGTATGAGACTCTCTGTGCTTCCTAGACTTGATTAACTCTTTCCTTTCCCATACTAGGGAAGTTTTCAACTATAATTTCTTCAAATATATTCTCACGCCTTTTCTATTTCTCTTCTTCTTCTGAGACCCATATAATTCGAATGTTGATGCATTTAATGTTGTCCCAAGGGTCGCTGAGACTGTCCTCCGTTCCTTTCATTCTTTGTTCTTTATTTTGATCCACAGTATTTATTTGAACTATTTTATCTTCCAGGCCACTTAACCGTTCTTGTGCCTCAGTTATTGTGCTAGTGATCCATGCTAGAGAATAATTATTTTCATTTATTGTGTTCTTCATCACTGTTTGTTTGCTCTTCAGTTCTTGTCGACCCCTGTGAAACGTTTCCTGTATTTTCTCTCTCCTATTTCCACGATGTTGAGTCGTTTTTCCTATCATTATTCTGAATTCTTTTTCGGGTAGACTGCCTATTTCCTCTTCATTTGTTAGGTCTGGTGCCTTTTGACCTTGCTGCTTCGTCAGCTGTTTGTTTTTTGTTCTCCTAATTTTGGTTAACTTACTGTGCTTGGGTTTCCTTTTCACAGGCGTCATGCCCGTACTTATTGTTGTTTTTGGTGTCTGTCCCAAGCGGCTAAGGTTTGTTAAGTGGGTTGTGTAGGCTTCTTCGTGGAGGGGAGTTATGCTTGTGTTCTTTTGAATGAGGCTGGATCCTGTCTTTCTGGTGGGCATTTCCACAACTGCTGGTGTGTATTTTGGTGCCTCCGTCCTTATGATGATTTAAGGCATCCTCTCTGATAACGGATGGGACTGTTTCTGTCTTGCTCATTGTTTGGCATACGGTGTCCAGCACTGTTGCTTACTGGTCACTGAGTGAATGTGGGTCTTGGCGTTGAGAAAGAATTCTCTGGGAGATTTTCTCCATTTGATATTATGTGAAGCTGTCAGGTCTCCTGTGCACCAGTGTCCTGAACTTGGTTTTCCTTCCTCAGATGCAGAGCTCTGACTCCTGGTTAGAGCACCTAGAGACATTCATCCTCACAGCTCAGAAAAAGTGGGAGAGAAAAGAGAAGGAAACAAAGAATGAGGATAAAATAAAACAAAATAAAGTAAAATCAAATAAAATGAAGTTATTAAAATGAAAACTATGTATTAAGAGAAAATTTTCAAAATTAAAAAGAAAAGCAGTCACACAGAACTCTAGCACAAATGGTTAAAGCTTAGCTCTACAGACAAAATGACTCACAGCGGCATACACCTACACATTCACAAAAAGTGAAAACGTGGAAAAACTAATATATCTATGCTCACAAAGTCCACCTCCTCAATTTTGGACTGATTCATTGTTCTATTCAGGTGTTCCAGAGATGCGGGGTACTTCACGTTGAATGTGGAGATTTCATCCACTCTTCGTGCGGGTGCTGGAGGAGATTACTTTTTCGCTTCTTTGCTCGCACAGTTCTGCTTTTAGAGTTGCATTTGTTTCATTCCATAGATTTGGGTGTTCCTATTTACATTTTCAATTTTTCCCAGGTATTTGTGATCCCATCTTAGTTTTCTACAGTGTATTCTTGGTTATGTAACAGCGTTTTGTTTAGCTTCCATGTGTTTGTATTATTTACAGTTTTTTTTCTTTTAATTCCTATCTAGTTTCATAGCACTGTAGGCGGAAATTATACCTGATGCTATTTCAATTTTCTTAGATTTCTAAGGCTTTATGTGTGACCCTACATATGATATATCTTGGAGAGTGTTTCATGAGTACCTGAGGAGAGAGTGTTTTCTGTTGTTTTGCAATAGAATGTTGTATATTTATGAATGAATTCCCTCTTGTCCAACGTGTCATTGAAAGCTATATTTCCTAATTTAGTTTCATTTTGGATGATCTATCCATTGGTGATTGTGGGGTGGTAATGTCCCCTACTCTTATGGTTTTACTGTCAAGTTCCACTTTATGGATGTTAGGATATACCTTATGTATTGAAGTGCTCCTCGGTTGGGTTCATAAGTATTTGCATTTCTTATATCCTCTCCTTGGTTTGATCCCTTGATCAGTGTGTAGTGTCCTTGTTTGTTTCTTGAAATAGACTTTATCTTAAAGTCTATTTCTTCTGATATGAGAATTGTAACACCAGGTTTCCTTTGATTTCCATGTGCATGGAATGTCTCTTGCCATATCCTCAGTTTCAGTCTGTATCTATCCCTAGGTTTAAAATGGGTCTATTCTAGGCAGCATATATAATGGGCTTGTTGTTGTATCCCTTCAGCCAGTTTATCTGTTGTGGTTGGAGCAATGAATCCATTTACATGTAAGGAAATTGTCAATATGGATGTTCCTCTTCCCGTTTTGTTAATTGTTTTTGGTTTGTTCTAGGAGGTCTTTTCTTTTCTTTGTGATTCCTGCCTAGAGAAGTTCCTTTATCCTTTCGTATAAAGCTGTTACGTGGTGCTGAATTCTCTTTCCGTTTGTTTTTCTGTAAAGTTTTTAGTTTCTCTGTCCAATCTCAATGAGATTCTTGCTGAAATCAGTAACATTGGTTGTAGTTTTTTTCCTTTCATCTCTTTAAATACTTATACTGCCACTTCCTTCTCTCTTGCAGAATTTCTGCTGAAAGGTCGGCTGTTACCTTACGTGGATTCCCTTGAATGGTAAATGGTGCTTTTCCCATGCTGCTTTTTACATGTTTCCTATACATTTCGATTTTAATAGTTTGATGAATACGTGTCTTGGCGTGTTTCTCCTTGGATTTATCCTGTATGAGACTCTCTGTGCTTCCTGGACTTGATTAACTCTTTCTTTTCCCATACTAGGGTAGTTTTCAATTATAATCTCTTCAAATATATTCTCACACCTTTTCTCTTTCTCTTCTTCTTCTGAGAGCCATATAATTCGAATGTTGGTGCATTTAATGTTGTCCCATGGGTCGCTGAGACTGTCCTCCGTTCCTTTCATTCTTTGTTCTTTATTTTGATCCGCAGTATTTATTTGAACTATTTTATCTTCCAGGCCACTTAACCGTTCTTGTGCCTCAGTTATTGTGCTAGTGATCCATGCTAGAGAATAATTATTTTCATTTATTGTGTTCTTCATCACTGTTTGTTTGCTCTTCAGTTCTTGTCGACCCCTGTGAAACGTTTCCTGTATTTTCTCTCTCCTATTTCCACGATGTTGAATCGTTTTTCCTATCATTATTCTGAATTCTTTTTCGGGTAGACTGCCTATTTCCTCTTCATTTGTTAGGTCTGGTGCATTTTGACCTTGCTGCTTCGTCAGCTGTGTGTTTTTTGGTCTCCTAATTTTGGTTAACTTACTGTGCTTGGGGTTCCTTTTCACAGGCTTCATGCCTGTAGTTATTGTTGTTTTTGGTGTCTGTCCCAAGCGGCTTAGGTTTGTTAAGTGGGTTGTGTAGGCTTCTTCGTGGAGGGGAGTTATGCTTGTGTTCTTTTGAATGAGGCTGGATCCTGTCTTTCTGGTGGGCATTTCCACAACTGCTGGTGTGTATTTTGGTGCCTCCGTCCTTATGATGATTTAAGGCATCGTCTCTGATAACGGATGGGACTGTTTCTGTCTTGCTCATTGTTTGGCATACGGTGTCGAGCACTGTTGCTTACTGGTCACTGAGTGAATGTGGGTCTTGGCGTTGAGAAAGAAATCTCTGGGAGATTTTCTCCATTTGATATTATGTGAAGCTGTCAGGTCTCCTGTGCACCAGTGTCCTGAACTTGGTTTTCCCTCCTCAGATGCAGAGCTCTGACTCCTGGTTAGAGCACCTAGAGACATTCATCCTCACAGCTCAGAAAAAGTGGGAGAGAAAAGAGGAGGAAACAAAGAATGAGGATAAAATAAATCAAAATAAAGTAAAATCAAATAAAATGAAGTTATTAAAATGAAAAATATGTATTAAGAGAAATTTTTAAAAATTAAAAAGAAAAGCAGTCACACAGAACTCTAGCACAAATGGTTAAAGCTTAGCTCTACAGACAAAATGACTCACAGCGACATACACCTACACATTCACAAAAAGTGAAAAAGTGGAAAAACTAATATATCTATGCTCACAAAGTCCACCTCCTCAATTTTGGACTGATTCATTGTTCTATTCAGGTGTTCCAGAGATGCGGGGTACTTCACGTTGAATGTGGAGATTTCATCCACTCTTCGTGCGGGTGCTGGGAGAGATTACTTTTTCGCTTCTTTGCTCGCACAGCTCTGCTTTTAGAGTTGCATTTGTTTCATTCCATAGATTTGGGTGTTCCTATTTACATTTTCAATTTTTCCCAGGTATTTGTGATCCCATCTTAGTTTTCTACAGTGTATTCTTGGTTATGTAACAGCGTTTTGTTTAGCTTCCATGTGTTTGTATTATTTACAGTTTTTTTTCTTTTAATTCCTATCTAGTTTCATAGCACTGTAGGCGGAAATTATACCTGATGCTATTTCAATTTTCTTAGATTTCTAAGACTTTATGTGTGACCCTACATATGATATATCTTGGAGCGTGTTTCATGAGTACCTGAGGAGAGAGTGTTTTCTGTTGTTTTGCAATAGAATGTTGTATATTTATGAATGAATTGCCTCTTGTCCAACGTGTCATTGAAAGCTTATGTTTCCTAATTTAGTTTCATTTTGGATGATCTATCCATTGGTGATTGTGGGGTGGTAATGTCCCCTACTCTTATGGTTTTACTGTCAAGTTCCGCTTTATGGCTGTTAGGATATTCCTTATGTATTGAAGTGCTCCTCGGTTGGGTTCATAAGTATTTGCATTTCTTACATCCTCTCCTTGGTTTGATCCCTTGATCAGTGTGTAGTGTCCTTGATTGTTTCTTGAAATAGTCTTTATCTTAAAGTCTATTTCTTCTGATATGAGAATTGTAACTCCAGGTTTCCTTTGATTTCCATGTGCATGGAATGTCTCTTGCCATATCCTCAGTTTCAGTCTGTATCTATCCCTAGGTCTAAAATGGGTCTCTTGTAGGCAGCATATATAATGGGCTTGTTGTTGTATCCCTTCAGCCAGTTTATCTGTTGTGGTTGGAGCAATGAATCCATTTACATGTAAGGAAATTGTCAATATGGATGTTCCTCTTCCCGTTTTGTTAATTGTTTTTGGTTTGTTCTAGGAGGTCTTTTCTTTTCTTTGTGATTCCTGCCTAGAGAAGTTCCTTTATCCTTTCGTATAAAGCTGTTACGTGGTGCTGAATTCTCTTTCCGTTTGTTTTTCTGTAAAGTTTTTTGTTTCTCTGTCCAATCTCAATGAGATTCTTGCTGAAATCAGTAACATTGGTTGTAGGTTTTTTCCTTTCATCTCTTTAAATACGTATACTGCCACTTCCTTCTCTCTTGCAGAATTTCTGCTGAAAGGTCGGCTCTTAACTTACGTGGATTCCCTTGAATGGTAAATGGTGCTTTTCCCATGCTGCTTTTTACATGTTTCCTATACATTTAGATTTTAATAGTTTGATGAATACGTGTCTTGGCGTGTTTCTCCTTGGATTTATCCTGTATGAGACTCTCTGTGTTTCCTGGACTTGATTAACTCTTTCCTTTCCCATACTAGGGTAGTTTTCAACTATAATCTCTTCAAATATATTCTCACGCCTTTTCTCTTTCTCTTCTTCTTCTGAGAGCCATATAATTCGAATGTTGGTGCATTTAATGTTGTCCCAAGGGTCGCTGAGACTGTCCTCCGTTCCTTTCATTCTTTGTTCTTTATTTTGATCCGCAGTATTTATTTGAACTATTTTATCTTCCAGGCCACTTAACCGTTCTTGTGCCTCAGTTATTGTGCTAGTGATCCATGCTAGAGAATAATTATTTTCATTTATTGTGTTCTTCATCACTGTTTGTTTGCTCTTCAGTTCTTGTCGACCCCTGTGAAACGTTTCCTGTATTTTCTCTCTCCTATTTCCACGATGTTGAGTCGTTTTTCCTATCATTATTCTGAATTCTTTTTCGGGTAGACTGCCTATTTCCTCTTCATTTGTTAGGTCTGGTGCCTTTTGACCTTGCTGCTTCGTCAGCTGTTTGTTTTTTGTTCTCCTAATTTTGGTTAACTTACTGTGCTTGGGTTTCCTTTTCACAGGCGTCATGCCCGTACTTATTGTTGTTTTTGGTGTCTGTCCCAAGCGGCTAAGGTTTGTTAAGTGGGTTGTGTAGGCTTCTTCGTGGAGGGGAGTTATGCTTGTGTTCTTTTGAATGAGGCTGGATCCTGTCTTTCTGGTGGGCATTTCCACAACTGCTGGTGTGTATTTTGGTGCCTCCGTCCTTATGATGATTTAAGGCATCCTCTCTGATAACGGATGGGACTGTTTCTGTCTTGCTCATTGTTTGGCATACGGTGTCCAGCACTGTTGCTTACTGGTCACTGAGTGAATGTGGGTCTTGGCGTTGAGAAAGAATTCTCTGGGAGATTTTCTCCATTTGATATTATGTGAAGCTGTCAGGTCTCCTGTGCACCAGTGTCCTGAACTTGGTTTTCCTTCCTCAGATGCAGAGCTCTGACTCCTGGTTAGAGCACCTAGAGACATTCATCCTCACAGCTCAGAAAAAGTGGGAGAGAAAAGAGAAGGAAACAAAGAATGAGGATAAAATAAAACAAAATAAAGTAAAATCAAATAAAATGAAGTTATTAAAATGAAAACTATGTATTAAGAGAAAATTTTCAAAATTAAAAAGAAAAGCAGTCACACAGAACTCTAGCACAAATGGTTAAAGCTTAGCTCTACAGACAAAATGACTCACAGCGGCATACACCTACACATTCACAAAAAGTGAAAACGTGGAAAAACTAATATATCTATGCTCACAAAGTCCACCTCCTCAATTTTGGACTGATTCATTGTTCTATTCAGGTGTTGCAGAGATGCGGGGTACTTCACGTTGAATGTGGAGATTTCATCCACTCTTCGTGCGGGTGCTGGAGGAGATTACTTTTTCGCTTCTTTGCTCGCACAGTTCTGCTTTTAGAGTTGCATTTGTTTCATTCCATAGATTTGGGTGTTCCTATTTACATTTTCAATTTTTCCCAGGTATTTGTGATCCCATCTTAGTTTTCTACAGTGTATTCTTGGTTATGTAACAGCGTTTTGTTTAGCTTCCATGTGTTTGTATTATTTACAGTTTTTTTTCTTTTAATTCCTATCTAGTTTCATAGCACTGTAGGCGGAAATTATACCTGATGCTATTTCAATTTTCTTAGATTTCTAAGGCTTTATGTGTGACCCTACATATGATATATCTTGGAGAGTGTTTCATGAGTACCTGAGGAGAGAGTGTTTTCTGTTGTTTTGCAATAGAATGTTGTATATTTATGAATGAATTCCCTCTTGTCCAACGTGTCATTGAAAGCTATATTTCCTAATTTAGTTTCATTTTGGATGATCTATCCATTGGTGATTGTGGGGTGGTAATGTCCCCTACTCTTATGGTTTTACTGTCAAGTTCCACTTTATGGATGTTAGGATATACCTTATGTATTGAAGTGCTCCTCGGTTGGGTTCATAAGTATTTGCATTTCTTATATCCTCTCCTTGGTTTGATCCCTTGATCAGTGTGTAGTGTCCTTGTTTGTTTCTTGAAATAGACTTTATCTTAAAGTCTATTTCTTCTGATATGAGAATTGTAACACCAGGTTTCCTTTGATTTCCATGTGCATGGAATGTCTCTTGCCATATCCTCAGTTTCAGTCTGTATCTATCCCTAGGTTTAAAATGGGTCTATTCTAGGCAGCATATATAATGGGCTTGTTGTTGTATCCCTTCAGCCAGTTTATCTGTTGTGGTTGGAGCAATGAATCCATTTACATGTAAGGAAATTGTCAATATGGATGTTCCTCTTCCCGTTTTGTTAATTGTTTTTGGTTTGTTCTAGGAGGTCTTTTCTTTTCTTTGTGATTCCTGCCTAGAGAAGTTCCTTTATCCTTTCGTATAAAGCTGTTACGTGGTGCTGAATTCTCTTTCCGTTTGTTTTTCTGTAAAGTTTTTAGTTTCTCTGTCCAATCTCAATGAGATTCTTGCTGAAATCAGTAACATTGGTTGTAGTTTTTTTCCTTTCATCTCTTTAAATACTTATACTGCCACTTCCTTCTCTCTTGCAGAATTTCTGCTGAAAGGTCGGCTGTTACCTTACGTGGATTCCCTTGAATGGTAAATGGTGCTTTTCCCATGCTGCTTTTTACATGTTTCCTATACATTTCGATTTTAATAGTTTGATGAATACGTGTCTTGGCGTGTTTCTCCTTGGATTTATCCTGTATGAGACTCTCTGTGCTTCCTGGACTTGATTAACTCTTTCTTTTCCCATACTAGGGTAGTTTTCAATTATAATCTCTTCAAATATATTCTCACACCTTTTCTCTTTCTCTTCTTCTTCTGAGAGCCATATAATTCGAATGTTGGTGCATTTAATGTTGTCCCATGGGTCGCTGAGACTGTCCTCCGTTCCTTTCATTCTTTGTTCTTTATTTTGATCCGCAGTATTTATTTGAACTATTTTATCTTCCAGGCCACTTAACCGTTCTTGTGCCTCAGTTATTGTGCTAGTGATCCATGCTAGAGAATAATTATTTTCATTTATTGTGTTCTTCATCACTGTTTGTTTGCTCTTCAGTTCTTGTCGACCCCTGTGAAACGTTTCCTGTATTTTCTCTCTCCTATTTCCACGATGTTGAATCGTTTTTCCTATCATTATTCTGAATTCTTTTTCGGGTAGACTGCCTATTTCCTCTTCATTTGTTAGGTCTGGTGCATTTTGACCTTGCTGCTTCGTCAGCTGTGTGTTTTTTGGTCTCCTAATTTTGGTTAACTTACTGTGCTTGGGGTTCCTTTTCACAGGCTTCATGCCTGTAGTTATTGTTGTTTTTGGTGTCTGTCCCAAGCGGCTTAGGTTTGTTAAGTGGGTTGTGTAGGCTTCTTCGTGGAGGGGAGTTATGCTTGTGTTCTTTTGAATGAGGCTGGATCCTGTCTTTCTGGTGGGCATTTCCACAACTGCTGGTGTGTATTTTGGTGCCTCCGTCCTTATGATGATTTAAGGCATCGTCTCTGATAACGGATGGGACTGTTTCTGTCTTGCTCATTGTTTGGCATACGGTGTCGAGCACTGTTGCTTACTGGTCACTGAGTGAATGTGGGTCTTGGCGTTGAGAAAGAAATCTCTGGGAGATTTTCTCCATTTGATATTATGTGAAGCTGTCAGGTCTCCTGTGCACCAGTGTCCTGAACTTGGTTTTCCCTCCTCAGATGCAGAGCTCTGACTCCTGGTTAGAGCACCTAGAGACATTCATCCTCACAGCTCAGAAAAAGTGGGAGAGAAAAGAGGAGGAAACAAAGAATGAGGATAAAATAAATCAAAATAAAGTAAAATCAAATAAAATGAAGTTATTAAAATGAAAAATATGTATTAAGAGAAATTTTTAAAAATTAAAAAGAAAAGCAGTCACACAGAACTCTAGCACAAATGGTTAAAGCTTAGCTCTACAGACAAAATGACTCACAGCGACATACACCTACACATTCACAAAAAGTGAAAAAGTGGAAAAACTAATATATCTATGCTCACAAAGTCCACCTCCTCAATTTTGGACTGATTCATTGTTCTATTCAGGTGTTCCAGAGATGCGGGGTACTTCACGTTGAATGTGGAGATTTCATCCACTCTTCGTGCGGGTGCTGGGAGAGATTACTTTTTCGCTTCTTTGCTCGCACAGCTCTGCTTTTAGAGTTGCATTTGTTTCATTCCATAGATTTGGGTGTTCCTATTTACATTTTCAATTTTTCCCAGGTATTTGTGATCCCATCTTAGTTTTCTACAGTGTATTCTTGGTTATGTAACAGCGTTTTGTTTAGCTTCCATGTGTTTGTATTATTTACAGTTTTTTTTCTTTTAATTCCTATCTAGTTTCATAGCACTGTAGGCGGAAATTATACCTGATGCTATTTCAATTTTCTTAGATTTCTAAGACTTTATGTGTGACCCTACATATGATATATCTTGGAGCGTGTTTCATGAGTACCTGAGGAGAGAGTGTTTTCTGTTGTTTTGCAATAGAATGTTGTATATTTATGAATGAATTGCCTCTTGTCCAACGTGTCATTGAAAGCTTATGTTTCCTAATTTAGTTTCATTTTGGATGATCTATCCATTGGTGATTGTGGGGTGGTAATGTCCCCTACTCTTATGGTTTTACTGTCAAGTTCCGCTTTATGGCTGTTAGGATATTCCTTATGTATTGAAGTGCTCCTCGGTTGGGTTCATAAGTATTTGCATTTCTTACATCCTCTCCTTGGTTTGATCCCTTGATCAGTGTGTAGTGTCCTTGTTTGTTTCTTGAAATAGTCTTTATCTTAAAGTCTATTTCTTCTGATATGAGAATTGTAACTCCAGGTTTCCTTTGATTTCCATGTGCATGGAATGTCTCTTGCCATATCCTCAGTTTCAGTCTGTATCTATCCCTAGGTCTAAAATGGGTCTCTTGTAGGCAGCATATATAATGGGCTTGTTGTTGTATCCCTTCAGCCAGTTTATCTGTTGTGGTTGGAGCAATGAATCCATTTACATGTAAGGAAATTGTCAATATGGATGTTCCTCTTCCCGTTTTGTTAATTGTTTTTGGTTTGTTCTAGGAGGTCTTTTCTTTTCTTTGTGATTCCTGCCTAGAGAAGTTCCTTTATCCTTTCGTATAAAGCTGTTACGTGGTGCTGAATTCTCTTTCCGTTTGTTTTTCTGTAAAGTTTTTTGTTTCTCTGTCCAATCTCAATGAGATTCTTGCTGAAATCAGTAACATTGGTTGTAGGTTTTTTCCTTTCATCTCTTTAAATACGTATACTGCCACTTCCTTCTCTCTTGCAGAATTTCTGCTGAAAGGTCGGCTCTTAACTTACGTGGATTCCCTTGAATGGTAAATGGTGCTTTTCCCATGCTGCTTTTTACATGTTTCCTATACATTTAGATTTTAATAGTTTGATGAATACGTGTCTTGGCGTGTTTCTCCTTGGATTTATCCTGTATGAGACTCTCTGTGTTTCCTGGACTTGATTAACTCTTTCCTTTCCCATACTAGGGTAGTTTTCAACTATAATCTCTTCAAATATATTCTCACGCCTTTTCTCTTTCTCTTCTTCTTCTGAGAGCCATATAATTCGAATGTTGGTGCATTTAATGTTGTCCCAAGGGTCGCTGAGACTGTCCTCCGTTCCTTTCATTCTTTGTTCTTTATTTTGATCCGCAGTATTTATTTGAACTATTTTATCTTCCAGGCCACTTAACCGTTCTTGTGCCTCAGTTATTGTGCTAGTGATCCATGCTAGAGAATAATTATTTTCATTTATTGTGTTCTTCATCACTGTTTGTTTGCTCTTCAGTTCTTGTCGACCCCTGTGAAACGTTTCCTGTATTTTCTCTCTCCTATTTCCACGATGTTGAATCGTTTTTCCTATCATTATTCTGAATTCTTTTTCGGGTAGACTGCCTATTTCCTCTTCATTTGTTAGGTCTGGTGCATTTTGACCTTGCTGCTTCGTCAGCTGTGTGTTTTTTGGTCTCCTAATTTTGGTTAACTTACTGTGCTTGAGTTCCTTTTCACAGGCGTCATGCCCGTAGTTATTGTTGTTTTTGGTGTCAGTCCCAAGCGGCTAAGGTTTGTTAAGTGGGTTGTGTAGGCTTCTTCGTGGAGGGGAGTTATGCTTGTGTTCTTTTGAATGAGGCTGGCTCCTGTCTTTCTGGTGGGCATTTCCACAACTGCTGGTGTGTATTTTGGTGTCTCCGTCCTTATGATGATTTAAGGCATCCTCTCTGATAACGGATGGGACTGTTTCTATCTTGCTCATTGTTTGGCATACGGTGTCCTGCACTGTTGCTTACTGGTCACTGAGTGAATGTGGGTCTTGGCGTTGAGAAATAAATCTCTGGGAGATTTTCTCCATTTGATATTATGTGAAGCTGTCAGGTCTCCTGTGCACCAGTGTCCTGAACTTGGTTTTCGCTCCTCAGATGCAGAGCTCTGACTCCTGGTTAGAGCACCTAGAGACATTCATCCTCACAGCTCAGAAAAATTGGGAGAGAAAAGAGAAGGAACAAAGAATGAGGATAAAATAAAACAAAATAAAGTAAAATCAAATAAAATGAAGTTATTAAAGTGAAAACTATGTATTAAGAGAAAATTTTAAAAATTAAAAAGAAAAGCAGTCACACAGAACTCTAGCACAAGTGGTTAAAGCTTAGCTCTACAGACAAAATGACTCACAGCGGCATACACCTACACATTCACAAAAAGTGAAAACGTGGAAAAACTAATATATCTATGCTCACAAAGTCCACCTCCTCAATTTTGGACTGATTCATTGTTCTATTCAGGTGTTCCAGAGATGCGGGGTACTTCACGTTGAATGTGGAGATTTCATCCACTCTTCGTGCGGGTGCTGGAGGAGATTACTTTTTCGCTTCTTTGCTCGGACAGTTCTTCTTTTAGAGTTGCATTTGTTTCATTCCATAGATTTGGGTGTTCCTATTTACATTTTCAATTTTTCCCAGGTATTTGTGATCCCATCTTAGTTTTCTACAGTGTATTCTTGGTTATGTAACAGCGTTTTGTTTAGCTTCCATGTGTTTGTATTATTTACAGTTTTTTTTCTTTTAATTCCTATCTAGTTTCATAGCACTGTAGGCGGAAATTATACCTGATGCTATTTCAAATTTCTTAGATTTCTAAGGCTTTATGTGTGACCCTACATATGATATATCTTGGAGAGTGTTTCATGAGTACCTGAGGAGAGAGTGTTTTCTGTTGTTTTGCAATAGAATGTTGTATATTTATGAATGAATTCCCTCTTGTTCAATGTGTCATTGAAAGCTTATGTTTCCTAATTTAGTTTCATTTTGTATGATCTATCCATTGGTGACTGTGGGGTGGTAATATCCCCTACTCTTATGGTTGTACTGTCAAGTTTCGCTTTATGGCTGTTAGGATATACCTTATGTATTGAAGTGCTCCTCGGTTGGGTTCATAAGTACTTGCATTTCTTATATCCTCTCCTTGGTTTGATCCCTTGATCAGTGTGTAGTGTCCTTGTTTGTTTCTTGAAATATTCTTTATCTTAAAGTCTATTTCTTCTGATATGAGAATTGTAACTCCAGGTTTCCTTTGATTTCCATGTGCATGGACTGTCTCTTGCCATATCCTCAGTTTCAGTCTGTATCTATCTCTAGGTCTAAAATGGGTCTCTTCTAGGCAGCATATATAATGGGCTTGTTGTTGTATCCCTTCAGCCAGTTTATCTGTTGTGGTTGGAGCAATGAATCCATTTACATATAAGGTAATTGTCAATATGGATGTTCCTCTTCCCGTTTTGTTAATTGTTTTTGGTTTGTTCTAGGAGGTCTTTTCTTTTCTTTGTGATTCCTGCCTAGAGAAGTTCCTTTATCCTTTCGTATAAAGCTGTTACGTGGTGCTGAATTCTCTTTCCGTTTGTTTTTCTGTAAAGTTTTTTGTTTCTCTGTCCAATCTCAATGAGATTCTTGCTGAAATCAGTAACATTGGTTGTAGGTTTTTTCCTTTCATCTCTTTAAATACGTATACTGCCACTTCCTTCTCTCTTGCAGAATTTCTGCTGAAAGGTCGGCTCTTAACTTACGTGGATTCCCTTGAATGGTAAATGGTGCTTTTCCCATGCTGCTTTTTACATGTTTCCTATACATTTAGATTTTAATAGTTTGATGAATACGTGTCTTGGCGTGTTTCTCCTTGGATTTATCCTGTATGAGACTCTCTGTGTTTCCTGGACTTGATTAACTCTTTCCTTTCCCATACTAGGGTAGTTTTCAACTATAATCTCTTCAAATATATTCTCACGCCTTTTCTCTTTCTCTTCTTCTTCTGAGAGCCATATAATTCGAATGTTGGTGCATTTAATGTTGTCCCAAGGGTCGCTGAGACTGTCCTCCGTTCCTTTCATTCTTTGTTCTTTATTTTGATCCGCAGTATTTATTTGAACTATTTTATCTTCCAGGCCACTTAACCGTTCTTGTGCCTCAGTTATTGTGCTAGTGATCCATGCTAGAGAATAATTATTTTCATTTATTGTGTTCTTCATCACTGTTTGTTTGCTCTTCAGTTCTTGTCGACCCCTGTGAAACGTTTCCTGTATTTTCTCTCTCCTATTTCCACGATGTTGAGTCGTTTTTCCTATCATTATTCTGAATTCTTTTTCGGGTAGACTGCCTATTTCCTCTTCATTTGTTAGGTCTGGTGCCTTTTGACCTTGCTGCTTCGTCAGCTGTTTGTTTTTTGTTCTCCTAATTTTGGTTAACTTACTGTGCTTGGGTTTCCTTTTCACAGGCGTCATGCCCGTACTTATTGTTGTTTTTGGTGTCTGTCCCAAGCGGCTAAGGTTTGTTAAGTGGGTTGTGTAGGCTTCTTCGTGGAGGGGAGTTATGCTTGTGTTCTTTTGAATGAGGCTGGATCCTGTCTTTCTGGTGGGCATTTCCACAACTGCTGGTGTGTATTTTGGTGCCTCCGTCCTTATGATGATTTAAGGCATCCTCTCTGATAACGGATGGGACTGTTTCTGTCTTGCTCATTGTTTGGCATACGGTGTCCAGCACTGTTGCTTACTGGTCACTGAGTGAATGTGGGTCTTGGCGTTGAGAAAGAATTCTCTGGGAGATTTTCTCCATTTGATATTATGTGAAGCTGTCAGGTCTCCTGTGCACCAGTGTCCTGAACTTGGTTTTCCTTCCTCAGATGCAGAGCTCTGACTCCTGGTTAGAGCACCTAGAGACATTCATCCTCACAGCTCAGAAAAAGTGGGAGAGAAAAGAGAAGGAAACAAAGAATGAGGATAAAATAAAACAAAATAAAGTAAAATCAAATAAAATGAAGTTATTAAAATGAAAACTATGTATTAAGAGAAAATTTTCAAAATTAAAAAGAAAAGCAGTCACACAGAACTCTAGCACAAATGGTTAAAGCTTAGCTCTACAGACAAAATGACTCACAGCGGCATACACCTACACATTCACAAAAAGTGAAAACGTGGAAAAACTAATATATCTATGCTCACAAAGTCCACCTCCTCAATTTTGGACTGATTCATTGTTCTATTCAGGTGTTGCAGAGATGCGGGGTACTTCACGTTGAATGTGGAGATTTCATCCACTCTTCGTGCGGGTGCTGGAGGAGATTACTTTTTCGCTTCTTTGCTCGCACAGTTCTGCTTTTAGAGTTGCATTTGTTTCATTCCATAGATTTGGGTGTTCCTATTTACATTTTCAATTTTTCCCAGGTATTTGTGATCCCATCTTAGTTTTCTACAGTGTATTCTTGGTTATGTAACAGCGTTTTGTTTAGCTTCCATGTGTTTGTATTATTTACAGTTTTTTTTCTTTTAATTCCTATCTAGTTTCATAGCACTGTAGGCGGAAATTATACCTGATGCTATTTCAATTTTCTTAGATTTCTAAGGCTTTATGTGTGACCCTACATATGATATATCTTGGAGAGTGTTTCATGAGTACCTGAGGAGAGAGTGTTTTCTGTTGTTTTGCAATAGAATGTTGTATATTTATGAATGAATTCCCTCTTGTCCAACGTGTCATTGAAAGCTATATTTCCTAATTTAGTTTCATTTTGGATGATCTATCCATTGGTGATTGTGGGGTGGTAATGTCCCCTACTCTTATGGTTTTACTGTCAAGTTCCACTTTATGGATGTTAGGATATACCTTATGTATTGAAGTGCTCCTCGGTTGGGTTCATAAGTATTTGCATTTCTTATATCCTCTCCTTGGTTTGATCCCTTGATCAGTGTGTAGTGTCCTTGTTTGTTTCTTGAAATAGACTTTATCTTAAAGTCTATTTCTTCTGATATGAGAATTGTAACACCAGGTTTCCTTTGATTTCCATGTGCATGGAATGTCTCTTGCCATATCCTCAGTTTCAGTCTGTATCTATCCCTAGGTTTAAAATGGGTCTATTCTAGGCAGCATATATAATGGGCTTGTTGTTGTATCCCTTCAGCCAGTTTATCTGTTGTGGTTGGAGCAATGAATCCATTTACATGTAAGGAAATTGTCAATATGGATGTTCCTCTTCCCGTTTTGTTAATTGTTTTTGGTTTGTTCTAGGAGGTCTTTTCTTTTCTTTGTGATTCCTGCCTAGAGAAGTTCCTTTATCCTTTCGTATAAAGCTGTTACGTGGTGCTGAATTCTCTTTCCGTTTGTTTTTCTGTAAAGTTTTTAGTTTCTCTGTCCAATCTCAATGAGATTCTTGCTGAAATCAGTAACATTGGTTGTAGTTTTTTTCCTTTCATCTCTTTAAATACTTATACTGCCACTTCCTTCTCTCTTGCAGAATTTCTGCTGAAAGGTCGGCTGTTACCTTACGTGGATTCCCTTGAATGGTAAATGGTGCTTTTCCCATGCTGCTTTTTACATGTTTCCTATACATTTCGATTTTAATAGTTTGATGAATACGTGTCTTGGCGTGTTTCTCCTTGGATTTATCCTGTATGAGACTCTCTGTGCTTCCTGGACTTGATTAACTCTTTCTTTTCCCATACTAGGGTAGTTTTCAATTATAATCTCTTCAAATATATTCTCACACCTTTTCTCTTTCTCTTCTTCTTCTGAGAGCCATATAATTCGAATGTTGGTGCATTTAATGTTGTCCCATGGGTCGCTGAGACTGTCCTCCGTTCCTTTCATTCTTTGTTCTTTATTTTGATCCGCAGTATTTATTTGAACTATTTTATCTTCCAGGCCACTTAACCGTTCTTGTGCCTCAGTTATTGTGCTAGTGATCCATGCTAGAGAATAATTATTTTCATTTATTGTGTTCTTCATCACTGTTTGTTTGCTCTTCAGTTCTTGTCGACCCCTGTGAAACGTTTCCTGTATTTTCTCTCTCCTATTTCCACGATGTTGAATCGTTTTTCCTATCATTATTCTGAATTCTTTTTCGGGTAGACTGCCTATTTCCTCTTCATTTGTTAGGTCTGGTGCATTTTGACCTTGCTGCTTCGTCAGCTGTGTGTTTTTTGGTCTCCTAATTTTGGTTAACTTACTGTGCTTGGGGTTCCTTTTCACAGGCTTCATGCCTGTAGTTATTGTTGTTTTTGGTGTCTGTCCCAAGCGGCTTAGGTTTGTTAAGTGGGTTGTGTAGGCTTCTTCGTGGAGGGGAGTTATGCTTGTGTTCTTTTGAATGAGGCTGGATCCTGTCTTTCTGGTGGGCATTTCCACAACTGCTGGTGTGTATTTTGGTGCCTCCGTCCTTATGATGATTTAAGGCATCGTCTCTGATAACGGATGGGACTGTTTCTGTCTTGCTCATTGTTTGGCATACGGTGTCGAGCACTGTTGCTTACTGGTCACTGAGTGAATGTGGGTCTTGGCGTTGAGAAAGAAATCTCTGGGAGATTTTCTCCATTTGATATTATGTGAAGCTGTCAGGTCTCCTGTGCACCAGTGTCCTGAACTTGGTTTTCCCTCCTCAGATGCAGAGCTCTGACTCCTGGTTAGAGCACCTAGAGACATTCATCCTCACAGCTCAGAAAAAGTGGGAGAGAAAAGAGGAGGAAACAAAGAATGAGGATAAAATAAATCAAAATAAAGTAAAATCAAATAAAATGAAGTTATTAAAATGAAAAATATGTATTAAGAGAAATTTTTAAAAATTAAAAAGAAAAGCAGTCACACAGAACTCTAGCACAAATGGTTAAAGCTTAGCTCTACAGACAAAATGACTCACAGCGACATACACCTACACATTCACAAAAAGTGAAAAAGTGGAAAAACTAATATATCTATGCTCACAAAGTCCACCTCCTCAATTTTGGACTGATTCATTGTTCTATTCAGGTGTTCCAGAGATGCGGGGTACTTCACGTTGAATGTGGAGATTTCATCCACTCTTCGTGCGGGTGCTGGGAGAGATTACTTTTTCGCTTCTTTGCTCGCACAGCTCTGCTTTTAGAGTTGCATTTGTTTCATTCCATAGATTTGGGTGTTCCTATTTACATTTTCAATTTTTCCCAGGTATTTGTGATCCCATCTTAGTTTTCTACAGTGTATTCTTGGTTATGTAACAGCGTTTTGTTTAGCTTCCATGTGTTTGTATTATTTACAGTTTTTTTTCTTTTAATTCCTATCTAGTTTCATAGCACTGTAGGCGGAAATTATACCTGATGCTATTTCAATTTTCTTAGATTTCTAAGACTTTATGTGTGACCCTACATATGATATATCTTGGAGCGTGTTTCATGAGTACCTGAGGAGAGAGTGTTTTCTGTTGTTTTGCAATAGAATGTTGTATATTTATGAATGAATTGCCTCTTGTCCAACGTGTCATTGAAAGCTTATGTTTCCTAATTTAGTTTCATTTTGGATGATCTATCCATTGGTGATTGTGGGGTGGTAATGTCCCCTACTCTTATGGTTTTACTGTCAAGTTCCGCTTTATGGCTGTTAGGATATTCCTTATGTATTGAAGTGCTCCTCGGTTGGGTTCATAAGTATTTGCATTTCTTACATCCTCTCCTTGGTTTGATCCCTTGATCAGTGTGTAGTGTCCTTGATTGTTTCTTGAAATAGTCTTTATCTTAAAGTCTATTTCTTCTGATATGAGAATTGTAACTCCAGGTTTCCTTTGATTTCCATGTGCATGGAATGTCTCTTGCCATATCCTCAGTTTCAGTCTGTATCTATCCCTAGGTCTAAAATGGGTCTCTTGTAGGCAGCATATATAATGGGCTTGTTGTTGTATCCCTTCAGCCAGTTTATCTGTTGTGGTTGGAGCAATGAATCCATTTACATGTAAGGAAATTGTCAATATGGATGTTCCTCTTCCCGTTTTGTTAATTGTTTTTGGTTTGTTCTAGGAGGTCTTTTCTTTTCTTTGTGATTCCTGCCTAGAGAAGTTCCTTTATCCTTTCGTATAAAGCTGTTACGTGGTGCTGAATTCTCTTTCCGTTTGTTTTTCTGTAAAGTTTTTTGTTTCTCTGTCCAATCTCAATGAGATTCTTGCTGAAATCAGTAACATTGGTTGTAGGTTTTTTCCTTTCATCTCTTTAAATACGTATACTGCCACTTCCTTCTCTCTTGCAGAATTTCTGCTGAAAGGTCGGCTCTTAACTTACGTGGATTCCCTTGAATGGTAAATGGTGCTTTTCCCATGCTGCTTTTTACATGTTTCCTATACATTTAGATTTTAATAGTTTGATGAATACGTGTCTTGGCGTGTTTCTCCTTGGATTTATCCTGTATGAGACTCTCTGTGTTTCCTGGACTTGATTAACTCTTTCCTTTCCCATACTAGGGTAGTTTTCAACTATAATCTCTTCAAATATATTCTCACGCCTTTTCTCTTTCTCTTCTTCTTCTGAGAGCCATATAATTCGAATGTTGGTGCATTTAATGTTGTCCCAAGGGTCGCTGAGACTGTCCTCCGTTCCTTTCATTCTTTGTTCTTTATTTTGATCCGCAGTATTTATTTGAACTATTTTATCTTCCAGGCCACTTAACCGTTCTTGTGCCTCAGTTATTGTGCTAGTGATCCATGCTAGAGAATAATTATTTTCATTTATTGTGTTCTTCATCACTGTTTGTTTGCTCTTCAGTTCTTGTCGACCCCTGTGAAACGTTTCCTGTATTTTCTCTCTCCTATTTCCACGATGTTGAATCGTTTTTCCTATCATTATTCTGAATTCTTTTTCGGGTAGACTGCCTATTTCCTCTTCATTTGTTAGGTCTGGTGCATTTTGACCTTGCTGCTTCGTCAGCTGTGTGTTTTTTGGTCTCCTAATTTTGGTTAACTTACTGTGCTTGAGTTCCTTTTCACAGGCGTCATGCCCGTAGTTATTGTTGTTTTTGGTGTCAGTCCCAAGCGGCTAAGGTTTGTTAAGTGGGTTGTGTAGGCTTCTTCGTGGAGGGGAGTTATGCTTGTGTTCTTTTGAATGAGGCTGGCTCCTGTCTTTCTGGTGGGCATTTCCACAACTGCTGGTGTGTATTTTGGTGTCTCCGTCCTTATGATGATTTAAGGCATCCTCTCTGATAACGGATGGGACTGTTTCTATCTTGCTCATTGTTTGGCATACGGTGTCCTGCACTGTTGCTTACTGGTCACTGAGTGAATGTGGGTCTTGGCGTTGAGAAATAAATCTCTGGGAGATTTTCTCCATTTGATATTATGTGAAGCTGTCAGGTCTCCTGTGCACCAGTGTCCTGAACTTGGTTTTCGCTCCTCAGATGCAGAGCTCTGACTCCTGGTTAGAGCACCTAGAGACATTCATCCTCACAGCTCAGAAAAATTGGGAGAGAAAAGAGAAGGAACAAAGAATGAGGATAAAATAAAACAAAATAAAGTAAAATCAAATAAAATGAAGTTATTAAAGTGAAAACTATGTATTAAGAGAAAATTTTAAAAATTAAAAAGAAAAGCAGTCACACAGAACTCTAGCACAAGTGGTTAAAGCTTAGCTCTACAGACAAAATGACTCACAGCGGCATACACCTACACATTCACAAAAAGTGAAAACGTGGAAAAACTAATATATCTATGCTCACAAAGTCCACCTCCTCAATTTTGGACTGATTCATTGTTCTATTCAGGTGTTCCAGAGATGCGGGGTACTTCACGTTGAATGTGGAGATTTCATCCACTCTTCGTGCGGGTGCTGGAGGAGATTACTTTTTCGCTTCTTTGCTCGGACAGTTCTTCTTTTAGAGTTGCATTTGTTTCATTCCATAGATTTGGGTGTTCCTATTTACATTTTCAATTTTTCCCAGGTATTTGTGATCCCATCTTAGTTTTCTACAGTGTATTCTTGGTTATGTAACAGCGTTTTGTTTAGCTTCCATGTGTTTGTATTATTTACAGTTTTTTTTCTTTTAATTCCTATCTAGTTTCATAGCACTGTAGGCGGAAATTATACCTGATGCTATTTCAAATTTCTTAGATTTCTAAGGCTTTATGTGTGACCCTACATATGATATATCTTGGAGAGTGTTTCATGAGTACCTGAGGAGAGAGTGTTTTCTGTTGTTTTGCAATAGAATGTTGTATATTTATGAATGAATTCCCTCTTGTTCAATGTGTCATTGAAAGCTTATGTTTCCTAATTTAGTTTCATTTTGTATGATCTATCCATTGGTGACTGTGGGGTGGTAATATCCCCTACTCTTATGGTTGTACTGTCAAGTTTCGCTTTATGGCTGTTAGGATATACCTTATGTATTGAAGTGCTCCTCGGTTGGGTTCATAAGTACTTGCATTTCTTATATCCTCTCCTTGGTTTGATCCCTTGATCAGTGTGTAGTGTCCTTGTTTGTTTCTTGAAATATTCTTTATCTTAAAGTCTATTTCTTCTGATATGAGAATTGTAACTCCAGGTTTCCTTTGATTTCCATGTGCATGGACTGTCTCTTGCCATATCCTCAGTTTCAGTCTGTATCTATCTCTAGGTCTAAAATGGGTCTCTTCTAGGCAGCATATATAATGGGCTTGTTGTTGTATCCCTTCAGCCAGTTTATCTGTTGTGGTTGGAGCAATGAATCCATTTACATATAAGGTAATTGTTAATATGGATGTTCCTCTTCCCGTTTTGTTAATTGTTTTTGGTTTGTTCTAGGAGGTCTTTTCTTTTCTTTGTGATTCCTGCCTAGAGAAGTTCCTTTATCCTTTCGTATAAAGCTGTTACGTGGTGCTGAATTCTCTTTCCGTTTGTTTTTCTGTAAAGTTTTTAGTTTCTCTGTCCAATCTCAATGAGATTCTTGCTGAAATCAGTAACATTGGTTGTAGTTTTTTTCCTTTCATCTCTTTAAATACTTATACTGCCACTTCCTTCTCTCTTGCAGAATTTCTGCTGAAAGGTCGGCTCTTAACTTACGTGGATTCCCTTGAATGGTAAATGGTGCTTTTCCAATGCTGCTTTTTACATGTTTCCTATACATTTCGATTTTAATAGTTTGATGAATACGTGTCTTGGCGTGTTTCTCCTTTGATTTATCCTGTATGAGACTCTCTGTGCTTCCTGGACTTGATTAACTCTTTCCTTTCCCATACTAGGGCAGTTTTCCAACTATAATCTCTTCAAATATATTCTCACGCCTTTTCTCTTTCTCTTCTTCTTCTGAGAGCCATATAATTCGAATGTTGGTGCATTTAATGTTGTCCCAAGGGTCGCTGAGACTGTCCTACGTTCCTTTCATTCTTTGTTCTTTATTTTGATCCGCAGTATTTATTTGAACTATTTTATCTTCCAGGTCACTTAACCGTTCTTGTGCCTCAGTTATTGTGCTAGTGATCCATGCTAGAGAATAATTATTTTCATTTATTGTGTTCTTCATCACTGTTTGTTTGCTCTTCAGTTCTTGTCGACCCCTGTGAAACGTTTCCTGTATTTTCTCTCTCCTATTTCCACGATGTTGAATCGTTTTTCCTATCATTATTCTGAATTCTTTTTCGGGTAGACTGCCTATTTCCTCTTCATTTGTTAGGTCTGGTGCATTTTGACCTTGCTGCTTCGTCAGCTGTGTGTTTTTTGGTCTCCTAATTTTGGTTAACTTACTGTGCTTGAGTTCCTTTTCACAGGCGTCATGCCCGTAGTTATTGTTGTTTTTGGTGTCCGTCCCAAGCGGCTAAGGTTTGTTAAGTGGGTTGTGTAGGCTTCTTCGTGGAGGGGAGTTATGCCTGTGTTCTTTTGAATGAGGCTGGATCCTGTCTTTCTGGTGGGCATTTCCACAACTGCTGGTGTGTATTTTGGTGCCTCCGTCCTTATGATGATTTAAGGCATCCTCTCTGATAACGGATGGGACTGTTTCTGTCTTGCTCATTGTTTGGCATACGGTGTCCAGCACTGTTGCTTACTGGTCACTGAGTGAATGTGGGTCTTGGCGTTGAGAAAGAAATCTCTGGGAGATTTTCTCCATTTGATATTATGTGAAGCTGTCAGGTCTCCTGTGCACCAGTGTCCTGAACTTGGTTTTCCCTCCTCAGATGCACAGCTCTGACTCCTGGTTAGAGCACCTAGAGACATTCATCCTCACAGCTCAGAAAAAGTGGGAGAGAAAAGAGAAGGAAACAAAGAATGAGGATAAAATAAAACAAAATAAAGTAAAATCAAATAAAATGAAGTTATTAAAATGAAAACTATGTATTAAGAGAAAATTTTCAAAATTAAAAAGAAAAGCAGTCACACAGAACTCTAGCACAAATGGTTAAAGCTTAGCTCTACAGACAAAATGACTCACAGCGGCATAAACCTACACATTCACAAAAAGTGAAAAAGTGGAAAAACTAATATATCTATGCTCACAAAGTCCACCTCCTCAATTTTGGACTGATTCATTGTTCTATTCAGGTGTTCCAGAGATGCGGGGTACTTCACGTTGAATGTGGAGATTTCATCCACTCTTCGTGCGGGTGCTGGTGGAGATTACTTTTTCGCTTCTTTGCTCGCACAGTTCTGCTTTTAGAGTTGCATTTGTTTCATTCCATTGATTTGGGTATTCCTATTTACATTTTCAATTTTTCCCAGGTATTTGTGATCCCATCTTAATTTTCTACAGTGTATTCTTGGTTATGTAACAGCGTTTTGTTTAGCTTCCATGTGTTTGTATTATTTACAGTTTTTTTTCTTTTAATTCCTATCTAGTTTCATAGCACTGTAGGCGGAAATTATACCTGATGCTATTTCAAATTTCTTAGATTTCTAAGGCTTTATGTGTGACCCTACATATGATATATCTTGGAGAGTGTTTCATGAGTACCTGAGGAGAGAGTGTTTTCTGTTGTTTTGCAATAGAATGTTGTATATTTATGAATGAATTCCCTCTTGTTCAATGTGTCATTGAAAGCTTATGTTTCCTAATTTAGTTTCATTTTGTATGATCTATCCATTGGTGACTGTGGGGTGGTAATATCCCCTACTCTTATGGTTGTACTGTCAAGTTTCGCTTTATGGCTGTTAGGATATACCTTATGTATTGAAGTGCTCCTCGGTTGGGTTCATAAGTACTTGCATTTCTTATATCCTCTCCTTGGTTTGATCCCTTGATCAGTGTGTAGTGTCCTTGTTTGTTTCTTGAAATAGTCTTTATCTTAAAGTCTATTTCTTCTGATATGAGAATTGTAACTCCAGGTTTCCTTTGATTTCCATGTGCATGGACTGTCTCTTGCCATATCCTCAGTTTCAGTCTGTATCTATCTCTAGGTCTAAAATGGGTCTCTTCTAGGCAGCATATATAATGGGCTTGTTGTTGTATCCCTTCAGCCAGTTTATCTGTTGTGGTTGGAGCAATGAATCCATTTACATATAAGGTAATTGTTAATATGGATGTTCCTCTTCCCGTTTTGTTAATTGTTTTTGGTTTGTTCTAGGAGGTCTTTTCTTTTCTTTGTGATTCCTGCCTAGAGAAGTTCCTTTATCCTTTGGTACAAAGCTGTTGCGTGGTGCTGAATCCTCTTTCCGTTTGTTTTTCTGTAAAGATTTAGTTTCTCTGTCCAATCTCAATGAGATTCTTGCTGAAAACAGTAACATTGGTTGTAGGTTTTTTCCTTTCATCTCTTTCAATACGTATACTGCCACTTCCTTCTCTCTTGCAGAATTTCTGCTGAAAGGTCGGCTGTTAACTTACGTGGATTCCCTTGAATGGTAAATGGTGCTTTTCCCATGCTGCTTTTTACATGTTTCCTATACATTTAGATTTTAATAGTTTGATGAATACGTGTCTTGGCGTGTTTCTCCTTGGAATTATCCTGTATGAGACTCTCTGTGCTTCCTGGACTTGATTAACTCTTTCCTTTCCCATACTAGGGAAGTTTTCAACTATAATTTCTTCAAATATATTCTCACGCCTTTTCTATTTCTCTTCTTCTTCTGAGACCCATATAATTCGAATGTTGATGCATTTAATGTTGTCCCAAGGGTCGCTGAGACTGTCCTCCGTTCCTTTCATTCTTTGTTCTTTATTTTGATCCACAGTATTTATTTGAACTATTTTATCTTCCAGGCCACTTAACCGTTCTTGTGCCTCAGTTATTGTGCTAGTGATCCATGCTAGAGAATAATTATTTTCATTTATTGTGTTCTTCATCACTGTTTGTTTGCTCTTCAGTTCTTGTCGACCCCTATGAAACGTTTCCTGTATTTTCTCTCTCCTATTTCCACGATGTTGAGTCGTTTTTCCTATCATTATTCTGAATTCTTTTTCGGGTAGACTGCCTATTTCCTCTTCATTTGTTAGGTCTGGTGCCTTTTGACCTTGCTGCTTCATCAGCTGTTTGTTTTTTGGTCTCCTAATTTTGGTTAACTTACTGTGCTTGGGTTTCCTTTTCACAGGCGTCATGCCCGTAGTTATTGTTGTTTTTGGTGTCTGTCCCAAGCGGCTAAGGTTTGTTAAGTGGGTTGTGTAGGCTTCTTCGTGGAGGGGAGTTATGCTTGTGTTCTTTTGAATGAGGCTGGATCCTGTCTTTCTGGTGGGCATTTCCACAACTGCTGGTGTGTATTTTGGTGCCTCCGTCCTTATGATGATTTAAGGCATCCTCTCTGATAACGGATGGGACTGTTTCTGTCTTGCTCATTGTTTGGCATACGGTGTCCAGCACTGTTGCTTACTGGTCACTGAGTGAATGTGGGTCTTGGCGTTGAGAAAGAAATCTCTGGGAGATTTTCTCCATTTGATATTATGTGAAGCTGTCAGGTCTCCTGTGCACCAGTGTCCTGAACTTGGTTTTCCCTCCTCAGATGCAGAGCTCTGACTCCTGGTTAGAGCACCTAGAGACATTCATCCTCACAGCTCAGAAAAAGTGGGAGAGAAAAGAGGAGGAAACAAAGAATGAGGATAAAATAAATCAAAATAAAGTAAAATCAAATAAAATGAAGTTATTAAAATGAAAAATATGTATTAAGAGAACAGTTTAAAAATTAAAAAGAAAAGCAGTCACACAGAACTCTAGCACAAATGGTTAAAGCTTAGCTCTACAGACAAAATGACTCACAGCGGCATACACCTACACATTCACAAAAAGTAAAAAAGTGGAAAAACTAATATATCTATGCTCACAAAGTCCACCTCCTCAATTTTGGACTGATTCATTGTTCTATTCAGGTGTTCCAGAGATGCGGGATACTTCACGTTGAATGTGGAGATTTCATCCACTCTTCGTGCGGGTGCTGGTGGAGATTACTTTTTCGCTTCTTTGCTCGCACAGTTCTGCTTTTAGAGTTGCATTTGTTTCATTCCATAGATTTGGGTGTTCCTATTTACATTTTCAATTTTTCCCAGGTATTTGTGATCCCATCTTAGTTTTCTACAGTGTATTCTTGGTTATGTAACAGCGTTTTGTTTAGCTTCCATGTGTTTGTATTATTTACAGTTTTTTTTCTTTTAATTCCTATCTAGTTTCATAGCACTGTAGGCGGAAATTATACCTGATGCTATTTCAAATTTCTTAGATTTCTAAGGCTTTATGTGTGACCCTACATATGATATATCTTTGAGAGTGTTTCATGAGTACCTGAGGAGAGAGTGTTTTCTGTTGTTTTGCAATAGAATGTTGTATATTTATGAATGAATTCCCTCTTGTTCAATATGTCATTGAAAGCTTATGTTTCCTAATTTAGTTTCATTTTGTATGATCTATCCATTGGTGATTGTGGGGTGGTAACATCCCCTACTCTTATGGTTGTACTGTCAAGTTCCGCTTTATGGCTGTTAGGATATACCTTATGTATTGAAGTGGTCCTCGGTTGGGTTCATAAGTACTTTCATTTCTTATATCCTCTCCTTGGTTTGATCCCTTGATCAGTGTGTAGTGTCCTTGTTTGTTTCTTGAAATAGTCTTTATCTTAAAGTCTATTTCTTCTGATATGAGAATTGTAACTCCAGGTTTCCTTTGATTTCCATGTGCATGGACTGTCTCTTGCCATATCCTCAGTTTCAGTCTGTATCTATCTCTAGGTCTAAAATGGGTCTCTTCTAGGCAGCATATATAATGGGCTTGTTGTTGTATCCCTTCAGCCAGTTTATCTGTTGTGGTTGGAGCAATGAATCCATTTACATGTAAGGTAATTGTCAATATGGATGTTCCTCTTCCCGTTTTGTTAATTGTTTTTGGTTTGTTCTAGGAGGTCTTTTCTTTTCTTTGTGATTCTTGCCTAGAGAAGTTCCTTTATCCTTTGGTATAAAGCTGTTGTGTGGTGCTGAATCCTCTTTCCGTTTGTTTTTCTGTAAAGATTTAGTTTCTCTGTCCAATCTCAATGAGATTCTTGCTGAAAACAGTAACATTGGTTGTAGGTTTTTTCCTTTCATCTCTTTAAATACGTATACTGCCACTTCCTTCTCTCTTGCAGAATTTCTGCTGAAAGGTCGGCTGTTAACTTACGTGGATTCCCTTGATTGGTAAATGGTGCTTTTCCCATGCTGCTTTTTACATGTTTCCTATACATTTCGATTTTAATAGTTTGATGAATACGTGTCTTGGCGTGTTTCTCCTTGGATTTATCCTGTATGAGACTCTCTGTGCTTCCTGGACTTGATTAAATCTTTCTTTTCCCATACTAGGGTAGTTTTCAATTATAATCTCTTCAAATATATTCTCACACCTTTTCTCTTTCTCTTCTTCTTCTGAGAGCCATATAATTCGAATGTTGGTCCATTTAATGTTTTCCCATGGGTCGCTGAGACTGTCCTCTGTTCCTTTCATTCTCTGTTCTTTATTTTGATCCGCAGTATTTATTTGAACTATTTTATCTTCCAGGCCACTTAACCGTTCTTGTGCCTCAGTTATTGTGCTAGTGATCCATGCTAGAGAATAATTATTTTCATTTATTGTGTTCTTCATCACTGTTTGTTTGCTCTTCAGTTCTTGTCGACCCCTGTGAAACGTTTCCTGTATTTTCTCTCTCCTATTTCCACGATGTTGAATCGTTTTTCCTATCATTATTCTGAATTCTTTTTCGGGTAGACTGCCTATTTCCTCTTCATTTGTTAGGTCTGGTGCGTTTTGACTTTGCTGCTTCGTCAGCTGTGTGTTTTTTGGTCTCCTAATTTTGGTTAACTTACTGTGCTTGGGGTTCCTTTTCACAGGCTTCATGCCTGTAGTTATTGTTGTTTTTGGTGTCTGTCCCAAGCGGCTTAGGTTTGTTAAGTGGGTTGTGTAGGCTTCTTCGTGGAGGGGAGTTATGCTTGTGTTCTTTTGAATGAGGCTGGATCCTGTCTTTCTGGTGGGCATTTCCACAACTGCTGGTGTGTATTTTGGTGCCTCCGTCCTTATGATGATTTAAGGCATCCTCTCTGATAACGGATGGGACTGTTTCTGTCTTGCTCATTGTTTGGCATACGGTGTCCAACACTGTTGCTTACTGGTCACTGTGTGAATGTGAGTCTTGGCGTTGAGAAAGAAATCTCTGGGAGATTTTCTCCATTTGATATTATGTGAAGCTGTCAGGTCTCCTGTGCACCAGTGTCCTGAACTTGGTGTTCCCTCCTCAGATGCAGAGCTCTGACTCCTGGTTAGAGCACCTAGAGACATTCATCCTCACAGCTCAGAAAAAGTGGGAGAGAAAAGAGAACTAAACAAAGACTGAGGATAAAATAAAACAAAATAAAGTAAAATCAAATAAAATGAAGTTATTAAAATGAAAAATATGTATTAAGAGAACAGTTTAAAAATTAAAAAGAAAAGCAGTCACACAGAACTCTAGCAAAAATGGTTAAAGCTTAGCTCTACAGACAAAATGACTCACAGCGGCATACACCTACACATTCACAAAAAGTGAAAAAGTGGAAAAACTAATATATCTATGCTCACAAAGTCCACCTCCTCAATTTTGGACTGATTCATTGTTCTATTCAGGTGTTCCAGAGATGCGGGATACTTCACGTTGAATGTGGAGATTTCATCCACTCTTCGTGCGGGTGCTGGTGGAGATTACTTTTTCGCTTCTTTGCTCGCACAGTTCTGCTTTTAGAGTTGCATCTGTTTCATTCCATAGATTTGGGTGTTCCTATTTACATTTTCAATTTTTCCCAGGTATTTGTGATCCCATCTTAGTTTTCTACAGTGTATTCTTGGTTATGTAACAGCGTTTTGTTTAGCTTCCATGTGTTTGTATTATTTACAGTTTTTTTTCTTTTAATTCCTATCTAGTTTCATAGCACTGTAGGCGGAAATTATACCTGATGCTATTTCAAATTTCTTAGATTTCTAAGGCTTTATGTGTGACCCTACATATGATATATCTTGGAGAGTGTTTCATGAGTACCTGAGGAGAGAGTGTTTTCTGTTGTTTTGCAATAGAATGTTGTATATTTATGAATGAATTCCCTCTTGTTCAATGTGTCATTGAAAGCTTATGTTTCCTAATTTAGTTTCATTTTGTATGATCTATCCATTGGTGATTGTGGGGTGGTAATATCCCCTACACTTATGGTTGTACTGTCAAGTTCCGCTTTATGGCTGTTAGGATATACCTTATGTATTGAAGTGGTCCTCGGTTGGGTTCATAAGTACTTGCATTTCTTATATCCTCTCCTTGGTTTGATCCCTTGATCAGTGTGTAGTGTCCTTGTTTGTTTCTTGAAATAGTCTTTATCTTAAAGTCTATTTCTTCTGATATGAGAATTGTAACTCCAGGTTTCCTTTGATTTCCATGTGCATGGACTGTCTCTTGCCATATCCTCAGTTTCAGTCTGTATCTATCTCTAGGTCTAAAATGGGTCTCTTCTAGGCAGCATATATAATGGGCTTGTTGTTGTATCCCTTCAGCCAGTTTATCTGTTGTGGTTGGAGCAATGAATCCATTTACATGTAAGGTAATTGTCAATATGGATGTTCCTCTTCCCGTTTTGTTAATTGTTTTTGGTTTGTTCTAGGAGGTCTTTTCTTTTCTTTGTGATTCTTGCCTAGAGAAGTTCCTTTATCCTTTGGTATAAAGCTGTGGTGTGGTGCTGAATCCTCTTTCCGTTTGTTTTTCTGTAAAGATTTAGTTTCTCTGTCCAATCTCAATGAGATTCTTGCTGAAAACAGTAACATTGGTTGTAGGTTTTTTTCCTTTCATCTCTTTAAATACGTATACTGCCACTTCCTTCTCTCTTGCAGAATTTCTGCTGAAAGGTCGGCTGTTAACTTACGTGGATTCCCTTGAATGGTAAATGGTGCTTTGCCCATGCTGCTTTTTACATGTTTCCTATACATTTAGATTTTAATAGTTTGATGAATACGTGTCTTGGCGTGTTTCTCCTTGGAATTATCCTGTATGAGACTCTCTGTGCTTCCTGGACTTGATTACCTCTTTCCTTTCCCATACTAGGGAAGTTTTCAACTATAATCTCTTCAAATATATTCTCACGCCTTTTCTCTTTCTCTTCTTCTTCTGAGAGCCATATAATACGAATGTTGGTGCATTTAATGTTGTCCCAAGGGTCGCTGAGACTGTCCTCCGTTCCTTTCATTCTTTGTTCTTTATTTTGATCCGCAGTATTTATTTGAACTATTTTATCTTCCAGGCCACTTAACCGTTCTTGTGCCTCAGTTATTGTGCTAGTGATCCATGCTAGAGAATAATTATTTTCATTTATTGTGTTCTTCATCACTGTTTGTTTGCTCTTCAGTTCTTGTCGACCCCTGTGAAACGTTTCCTGTATTTTCTCTCTCCTATTTCCACGATGTTGAATCGTTTTTCCTATCATTATTCTGAATTCTTTTTCGGGTAGACTGCCTATTTCCTCTTCATTTGTTAGGTCTGGTGCGTTTTGACCTTGCTGCTTCGTCAGCTGTTTGTTTTTTGGTCTCCTAATTTTGGTTAACTTACTGTGCTTGGGGTTCCTTTTCACAGGCGTCATGCCCGTAGTTATTGTTGTTTTTGGTGTCTGTCCCAAGCGGCTAAGGTTTGTTAAGTGGGTTGTGTAGGCTTTTTCGTGGAGGGGAGTTATGCTTGTGTTCTTTTGAATGAGGCTGGATCCTGTCTTTCTGGTGGACATTTCCACAACTGCTGGTGTGTATTTTGGTGCCTCCGTCCTTATGATGATTTAAGGCATCCTCTCTCATAACGGATGGGACTGTTTCTGTCTTGCTCATTGTTTGGCATACGGTGTCCAGCACTGTTGCTTACTGGTCACTGAGTGAATGTGGGTCTTGGCGTTGAGAAAGAAATCTCTGGGAGATTTTCTCCATTTGATATTATGTGAAGCTGTCAGGTCTCCTGTGCACCAGTGTCCTGAACTTGGTTTTCCCTCCTCAGATGCAGAGCTCTGACTCCTGGTTAGAGCACCTAGAGACATTCATCCTCACAGCTCAGAAAAAGTGGGAGAGAAAAGAGAAGGAAACAAAGAATGAGGATAAAATAAAACAAAATAAAGTAAAATCAAATAAAATGAAGTTATTAAAATGAAAACTATGTATTAAGAGAAAATTTTAAAAATTAAAAAGAAAAGCAGTCACACAGAACTCTAGCACAAATGGTTAAAGCTTAGCTCTACAGACAAAATGACTCACAGCGGCATACACCTACACGTTCACAAAAAGTGAAAAAGTGGAAAAACTAATATATCTATGCTCACTAATCCACCTCCTCAATTTTGGACTGATTCATTGTTCTATTCAGGTGTTCCAGAGATGCAGGGTACTTCACGTTGAATGTGGAGATTTCATCCACTCTTCGTGCGGGTGCTGGGAGAGATTACTTTTTCACTTCTTTGCTCGCACAGCTCTGCTTTTAGAGTTGCATTTGTTTCATTCCATAGATTTGGGTGTTCCTATTTACATTTTCAATTTTTCCCAGGTATTTGTGATCCCATCTTAGTTTTGTACAGTGTATTCTTGGTTATGTAACAGCGTTTTGTTTATCTTCCATGTGTTTGTATTATTTACAGTTTTTTTTCTTTTAATTCCTATCTAGTTTCATAGCACTGTAGGCGGAAATTATACCTGATGCTATTTCAATTTTCTTAGATTTCTAAGGCTTTATGTGTGACCCTACATATGATATATCTTGGAGAGTGTTTCATGAGTACCTGAGGAGAGAGGGTTTTCTGTTGTTTTGCAATAGAATGTTGTATATTTATGAATGAATTCCCTCTTGTCCAACGTGTCATTGAAAGCTTATGTTTCCTAATTTAGTTTCATTTTGGATGATTTATCCATTGGTGATTGTGGGGTGGTAATGTCCCCTACTCTTATGGTTTTACTGTCAAGTTCCGCTTTATGGCTGTTAGGATATACCTTATGTATTGAAGTGCTCCTCGGTTGGGTTCATAAGTATTTGCATTTCTTATATCCTCTCCTTGGTTTGCTCCCTTGATCACTGTGTAGTGTCCTTGTTTGTTTCTTGAAATAGTCTTTATCTTTAAGTCTATTTCTTCTGATATGAGAATTGTAACTCCAGGTTTCCTTTGATTTCCATGTGCATGGAATGTCTCTTGCCATATCCTCAGTTTCAGTCTGTATCTATCCCTAGGTCTAAAATGGGTCTCTTCTAGGCAGCATATATAATGGGCTTGTTGTTGTATCCCTTCAGCCAGTTTATCTGTTGTGGTTGGAGCAATGAATCCATTTACATGTAAGGTAATTGTCAATATGGATGTTCCTCTTCCCGTTTTGTTAATTGTTTTTGGTTTGTTCTAGGAGGTCTTTTCTTTTCTTTGTGATTCCTGCCTAGGGAAGTTCCTTTATCCTTTGGTAAAAAGCTGTTGCGTGGTGCTGAATTCTCTTTCCGTTTGTTTTTCTGTAAAGTTTTTAGTTTCTCTGTCCAATCTCAATGAGATTCTTGCTGAAAACAGTAACATTGGTTGTAGGTTTTTTTCCTTTCATCTCTTTAAATACGTATACTGCCACTTCCTTCTCTCTTGCAGAATTTCTGCTGAAAGGTCGGCTGTTAACTTACGTGGATTCCCTTGAATGGTAAATGGTGCTTTGCCCATGCTGCTTTTTACATGTTTCCTATACATTTAGATTTTAAGAGTTTGATGAATACGTGTCTTGGCGTGTTTCTCCTTGGAATTATCCTGTATGAGACTCTCTGTGCTTCCTGGACTTGATTAACTCTTTCCTTTCCCATACTAGGGAAGTTTTCAACTATAATCTTTTCAAATATATTCTCACACCTTTTCTCTTTCTCTTCTTCTTCTGAGAGCCATATAATTCGAATGTTGGTGCATTTAATGTTGTCCCAAGTGTCGCTGAGACTGTCCTCCGTTCCTTTCATTCTTTGTTCTTTATTTTGATCCGCAGTATTTATTTGAACTATTTTATCTTCCAGGCCACTTAACCGTTCTTGTGCCTCAGTTATTGTGCTAGTGATCCATGCTAGAGAATAATTATTTTCATTTATTGTGTTCTTCATCACTGTTTGTTTGCTCTTCAGTTCTTGTCGACCCCTGTGAAACGTTTCCTGTATTTTCTCTCTCCTATTTCCACGATGTTGAATCGTTTTTCCTATCATTATTCTGAATTCTTTTTCGGGTAGACTGCCTATTTCCTCTTCATTTGTTAGGTCTGGTGCATTTTGACCTTGCTGCTTCGTCAGCTGTGTGTTTTTTGGTCTCCTAATTTTGGTTAACTTACTGTGCTTGGGGTTCCTTTTCACAGGCTTCATGCCTGTAGTTATTGTTGTTTTTGGTGTCTGTCCCAAGCGGCTTAGGTTTGTTAAGTGGGTTGTGTAGGCTTCTTCGTGGAGGGGAGTTATGCTTGTGTTCTTTTGAATGAGGCTGGATCCTGTCTTTCTGGTGGGCATTTCCACAACTGCTGGTGTGTATTTTGGTGCCTCCGTCCTTATGATGATTTAAGGCATCCTCTCTGATAACGGATGGGACTGTTTCTGTCTTGCTCATTGTTTGGCATACGGTGTCGAGCACTGTTGCTTACTGGTCACTGAGTGAATGTGGGTCTTGGCGTTGAGAAAGAAATCTCTGGGAGATTTTCTCCATTTGATATTATGTGAAGCTGTCAGGTCTCCTGTGCACCAGTGTCCTGAACTTGGTTTTCCCTCCTCAGATGCAGAGCTCTGACTCCTGGTTAGAGCACCTAGAGACATTCATCCTCACAGCTCAGAAAAAGTGGGAGAGAAAAGAGGAGGAAACAAAGAATGAGGATAAAATAAATCAAAATAAAGTAAAATCAAATAAAATGAAGTTATTAAAATGAAAAATATGTATTAAGAGAAATTTTTAAAAATTAAAAAGAAAAGCAGTCACACAGAACTCTAGCACAAATGGTTAAAGCTTAGCTCTACAGACAAAATGACTCACAGCGACATACACCTACACATTCACAAAAAGTGAAAAAGTGGAAAAACTAATATATCTATGCTCACAAAGTCCACCTCCTCAATTTTGGACTGATTCATTGTTCTATTCAGGTGTTCCAGAGATGCGGGGTACTTCACGTTGAATGTGGAGATTTCATCCACTCTTCGTGCGGGTGCTGGGAGAGATTACTTTTTCGCTTCTTTGCTCGCACAGCTCTGCTTTTAGAGTTGCATTTGTTTCATTCCATAGATTTGGGTGTTCCTATTTACATTTTCAATTTTTCCCAGGTATTTGTGATCCCATCTTAGTTTTCTACAGTGTATTCTTGGTTATGTAACAGCGTTTTGTTTAGCTTCCATGTGGTTGTATTATTTACAGTTTTTTTTCTTTTAATTCCTATCTAGTTTCATAGCACTGTAGGCGGAAATTATACCTGATGCTATTTCAAATTTCTTAGATTTCTAAGGCTTTATGTGTGACCCTACATATGATATAGCTTGGAGAGTGTTTCATGAGTACCTGAGGAGAGAGTGTTTTCTGTTGATTTGCAATAGAATGTTGTATATTTATGAATGAATTCCCTATTGTTCAATGTGTCATTGAAAGCTTATGTTTCCTAATTTAGTTTCATTTTGTATGATCTATCCATTGGTGACTGTGGGGTGGTAATATCCCCTACTCTTATGGTTGTACTGTCAAGTTTCGCTTTATGGCTGTTAGGATATACCTTATGTATTGAAGTGCTCCTCGGTTGGGTTCATAAGTACTTGCATTTCTTATATCCTCTCCTCGGTTTGATCCCTTGATCAGTGTGTAGTGTCCTTGTTTGTTTCTTGAAATAGTCTTTATCTTAAAGTCTATTTCTTCTGATATGAGAATTGTAACTCCAGGTTTCCTTTGATTTCCAAGTGCATGGACTGTCTCTTGCCATATCCTCAGTTTCAGTCTGTATCTATCTCTAGGTCTAAAATGGGTCTCTTCTAGGCAGCATATATAATGGGCTTGTTGTTGTATCCCTTCAGCCAGTTTATCTGTTGTGGTTGGAGCAATGAATCCATTTACATATAAGGTAATTGTTAATATGGATGTTCCTCTTCCCGTTTTGTTAATTGTTTTTGGTTTGTTCTAGGAGGTCTTTTCTTGTCTTTGTGATTCCTGCCTAGAGAAGTTCCTTTATCCTTTGGTATAAAGCTGTTGCGTGGTGCTGAATCCTCTTTCCGTTTGTTTTTCTGTAAAGATTTAGTTTCTCTGTCCAATCTCAATGAGATTCTTGCTGAAAACAGTAACATTGGTTGTAGGTTTTTTCCTTTCATCTCTTTAAATACGTATACTGCCACTTCCTTCTCTCTTGCAGAATTTCTGCTGAAAGGTCGGCTGTTAACTTACGTGGATTCCCTTGAATGGTAAATGGTGCTTTTCCCATGCTGCTTTTTACATGTTTCCTATACATTTAGATTTTAATAGTTTGATGAATACGTGTCTTCGCGTGTTTCTCCTTGGAATTATCCTGTATGAGACTCTCTGTGCTTCCTAGACTTGATTAACTCTTTCCTTTCCCATACTAGGGAAGTTTTCAACTATAATTTCTTCAAATATATTCTCACGCCTTTTCTATTTCTCTTCTTCTTCTGAGACCCATATAATTCGAATGTTGATGCATTTAATGTTGTCTCAAGGGTCGCTGAGACTGTCCTCCGTTCCTTTCATTCTTTGTTCTTTATTTTGATCCACAGTATTTATTTGAACTATTTTATCTTCCAGGCCACTTAACCGTTCTTGTGCCTCAGTTATTGTGCTAGTGATCCATGCTAGAGAATAATTATTTTCATTTATTGTGTTCTTCATCACTGTTTGTTTGCTCTTCAGTTCTTGTCGACCCCTGTGAAACGTTTCCTGTATTTTCTCTCTCCTATTTCCACGATGTTGAGTCGTTTTTCCTATCATTATTCTGAATTATTTTTCGGGTAGACTGCCTATTTCCTCTTCATTTGTTAGGTCTGGTGCCTTTTGACCTTGCTGCTTCGTCAGCTGTTTGTTTTTTGTTCTCCTAATTTTGGTTAACTTACTGTGCTTGGGTTTCCTTTTCACAGGCGTCATGCCCGTACTTATTGTTGTTTTTGGTGTCTGTCCCAAGCGGCTAAGGTTTGTTAAGTGGGTTGTGTAGGCTTCTTCGTGGAGGGGAGTTATGCTTGTGTTCTTTTGAATGAGGCTGGATCCTGTCTTTCTGGTGGGCATTTCCACAACTGCTGGTGTGTATTTTGGTGCCTCCGTCCTTATGATGATTTAAGGCATCCTCTCTGATAACGGATGGGACTGTTTCTGTCTTGCTCATTGTTTGGCATACGGTGTCCAGCACTGTTGCTTACTGGTCACTGAGTGAATGTGGGTCTTGGCGTTGAGAAAGAATTCTCTGGGAGATTTTCTCCATTTGATATTATGTGAAGCTGTCAGGTCTCCTGTGCACCAGTGTCCTGAACTTGGTTTTCCCTCCTCAGATGCAGAGCTCTGACTCCTGGTTAGAGCACCTAGAGACATTCATCCTCACAGCTCAGAAAAAGTGGGAGAGAAAAGAGAAGGAAACAAAGAATGAGGATAAAATAAAACAAAATAAAGTAAAATCAAATAAAATGAAGTTATTAAAATGAAAACTATGTATTAAGAGAAAATTTTCAAAATTAAAAAGAAAAGCAGTCACACAGAACTCTAGCACAAATGGTTAAAGCTTAGCTCTACAGACAAAATGACTTACAGCGGCATACACCTACACATTCACAAAAAGTGAAAACGTGGAAAAACTAATATATCTATGCTCACAAAGTCCACCTCCTCAATTTTGGACTGATTCATTGTTCTATTCAGGTGTTGCAGAGATGCGGGGTACTTCACGTTGAATGTGGAGATTTCATCCACTCTTCGTGCGGGTGCTGGAGGAGATTACTTTTTCGCTTCTTTGCTCGCACAGTTCTGCTTTTAGAGTTGCATTTTTTCATTCCATAGATTTGGGTGTTCCTATTTACATTTTCAATTTTTCCCAGGTATTTGTGATCCCATCTTAGTTTTCTACAGTGTATTCTTGGTTATGTAACAGCGTTTTGTTTAGCTTCCATGTGTTTGTATTATTTACAGTTTTTTTTCTTTTAATTCCTATCTAGTTTCATAGCACTGTAGGCGGAAATTATACCTGATGCTATTTCAATTTTCTTAGATTTCTAAGGCTTTATGTGTGACCCTACATATGATATATCTTGGAGAGTGTTTCATGAGTACCTGAGGAGAGAGTGTTTTCTGTTGTTTTGCAATAGAATGTTGTATATTTATGAATGAATTCCCTCTTGTCCAACGTGTCATTGAAAGCTATATTTCCTAATTTAGTTTCATTTTGGATGATCTATCCATTGGTGATTGTGGGGTGGTAATGTCCCCTACTCTTATGGTTTTACTGTCAAGTTCCACTTTATGGATGTTAGGATATACCTTATGTATTGAAGTGCTCCTCGGTTGGGTTCATAAGTATTTGCATTTCTTATATCCTCTCCTTGGTTTGATCCCTTGATCAGTGTGTAGTGTCCTTGTTTGTTTCTTGAAATAGACTTTATCTTAAAGTCTATTTCTTCTGATATGAGAATTGTAACACCAGGTTTCCTTTGATTTCCATGTGCATGGAATGTCTCTTGCCATATCCTCAGTTTCAGTCTGTATCTATCCCTAGGTTTAAAATGGGTCTATTCTAGGCAGCATATATAATGGGCTTGTTGTTGTATCCCTTCAGCCAGTTTATCTGTTGTGGTTGGAGCAATGAATCCATTTACATGTAAGGAAATTGTCAATATGGATGTTCCTCTTCCCGTTTTGTTAATTGTTTTTCGTTTGTTCTAGGAGGTCTTTTCTTTTCTTTGTGATTCCTGCCTAGAGAAGTTCCTTTATCCTTTCGTATAAAGCTGTTACGTGGTGCTGAATTCTCTTTCCGTTTGTTTTTCTGTAAAGTTTTTAGTTTCTCTGTCCAATCTCAATGAGATTCTTGCTGAAATCAGTAACATTGGTTGTAGTTTTTTTCCTTTCATCTCTTTAAATACTTATACTGCCACTTCCTTCTCTCTTGCAGAATTTCTGCTGAAAGGTCGGCTCTTAACTTACGTGGATTCCCTTGAATGGTAAATGGTGCTTTTCCCATGCTGCTTTTTACATGTTTCCTATACATTTCGATTTTAATAGTTTGATGAATACGTGTCTTGGCGTGTTTCTCCTTTGATTTATCCTGTATGAGACTCTCTGTGCTTCCTGGACTTGATTAACTCTTTCCTTTCCCATACTAGGGCAGTTTTCAACTATAATCTCTTCAAATATATTCTCACGCCTTTTCTCTTTCTCTTCTTCTTCTGAGAGCCATATAATTCGAATGTTGGTGCATTTAATGTTGTCCCAAGGGTCGCTGAGACTGTCCTCCGTTCCTTTCATTCTTTGTTCTTTATTTTGATCCGCAGTATTTATTTGAACTATTTTATCTTCCAGGCCACTTAACCGTTCTTGTGCCTCAGTTATTGTGCTAGTGATCCATGCTAGAGAATAATTATTTTCATTTATTGTGTTCTTCATCACTGTTTGTTTGTTCTTCAGTTCTTGTCGACCCCTGTGAAACGTTTCCTGTATTTTCTCTCTCCTATTTCCACGATGTTGAATCGTTTTTCCTATCATTATTCTGAATTCTTTTTCGGGTAGACTGCCTATTTCCTCTTCATTTGTTAGGTCTGGTGCATTTTGACCTTGCTGCTTCATCAGCTGTGTGTTTTTTGGTCTCCTAATTTTGGTTAACTTACTGTGCTTGAGTTCCTTTTCACAGGCGTCATGCCCGTAGTTATTGTTGTTTTTGGTGTCCGTCCCAAGCGGCTAAGGTTTGTTAAGTGGGTTGTGTAGGCTTCTTCGTGGAGGGGAGTTATGCCTGTGTTCTTTTGAATGAGGCTGGATCCTGTCTTTCTGGTGGGCATTTCCACAACTGCTGGTGTGTATTTTGGTGCCTCCATCCTTATGATGATTTAAGGCATCCTCTCTGATAACGGATGGGACTGTTTCTGTCTTGCTCATTGTTTGGCATACGGTGTCCAGCACTGTTGCTTACTGGTCACTGAGTGAATGTGGGTCTTGGCGTTGAGAAAGAAATCTCTGGGAGATTTTCTCCATTTGATATTATGTGAAGCTGTCAGGTCTCCTGTGCACCAGTGTCCTGAACTTGGTTTTCCCTCCTCAGATGCACAGCTCTGACTCCTGGTTAGAGCACCTAGAGACATTCATCCTCACAGCTCAGAAAAAGTGGGAGAGAAAAGAGAAGGAAACAAAGAATGAGGATAAAATAAAACAAAATAAAGTAAAATCAAATAAAATGAAGTTATTAAAATGAAAACTATGTATTAAGAGAAAATTTTCAAAATTAAAAAGAAAAGCAGTCACACAGAACTCTAGCACAAATGGTTAAAGCTTAGCTCTACAGACAAAATGACTCACAGCGGCATACACCTACACATTCACAAAAAGTGAAAAAGTGGAAAAACTAATATATCTATGCTCACAAAGTCCACCTCCTCAATTTTGGACTGATTCATTGTTCTATTCAGGTGTTCCAGAGATGCGGGGTACTTCACGTTGAATGTGGAGATTTCATCCACTCTTCGTGCGGGTGCTGGTGGAGATTACTTTTTCGCTTCTTTGCTCGCACAGTTCTGCTTTTAGAGTTGCATTTGTTTCATTCCATAGATTTGGGTATTCCTATTTACATTTTCAATTTTTCCCAGGTATTTGTGATCCCATCTTAATTTTCTACAGTATATTCTTGGTTATGTAACAGCGTTTTGTTTAGCTTCCATGTGTTTGTATTATTTACAGTTTTTTTTCTTTTAATTCCTATCTAGTTTCATAGCACTGTAGGCGGAAATTATACCTGATGCTATTTCAATTTTCTTAGATTTCTAAGGCTTTATGTGTGACCCTACATATGATATATCTTGGAGAGTGTTTCATGAGTACCTGAGGAGAGAGTGTTTTCTGTTGTTTTGCAATAGAATGTTGTATATTTATGAATGAATTCCCTCTTGTTCAACGTGTCATTGAAAGCTTATGTTTCCTAATTTAGTTTCATTTTGGATGATCTATCCATTGGTGATTGTGGGGTGGTAATGTCCCCTACTCTTATGGTTTTACTGTCAAGTTCCGCTTTATGGCTGTTAGGATATACCTTATGTATTGAAGTGCTCCTCGGTTGGGTTCATAAGTATTTGCATTTCTTATATGTTCTCCTTGGTTTGATCCCTTGATCAGTGTGTAGTGTCCTTGTTTGTTTATTGAAATAGTCTTCATCTTAAAGTCTATTTCTTCTGATATGAGAATTGTAACTCCAGATTTCTTTTCATTTCCATGTGCATGGAATGTCTCTTGCCATATCCTCAGTTTCAGTCTGTATCTATCCCTAGGTCTAAAATGGGTCACTTCTTTTCAGCATATATAATGGGCTTGTTGTTGTATCCCTTCAGCCAGTTTATCTGTTGTGGTTGGAGCAATGAATCCATTTATATGTAAGGTAATTGTAAATATGGATGTTCCTCTTCCCGTTTTGTTAATTGTTTTTGGTTTGTTCTAGGAGGTCTTTTCTTTTCTTTGTGATTCCTGCCTAGAGAAGTTCCTTTATCCTTTCGTATAAAGCTGTTGCGTGGTGCTGAATTCTCTTTCCATTTGTTTTTCTGTAAAGTTTTTAGTTTCTCTGTCCAATCTCAATGAGATTCTTGCTGAAAACAGTAACATTGGTTGAAGGTTTTTTCCTTTCATCTCTTTAAATACGTATCCTGCCACTTCCTTCTCTCTTGCAGAATTTCTGCTGAAAGGTCGGCTGTTACCTTACGTGGATTCCCTTGAATGGTAAATGGTGCTTTTCCCATGCTGCTTTTTACATGTTTCCTATACATTTCGATTTTAATAGTTTGATGAATACGTGTCTTGGCGTGTTTCTCCTTGGATTTATCCTGTATGAGACTCTCTGTGCTTCCTGGACTTGATTAACTCTTTCTTTTCCCATACTAGGGTAGTTTTCAATTATAATCTCTTCAAATATATTCTCACACCTTTTCTCTTTCTCTTCTTCTTCTGAGAGCCATATAATTCGAATGTTGGTGCATTTAATGTTGTCCCATGGGTCGCTGAGACTGTCCTCCGTTCCTTTCATTCTTTGTTCTTTATTTTGATCCGCAGTATTTATTTGAACTATTTTATCTTCCAGGCCACTTAACCGTTCTTGTGCCTCAGTTATTGTGCTAGTGATCCATGCTAGAGAATAATTATTTTCATTTATTGTGTTCTTCATCACTGTTTGTTTGCTCTTCAGTTCTTGTCGACCCCTGTGAAACGTTTCCTGTATTTTCTCTCTCCTATTTCCACGATGTTGAATCGTTTTTCCTATCATTATTCTGAATTCTTTTTCGGGTAGACTGCCTATTTCCTCTTCATTTGTTAGGTCTGGTGCATTTTGACCTTGCTGCTTCGTCAGCTGTGTGTTTTTTGGTCTCCTAATTTTGGTTAACTTACTGTGCTTGGGGTTCCTTTTCACAGGCTTCATGCCTGTAGTTATTGTTGTTTTTGGTGTCTGTCCCAAGCGGCTTAGGTTTGTTAAGTGGGTTGTGTAGGCTTCTTCGTGGAGGGGAGTTATGCTTGTGTTCTTTTGAATGAGGCTGGATCCTGTCTTTCTGGTGGGCATTTCCACAACTGCTGGTGTGTATTTTGGTGCCTCCGTCCTTATGATGATTTAAGGCATCCTCTCTGATAACGGATGGGACTGTTTCTGTCTTGCTCATTGTTTGGCATACGGTGTCCAGCACTGTTGCTTACTGGTCACTGAGTGAATGTGGGTCTTGGCGTTGAGAAAGAAATCTCTGGGAGATTTTCTCCATTTGATATTATGTGAAGCTGTCAGGTCTCCTGTGCACCAGTGTCCTGAACTTGGTTTTCCCTCCTCAGATGCAGAGCTCTGACTCCTGGTTAGAGCACCTAGAGACATTCATCCTCACAGCTCAGAAAAAGTGGGAGAGAAAAGAGGAGGAAACAAAGAATGAGGATAAAATAAATCAAAATAAAGTAAAATCAAATAAAATGAAGTTATTAAAATGAAAAATATGTATTAAGAGAAATTTTTAAAAATTAAAAAGAAAAGCAGTCACACAGAACTCTAGCACAAATGGTTAAAGCTTAGCTCTACAGACAAAATGACTCACAGCGACATACACCTACACATTCACAAAAAGTGAAAAAGTGGAAAAACTAATATATCTATGCTCACAAAGTCCACCTCCTCAATTTTGGACTGATTCATTGTTCTATTCAGGTGTTCCAGAGATGCGGGGTACTTCACGTTGAATGTGGAGATTTCATCCACTCTTCGTGCGGGTGCTGGGAGAGATTACTTTTTCGCTTCTTTGCTCGCACAGCTCTGCTTTTAGAGTTGCATTTGTTTCATTCCATAGATTTGGGTGTTCCTATTTACATTTTCAATTTTTCCCAGGTATTTGTGATCCCATCTTAGTTTTCTACAGTGTATTCTTGGTTATGTAACAGCGTTTTGTTTAGCTTCCATGTGTTTGTATTATTTACAGTTTTTTTTCTTTTAATTCCTATCTAGTTTCATAGCACTGTAGGCGGAAATTATACCTGATGCTATTTCAATTTTCTTAGATTTCTAAGGCTTTATGTGTGACCCTACATATGATATATCTTGGAGCGTGTTTCATGAGTACCTGAGGAGAGAGTGTTTTCTGTTGTTTTGCAATAGAATGTTGTATATTTATGAATGAATTGCCTCTTGTCCAACGTGTCATTGAAAGCTTATGTTTCCTAATTTAGTTTCATTTTGGATGATCTATCCATTGGTGATTGTGGGGTGGTAATGTCCCCTACTCTTATGGTTTTACTGTCAAGTTCCGCTTTATGGCTGTTAGGATATTCCTTATGTATTGAAGTGCTCCTCGGTTGGGTTCATAAGTATTTGCATTTCTTACATCCTCTCCTTGGTTTGATCCCTTGATCAGTGTGTAGTGTCCTTGTTTGTTTCTTGAAATAGTCTTTATCTTAAAGTCTATTTCTTCTGATATGAGAATTGTAACTCCAGGTTTCCTTTGATTTCCATGTGCATGGAATGTCTCTTGCCATATCCTCAGTTTCAGTCTGTATCTATCCCTAGGTCTAAAATGGGTCTCTTGTAGGCAGCATATATAATGGGCTTGTTGTTGTATCCCTTCAGCCAGTTTATCTGTTGTGGTTGGAGCAATGAATCCATTTACATGTAAGGAAATTGTCAATATGGATGTTCCTCTTCCCGTTTTGTTAATTGTTTTTGGTTTGTTCTAGGAGGTCTTTTCTTTTCTTTGTGATTCCTGCCTAGAGAAGTTCCTTTATCCTTTCGTATAAAGCTGTTACGTGGTGCTGAATTCTCTTTCCGTTTGTTTTTCTGTAAAGTTTTTTGTTTCTCTGTCCAATCTCAATGAGATTCTTGCTGAAATCAGTAACATTGGTTGTAGGTTTTTTCCTTTCATCTCTTTAAATACGTATACTGCCACTTCCTTCTCTCTTGCAGAATTTCTGCTGAAAGGTCGGCTCTTAACTTACGTGGATTCCCTTGAATGGTAAATGGTGCTTTTCCCATGCTGCTTTTTACATGTTTCCTATACATTTAGATTTTAATAGTTTGATGAATACGTGTCTTGGCGTGTTTCTCCTTGGATTTATCCTGTATGAGACTCTCTGTGTTTCCTGGACTTGATTAACTCTTTCCTTTCCCATACTAGGGTAGTTTTCAACTATAATCTCTTCAAATATATTCTCACGCCTTTTCTCTTTCTCTTCTTCTTCTGAGAGCCATATAATTCGAATGTTGGTGCATTTAATGTTGTCCCTAGGGTCGCTGAGACTGTCCTCCGTTCCTTTCATTCTTTGTTCTTTATTTTGATCCGCAGTATTTATTTGAACTATTTTATCTTCCAGGCCACTTAACCGTTCTTGTGCCTCAGTTATTGTGCTAGTGATCCATGCTAGAGAATAATTATTTTCATTTATTGTGTTCTTCATCACTGTTTGTTTGCTCTTCAGTTCTTGTCGACCCCTGTGAAACGTTTCCTGTATTTTCTCTCTCCTATTTCCACGATGTTGAATCGTTTTTCCTATCATTATTCTGAATTCTTTTTCGGGTAGACTGCCTATTTCCTCTTCATTTGTTAGGTCTGGTGCATTTTGACCTTGCTGCTTCGTCAGCTGTGTGTTTTTTGGTCTCCTAATTTTGGTTAACTTACTGTGCTTGAGTTCCTTTTCACAGGCGTCATGCCCGTAGTTATTGTTGTTTTTGGTGTCAGTCCCAAGCGGCTAAGGTTTGTTAAGTGGGTTGTGTAGGCTTCTTCGTGGAGGGGAGTTATGCTTGTGTTCTTTTGAATGAGGCTGGCTCCTGTCTTTCTGGTGGGCATTTCCACAACTGCTGGTGTGTATTTTGGTGTCTCCATCCTTATGATGATTTAAGGCATCCTCTCTGATAACGGATGGGACTGTTTCTATCTTGCTCATTGTTTGGCATACGGTGTCCTGCACTGTTGCTTACTGGTCACTGAGTGAATGTGGGTCTTGGCGTTGAGAAATAAATCTCTGGGAGATTTTCTCCATTTGATATTATGTGAAGCTGTCAGGTCTCCTGTGCACCAGTGTCCTGAACTTGGTTTTCGCTCCTCAGATGCAGAGCTCTGACTCCTGGTTAGAGCACCTAGAGACATTCATCCTCACAGCTCAGAAAAATTGGGAGAGAAAAGAGAAGGAACAAAGAATGAGGATAAAATAAAACAAAATAAAGTAAAATCAAATAAAATGAAGTTATTAAAGTGAAAACTATGTATTAAGAGAAAATTTTAAAAATTAAAAAGAAAAGCAGTCACACAGAACTCTAGCACAAGTGGTTAAAGCTTAGCTCTACAGACAAAATGACTCACAGCGGCATACACCTACACATTCACAAAAAGTGAAAACGTGGAAAAACTAATATATCTATGCTCACAAAGTCCACCTCCTCAATTTTGGACTGATTCATTGTTCTATTCAGGTGTTCCAGAGATGCGGGGTACTTCACGTTGAATGTGGAGATTTCATCCACTCTTCGTGCGGGTGCTGGAGGAGATTACTTTTTCGCTTCTTTGCTCGGACAGTTCTTCTTTTAGAGTTGCATTTGTTTCATTCCATAGATTTGGGTGTTCCTATTTACATTTTCAATTTTTCCCAGGTATTTGTGATCCCATCTTAGTTTTCTACAGTGTATTCTTGGTTATGTAACAGCGTTTTGTTTAGCTTCCATGTGTTTGTATTATTTACAGTTTTTTTTCTTTTAATTCCTATCTAGTTTCATAGCACTGTAGGCGGAAATTATACCTGATGCTATTTCAAATTTCTTAGATTTCTAAGGCTTTATGTGTGACCCTACATATGATATATCTTGGAGAGTGTTTCATGAGTACCTGAGGAGAGAGTGTTTTCTGTTGTTTTGCAATAGAATGTTGTATATTTATGAATGAATTCCCTCTTGTTCAATGTGTCATTGAAAGCTTATGTTTCCTAATTTAGTTTCATTTTGTATGATCTATCCATTGGTGACTGTGGGGTGGTAATATCCCCTACTCTTATGGTTGTACTGTCAAGTTTCGCTTTATGGCTGTTAGGATATACCTTATGTATTGAAGTGCTCCTCGGTTGGGTTCATAAGTACTTGCATTTCTTATATCCTCTCCTTGGTTTGATCCCTTGATCAGTGTGTAGTGTCCTTGTTTGTTTCTTGAAATATTCTTTATCTTAAAGTCTATTTCTTCTGATATGAGAATTGTAACTCCAGGTTTCCTTTGATTTCCATGTGCATGGACTGTCTCTTGCCATATCCTCAGTTTCAGTCTGTATCTATCTCTAGGTCTAAAATGGGTCTCTTCTAGGCAGCATATATAATGGGCTTGTTGTTGTATCCCTTCAGCCAGTTTATCTGTTGTGGTTGGAGCAATGAATCCATTTACATATAAGGTAATTGTTAATATGGATGTTCCTCTTCCCGTTTTGTTAATTGTTTTTGGTTTGTTCTAGGAGGTCTTTTCTTTTCTTTGTGATTCCTGCCTAGAGAAGTTCCTTTATCCTTTGGTATAAAGCTGTTGCGTGGTGCTGAATCCTCTTTCCGTTTGTTTTTCTGTAAAGATTTAGTTTCTCTGTCCAATCTCAATGAGATTCTTGCTGAAAACAGTAACATTGGTTGTAGGTTTTTTCCTTTCATCTCTTTAAATACGTATACTGCCACTTCCTTCTCTCTTGCAGAATTTCTGCTGAAAGGTCGGCTGTTAACTTACGTGGATTCCCTTGAATGGTAAATGGTGCTTTTCCCATGCTGCTTTTTACATGTTTCCTATACATTTAGATTTTAATAGTTTGATGAATACGTGTCTTGGCGTGTTTCTCCTTGGAATTATCCTGTATGAGACTCTCTGTGCTTCCTGGACTTGATTAACTCTTTCCTTTCCCATACTAGGGAAGTTTTCAACTATAATTTCTTCAAATATATTCTCACGCCTTTTCTATTTCTCTTCTTCTTCTGAGACCCATATAATTCGAATGTTGATGCATTTAATGTTGTCCCAAGGGTCGTTGAGACTGTCCTCCGTTCCTTTCATTCTTTGTTCTTTATTTTGATCCACAGTATTTATTTGAACTATTTTATCTTCCAGGCCACTTAACCGTTCTTGTGCCTCAGTTATTGTGCTAGTGATCCATGCTAGAGAATAATTATTTTCATTTATTGTGTTCTTCATCACTGTTTGTTTGCTCTTCAGTTCTTGTCGACCCCTGTGAAACGTTTCCTGTATTTTCTCTCTCCTATTTCCACGATGTTGAGTCGTTTTTCCTATCATTATTCTGAATTCTTTTTCGGGTAGACTGCCTATTTCCTCTTCATTTGTTAGGTCTGGTGCCTTTTGACCTTGCTGCTTCGTCAGCTGTTTGTTTTTTGGTCTCCTAATTTTGGTTAACTTACTGTGCTTGGGTTTCCTTTTCACAGGCGTCATGCCCGTAGTTATTGTTGTTTTTGGTGTCTGTCCCAAGCGGCTAAGGTTTGTTAAGTGGGTTGTGTAGGCTTCTTCGTGGAGGGGAGTTATGCTTGTGTTCTTTTGAATGAGGCTGGATCCTGTCTTTCTGGTGGGCATTTCCACAACTGCTGGTGTGTATTTTGGTGCCTCCGTCCTTATGATGATTTAAGGCATCCTCTCTGATAACGGATGGGACTGTTTCTGTCTTGCTCATTGTTTGGCATACGGTGTCCAGCACTGTTGCTTACTGGTCACTGAGTGAATGTGGGTCTTGGCGTTGAGAAAGAATTCTCTGGGAGATTTTCTCCATTTGATATTATGTGAAGCTGTCAGGTCTCCTGTGCACCAGTGTCCTGAACTTGGTTTTCCCTCCTCAGATGCAGAGCTCTGACTCCTGGTTAGAGCACCTAGAGACATTCATCCTCACAGCTCAGAAAAAGTGGGAGAGAAAAGAGAAGGAAACAAAGAATGAGGATAAAATAAAACAAAATAAAGTAAAATCAAATAAAATGAAGTTATTAAAATGAAAACTATGTATTAAGAGAAAATTTTCAAAATTAAAAAGAAAAGCAGTCACACAGAACTCTAGCACAAATGGTTAAAGCTTAGCTCTACAGACAAAATGACTTACAGCGGCATACACCTACACATTCACAAAAAGTGAAAACGTGGAAAAACTAATATATCTATGCTCACAAAGTCCACCTCCTCAATTTTGGACTGATTCATTGTTCTATTCAGGTGTTCCAGAGATGCGGGGTACTTCACGTTGAATGTGGAGATTTCATCCACTCTTCGTGCGGGTGCTGGAGGAGATTACTTTTTCGCTTCTTTGCTCGCACAGTTCTTCTTTTAGAGTTGCATTTGTTTCATTCCATAGATTTGGGTGTTCCTATTTACATTTTCAATTTTTCCCAGGTATTTGTGATCCCATCTTAGTTTTCTACAGAGTATTCTTGGTTATGTAACAGCGTTTTGTTTAGCTTCCATGTGTTTGTATTATTTACAGTTTTTTTTCTTTTAATTCCTATCTAGTTTCATAGCACTGTAGGCGGAAATTATACCTGATGCTATTTCAATTTTCTTAGATTTCTAAGGCTTTATGTGTGACCCTACATATGATATATCTTGGAGAGTGTTTCATGAGTACCTGAGGAGAGAGTGTTTTCTGTTGTTTTGCAATAGAATGTTGTATATTTATGAATGAATTCCCTCTTGTCCAACGTGTCATTGAAAGCTATGTTTCCTAATTTAGTTTCATTTTGGATGATCTATCCATTGGTGATTGTGGGGTGGTAATGTCCCCTACTCTTATGGTTTTACTGTCAAGTTCCACTTTATGGCTGTTAGGATATACCTTATGTATTGAAGTGCTCCTCGGTTGGGTTCATAAGTATTTGCATTTCTTATATCCTCTCCTTGGTTTGATCCCTTGATCAGTGTGTAGTGTCCTTGTTTGTTTCTTGAAATAGACTTTATCTTAAAGTCTATTTCTTCTGATATGAGAATTGTAACACCAGGTTTCCTTTGATTTCCATGTGCATGGAATGTCTCTTGCCATATCCTCAGTTTCAGTCTGTATCTATCCCTAGGTTTAAAATGGGTCTCTTCTAGGCAGCATATATAATGGGCTTGTTGTTGTATCCCTTCAGCCAGTTTATCTGTTGTGGTTGGAGCAATGAATCCATTTACATGTAAGGAAATTGTCAATATGGATGTTCCTCTTCCCGTTTTGTTAATTGTTTTTGGTTTGTTCTAGGAGGTCTTTTCTTTTCTTTGTGATTCCTGCCTAGAGAAGTTCCTTTATCCTTTCGTATAAAGCTGTTACGTGGTGCTGAATTCTCTTTCCGTTTGTTTTTCTGTAAAGTTTTTAGTTTCTCTGTCCAATCTCAATGAGATTCTTGCTGAAATCAGTAACATTGGTTGTAGTTTTTTTCCTTTCATCTCTTTAAATACTTATACTGCCACTTCCTTCTCTCTTGCAGAATTTCTGCTGAAAGGTCGGCTCTTAACTTACGTGGATTCCCTTGAATGGTAAATGGTGCTTTTCCCATGCTGCTTTTTACATGTTTCCTATACATTTCGATTTTAATAGTTTGATGAATACGTGTCTTGGCGTGTTTCTCCTTTGATTTATCCTGTATGAGACTCTCTGTGCTTCCTGGACTTGATTAACTCTTTCCTTTCCCATACTAGGGCAGTTTTCCAACTATAATCTCTTCAAATATATTCTCACGCCTTTTCTCTTTCTCTTCTTCTTCTGAGAGCCATATAATTCGAATGTTGGTGCATTTAATGTTGTCCCAAGGGTCGCTGAGACTGTCCTACGTTCCTTTCATTCTTTGTTCTTTATTTTGATCCGCAGTATTTATTTGAACTATTTTATCTTCCAGGCCACTTAACCGTTCTTGTGCCTCAGTTATTGTGCTAGTGATCCATGCTAGAGAATAATTATTTTCATTTATTGTGTTCTTCATCACTGTTTGTTTGCTCTTCAGTTCTTGTCGACCCCTGTGAAACGTTTCCTGTATTTTCTCTCTCCTATTTCCACGATGTTGAATCGTTTTTCCTATCATTATTCTGAATTCTTTTTCGGGTAGACTGCCTATTTCCTCTTCATTTGTTAGGTCTGGTGCATTTTGACCTTGCTGCTTCGTCAGCTGTGTGTTTTTTGGTCTCCTAATTTTGGTTAACTTACTGTGCTTGAGTTCCTTTTCACAGGCGTCATGCCCGTAGTTATTGTTGTTTTTGGTGTCCGTCCCAAGCGGCTAAGGTTTGTTAAGTGGGTTGTGTAGGCTTCTTCGTGGAGGGGAGTTATGCCTGTGTTCTTTTGAATGAGGCTGGATCCTGTCTTTCTGGTGGGCATTTCCACAACTGCTGGTGTGTATTTTGGTGCCTCCGTCCTTATGATGATTTAAGGCATCCTCTCTGATAACGGATGGGACTGTTTCTGTCTTGCTCATTGTTTGGCATACGGTGTCCAGCACTGTTGCTTACTGGTCACTGAGTGAATGTGGGTCTTGGCGTTGAGAAAGAAATCTCTGGGAGATTTTCTCCATTTGATATTATGTGAAGCTGTCAGGTCTCCTGTGCACCAGTGTCCTGAACTTGGTTTTCCCTCCTCAGATGCACAGCTCTGACTCCTGGTTAGAGCACCTAGAGACATTCATCCTCACAGCTCAGAAAAAGTGGGAGAGAAAAGAGAAGGAAACAAAGAATGAGGATAAAATAAAACAAAATAAAGTAAAATCAAATAAAATGAAGTTATTAAAATGAAAACTATGTATTAAGAGAAAATTTTCAAAATTAAAAAGAAAAGCAGTCACACAGAACTCTAGCACAAATGGTTAAAGCTTAGCTCTACAGACAAAATGACTCACAGCGGCATAAACCTACACATTCACAAAAAGTGAAAAAGTGGAAAAACTAATATATCTATGCTCACAAAGTCCACCTCCTCAATTTTGGACTGATTCATTGTTCTATTCAGGTGTTCCAGAGATGCGGGGTACTTCACGTTGAATGTGGAGATTTCATCCACTCTTCGTGCGGGTGCTGGTGGAGATTACTTTTTCGCTTCTTTGCTCGCACAGTTCTGCTTTTAGAGTTGCATTTGTTTCATTCCATTGATTTGGGTATTCCTATTTACATTTTCAATTTTTCCCAGGTATTTGTGATCCCATCTTAATTTTCTACAGTGTATTCTTGGTTATGTAACAGCGTTTTGTTTAGCTTCCATGTGTTTGTATTATTTACAGTTTTTTTTCTTTTAATTCCTATCTAGTTTCATAGCACTGTAGGCGGAAATTATACCTGATGCTATTTCAAATTTCTTAGATTTCTAAGGCTTTATGTGTGACCCTACATATGATATATCTTGGAGAGTGTTTCATGAGTACCTGAGGAGAGAGTGTTTTCTGTTGTTTTGCAATAGAATGTTGTATATTTATGAATGAATTCCCTCTTGTTCAATGTGTCATTGAAAGCTTATGTTTCCTAATTTAGTTTCATTTTGTATGATATATCCATTGGTGACTGTGGGGTGGTAATATCCCCTACTCTTATGGTTGTACTGTCAAGTTTCGCTTTATGGCTGTTAGGATATACCTTATGTATTGAAGTGCTCCTCGGTTGGGTTCATAAGTACTTGCATTTCTTATATCCTCTCCTTGGTTTGATCCCTTGATCAGTGTGTAGTGTCCTTGTTTGTTTCTTGAAATAGTCTTTATCTTAAAGTCTATTTCTTCTGATATGAGAATTGTAACTCCAGGTTTCCTTTGATTTCCATGTGCATGGACTGTCTCTTGCCATATCCTCAGTTTCAGTCTGTATCTATCTCTAGGTCTAAAATGGGTCTCTTCTAGGCAGCATATATAATGGGCTTGTTGTTGTATCCCTTCAGCCAGTTTATCTGTTGTGGTTGGAGCAATGAATCCATTTACATATAAGGTAATTGTTAATATGGATGTTCCTCTTCCCGTTTTGTTAATTGTTTTTGGTTTGTTCTAGGAGGTCTTTTCTTTTCTTTGTGATTCCTGCCTAGAGAAGTTCCTTTATCCTTTGGTATAAAGCTGTTGCGTGGTGCTGAATCCTCTTTCCGTTTGTTTTTCTGTAAAGATTTAGTTTCTCTGTCCAATCTCAATGAGATTCTTGCTGAAAACAGTAACATTGGTTGTAGGTTTTTTCCTTTCATCTCTTTCAATACGTATACTGCCACTTCCTTCTCTCTTGCAGAATTTCTGCTGAAAGGTCGGCTGTTAACTTACGTGGATTCCCTTGAATGGTAAATGGTGCTTTTCCCATGCTGCTTTTTACATGTTTCCTATACATTTAGATTTTAATAGTTTGATGAATACGTGTCTTGGCGTGTTTCTCCTTGGAATTATCCTGTATGAGACTCTCTGTGCTTCCTGGACTTGATTAACTCTTTCCTTTCCCATACTAGGGAAGTTTTCAACTATAATTTCTTCAAATATATTCTCACGCCTTTTCTATTTCTCTTCTTCTTCTGAGACCCATATAATTCGAATGTTGATGCATTTAATGTTGTCCCAAGGGTCGCTGAGACTGTCCTCCGTTCCTTTCATTCTTTGTTCTTTATTTTGATCCACAGTATTTATTTGAACTATTTTATCTTACAGGCCACTTAACCGTTCTTGTGCCTCAGTTATTGTGCTAGTGATCCATGCTAGAGAATAATTATTTTCATTTATTGTGTTCTTCATCACTGTTTGTTTGCTCTTCAGTTCTTGTCGACCCCTGTGAAACGTTTCCTGTATTTTCTCTCTCCTATTTCCACGATGTTGAGTCGTTTTTCCTATCATTATTCTGAATTCTTTTTCGGGTAGACTGCCTATTTCCTCTTCATTTGTTAGGTCTGGTGCCTTTTGACCTTGCTGCTTCGTCAGCTGTTTGTTTTTTGGTCTCCTAATTTTGGTTAACTTACTGTGCTTGGGTTTCCTTTTCACAGGCGTCATGCCCGTAGTTATTGTTGTTTTTGGTGTCTGTCCCAAGCGGCTAAGGTTTGTTAAGTGGGTTGTGTAGGCTTCTTCGTGGAGGGGAGTTATGCTTGTGTTCTTTTGAATGAGGCTGGATCCTGTCTTTCTGGTGGGCATTTCCACAACTGCTGGTGTGTATTTTGGTGCCTCCGTCCTTATGATGATTTAAGGCATCCTCTCTGATAACGGATGGGACTGTTTCTGTCTTGCTCATTGTTTGGCATACGGTGTCCAGCACTGTTGCTTACTGGTCACTGAGTGAATGTGGGTCTTGGCGTTGAGAAAGAATTCTCTGGGAGATTTTCTCCATTTGATATTATGTGAAGCTGTCAGGTCTCCTGTGCACCAGTGTCCTGAACTTGGTTTTCCCTCCTCAGATGCAGAGCTCTGACTCCTGGTTAGAGCACCTAGAGACATTCATCCTCACAGCTCAGAAAAAGTGGGAGAGAAAAGAGAAGGAAACAAAGAATGAGGATAAAATAAAACAAAATAAAGTAAAATCAAATAAAATGAAGTTATTAAAATGAAAACTATGTATTAAGAGAAAATTTTCAAAATTAAAAAGAAAAGCAGTCACACAGAACTCTAGCACAAATGGTTAAAGCTTAGCTCTACAGACAAAATGACTTACAGCGGCATACACCTACACATTCACAAAAAGTGAAAACGTGGAAAAACTAATATATCTATGCTCACAAAGTCCACCTCCTCAATTTTGGACTGATTCATTGTTCTATTCAGGTGTTCCAGAGATGCGGGGTACTTCACGTTGAATGTGGAGATTTCATCCACTCTTCGTGCGGGTGCTGGAGGAGATTACTTTTTCGCTTCTTTGCTCGCACAGTTCTTCTTTTAGAGTTGCATTTGTTTCATTCCATAGATTTGGGTGTTCCTATTTACATTTTCAATTTTTCCCAGGTATTTGTGATCCCATCTTAGTTTTCTACAGAGTATTCTTGGTTATGTAACAGCGTTTTGTTTAGCTTCCATGTGTTTGTATTATTTACAGTTTTTTTTCTTTTAATTCCTATCTAGTTTCATAGCACTGTAGGCGGAAATTATACCTGATGCTATTTCAATTTTCTTAGATTTCTAAGGCTTTATGTGTGACCCTACATATGATATATCTTGGAGAGTGTTTCATGAGTACCTGAGGAGAGAGTGTTTTCTGTTGTTTTGCAATAGAATGTTGTATATTTATGAATGAATTCCCTCTTGTCCAACGTGTCATTGAAAGCTATGTTTCCTAATTTAGTTTCATTTTGGATGATCTATCCATTGGTGATTGTGGGGTGGTAATGTCCCCTACTCTTATGGTTTTACTGTCAAGTTCCACTTTATGGCTGTTAGGATATACCTTATGTATTGAAGTGCTCCTCGGTTGGGTTCATAAGTATTTGCATTTCTTATATCCTCTCCTTGGTTTGATCCCTTGATCAGTGTGTAGTGTCCTTGTTTGTTTCTTGAAATAGACTTTATCTTAAAGTCTATTTCTTCTGATATGAGAATTGTAACACCAGGTTTCCTTTGATTTCCATGTGCATGGAATGTCTCTTGCCATATCCTCAGTTTCAGTCTGTATCTATCCCTAGGTTTAAAATGGGTCTCTTCTAGGCAGCATATATAATGGGCTTGTTGTTGTATCCCTTCAGCCAGTTTATCTGTTGTGGTTGGAGCAATGAATCCATTTACATGTAAGGAAATTGTCAATATGGATGTTCCTCTTCCCGTTTTGTTAATTGTTTTTGGTTTGTTCTAGGAGGTCTTTTCTTTTCTTTGTGATTCCTGCCTAGAGAAGTTCCTTTATCCTTTCGTATAAAGCTGTTACGTGGTGCTGAATTCTCTTTCCGTTTGTTTTTCTGTAAAGTTTTTAGTTTCTCTGTCCAATCTCAATGAGATTCTTGCTGAAATCAGTAACATTGGTTGTAGTTTTTTTCCTTTCATCTCTTTAAATACTTATACTGCCACTTCCTTCTCTCTTGCAGAATTTCTGCTGAAAGGTCGGCTCTTAACTTACGTGGATTCCCTTGAATGGTAAATGGTGCTTTTCCCATGCTGCTTTTTACATGTTTCCTATACATTTCGATTTTAATAGTTTGATGAATACGTGTCTTGGCGTGTTTCTCCTTTGATTTATCCTGTATGAGACTCTCTGTGCTTCCTGGACTTGATTAACTCTTTCCTTTCCCATACTAGGGCAGTTTTCCAACTATAATCTCTTCAAATATATTCTCACGCCTTTTCTCTTTCTCTTCTTCTTCTGAGAGCCATATAATTCGAATGTTGGTGCATTTAATGTTGTCCCAAGGGTCGCTGAGACTGTCCTACGTTCCTTTCATTCTTTGTTCTTTATTTTGATCCGCAGTATTTATTTGAACTATTTTATCTTCCAGGCCACTTAACCGTTCTTGTGCCTCAGTTATTGTGCTAGTGATCCATGCTAGAGAATAATTATTTTCATTTATTGTGTTCTTCATCACTGTTTGTTTGCTCTTCAGTTCTTGTCGACCCCTGTGAAACGTTTCCTGTATTTTCTCTCTCCTATTTCCACGATGTTGAATCGTTTTTCCTATCATTATTCTGAATTCTTTTTCGGGTAGACTGCCTATTTCCTCTTCATTTGTTAGGTCTGGTGCATTTTGACCTTGCTGCTTCGTCAGCTGTGTGTTTTTTGGTCTCCTAATTTTGGTTAACTTACTGTGCTTGAGTTCCTTTTCACAGGCGTCATGCCCGTAGTTATTGTTGTTTTTGGTGTCCGTCCCAAGCGGCTAAGGTTTGTTAAGTGGGTTGTGTAGGCTTCTTCGTGGAGGGGAGTTATGCCTGTGTTCTTTTGAATGAGGCTGGATCCCGTCTTTCTGGTGGGCATTTCCACAACTGCTGGTGTGTATTTTGGTGCCTCCGTCCTTATGATGATTTAAGGCATCCTCTCTGATAACGGATGGGACTGTTTCTGTCTTGCTCATTGTTTGGCATACGGTGTCCAGCACTGTTGCTTACTGGTCACTGAGTGAATGTGGGTCTTGGCGTTGAGAAAGAAATCTCTGGGAGATTTTCTCCATTTGATATTATGTGAAGCTGTCAGGTCTCCTGTGCACCAGTGTCCTGAACTTGGTTTTCCCTCCTCAGATGCACAGCTCTGACTCCTGGTTAGAGCACCTAGAGACATTCATCCTCACAGCTCAGAAAAAGTGGGAGAGAAAAGAGAAGGAAACAAAGAATGAGGATAAAATAAAACAAAATAAAGTAAAATCAAATAAAATGAAGTTATTAAAATGAAAACTATGTATTAAGAGAAAATTTTCAAAATTAAAAAGAAAAGCAGTCACACAGAACTCTAGCACAAATGGTTAAAGCTTAGCTCTACAGACAAAATGACTCACAGCGGCATAAACCTACACATTCACAAAAAGTGAAAAAGTGGAAAAACTAATATATCTATGCTCACAAAGTCCACCTCCTCAATTTTGGACTGATTCATTGTTCTATTCAGGTGTTCCAGAGATGCGGGGTACTTCACGTTGAATGTGGAGATTTCATCCACTCTTCGTGCGGGTGCTGGTGGAGATTACTTTTTCGCTTCTTTGCTCGCACAGTTCTGCTTTTAGAGTTGCATTTGTTTCATTCCATTGATTTGGGTATTCCTATTTACATTTTCAATTTTTCCCAGGTATTTGTGATCCCATCTTAATTTTCTACAGTGTATTCTTGGTTATGTAACAGCGTTTTGTTTAGCTTCCATGTGTTTGTATTATTTACAGTTTTTTTTCTTTTAATTCCTATCTAGTTTCATAGCCCTGTAGGCGGAAATTATACCTGATGCTATTTCAAATTTCTTAGATTTCTAAGGCTTTATGTGTGACCCTACATATGATATATCTTGGAGAGTGTTTCATGAGTACCTGAGGAGAGAGTGTTTTCTGTTGTTTTGCAATAGAATGTTGTATATTTATGAATGAATTCCCTCTTGTTCAATGTGTCATTGAAAGCTTATGTTTCCTAATTTAGTTTCATTTTGTATGATCTATCCATTGGTGACTGTGGGGTGGTAATATCCCCTACTCTTATGGTTGTACTGTCAAGTTTCGCTTTATGGCTGTTAGGATATACCTTATGTATTGAAGTGCTCCTCGGTTGGGTTCATAAGTACTTGCATTTCTTATATCCTCTCCTTGGTTTGATCCCTTGATCAGTGTGTAGTGTCCTTGTTTGTTTCTTGAAATAGTCTTTATCTTAAAGTCTATTTCTTCTGATATGAGAATTGTAACTCCAGGTTTCCTTTGATTTCCATGTGCATGGACTGTCTCTTGCCATATCCTCAGTTTCAGTCTGTATCTATCTCTAGGTCTAAAATGGGTCTCTTCTAGGCAGCATATATAATGGGCTTGTTGTTGTATCCCTTCAGCCAGTTTATCTGTTGTGGTTGGAGCAATGAATCCATTTACATATAAGGTAATTGTTAATATGGATGTTCCTCTTCCCGTTTTGTTAATTGTTTTTGGTTTGTTCTAGGAGGTCTTTTCTTTTCTTTGTGATTCCTGCCTAGAGAAGTTCCTTTATCCTTTGGTATAAAGCTGTTGCGTGGTGCTGAATCCTCTTTCCGTTTGTTTTTCTGTAAAGATTTAGTTTCTCTGTCCAATCTCAATGAGATTCTTGCTGAAAACAGTAACATTGGTTGTAGGTTTTTTCCTTTCATCTCTTTCAATACGTATACTGCCACTTCCTTCTCTCTTGCAGAATTTCTGCTGAAAGGTCGGCTGTTAACTTACGTGGATTCCCTTGAATGGTAAATGGTGCTTTTCCCATGCTGCTTTTTACATGTTTCCTATACATTTAGATTTTAATAGTTTGATGAATACGTGTCTTGGCGTGTTTCTCCTTGGAATTATCCTGTATGAGACTCTCTGTGCTTCCTGGACTTGATTAACTCTTTCCTTTCCCATACTAGGGAAGTTTTCAACTATAATTTCTTCAAATATATTCTCACGCCTTTTCTATTTCTCTTCTTCTTCTGAGACCCATATAATTCGAATGTTGATGCATTTAATGTTGTCCCAAGGGTCGCTGAGACTGTCCTCCGTTCCTTTCATTCTTTGTTCTTTATTTTGATCCACAGTATTTATTTGAACTATTTTATCTTCCAGGCCACTTAACCGTTCTTGTGCCTCAGTTATTGTGCTAGTGATCCATGCTAGAGAATAATTATTTTCATTTATTGTGTTCTTCATCACTGTTTGTTTGCTCTTCAGTTCTTGTCGACCCCTGTGAAACGTTTCCTGTATTTTCTCTCTCCTATTTCCACGATGTTGAGTCGTTTTTCCTATCATTATTCTGAATTCTTTTTCGGGTAGACTGCCTATTTCCTCTTCATTTGTTAGGTCTGGTGCCTTTTGACCTTGCTGCTTCGTCAGCTCTTTGTTTTTTGGTCTCCTAATTTTGGTTAACTTACTGTGCTTGGGTTTCCTTTTCACAGGCGTCATGCCCGTAGTTATTGTTGTTTTTGGTGTCTGTCCCAAGCGGCTAAGGTTTGTTAAGTGGGTTGTGTAGGCTTCTTCGTGGAGGGGAGTTATGCTTGTGTTCTTTTGAATGAGGCTGGATCCTGTCTTTCTGGTGGGCATTTCCACAACTGCTGGTGTGTATTTTGGTGCCTCCGTCCTTATGATGATTTAAGGCATCCTCTCTGATAACGGATGGGACTGTTTCTGTCTTGCTCATTGTTTGGCATACGGTGTCCAGCACTGTTGCTTACTGGTCACTGAGTGAATGTGGGTCTTGGCGTTGAGAAAGAAATCTCTGGGAGATTTTCTCCATTTGATATTATGTGAAGCTGTCAGGTCTCCTGTGCACCAGTGTCCTGAACTTGGTTTTCCCTCCTCAGATGCAGAGCTCTGACTCCTGGTTAGAGCACCTAGAGACATTCATCCTCACAGCTCTGAAAAAGTGGGAGAGAAAAGAGAACTAAACAAAGAATGAGGATAAAATAAAACAAAATAAAGTAAAATCAAATAAAATGAAGTTATTAAAATGAAAAATATGTATTAAGAGAACAGTTTAAAAATTAAAAAGAAAAGCAGTCACACAGAACTCTAGCACAAATGGTTAAAGCTTAGCTCTACAGACAAAATGACTCACAGCGGCATACACCTACACATTCACAAAAAGTAAAAAAGTGGAAAAACTAATATATCTATGCTCACAAAGTCCACCTCCTCAATTTTGGACTGATTCATTGTTCTATTCAGGTGTTCCAGAGATGCGGGATACTTCACGTTGAATGTGGAGATTTCATCCACTCTTCGTGCGGGTGCTGGTGGAGATTACTTTTTCGCTTCTTTGCTCGCACAGTTCTGCTTTTAGAGTTGCATTTGTTTCATTCCATAGATTTGGGTGTTCCTATTTACATTTTCAATTTTTCCCAGGTATTTGTGATCCCATCTTAGTTTTCTACAGTGTATTCTTGGTTATGTAACAGCGTTTTGTTTAGCTTCCATGTGTTTGTATTATTTACAGTTTTTTTTCTTTTAATTCCTATCTAGTTTCATAGCACTGTAGGCGGAAATTATACCTGATGCTATTTCAAATTTCTTAGATTTCTAAGGCTTTATGTGTGACCCTACATATGATATATCTTTGAGAGTGTTTCATGAGTACCTGAGGAGAGAGTGTTTTCTGTTGTTTTGCAATAGAATGTTGTATATTTATGAATGAATTCCCTCTTGTTCAATGTGTCATTGAAAGCTTATGTTTCCTAATTTAGTTTCATTTTGTATGATCTATCCATTGGTGATTGTGGGGTGGTAATATCCCCTACTCTTATGGTTGTACTGTCAAGTTCCGCTTTATGGCTGTTAGGATATACCTTATGTATTGAAGTGGTCCTCGGTTGGGTTCATAAGTACTTTCATTTCTTATATCCTCTCCTTGGTTTGATCCCTTGATCAGTGTGTAGTGTCCTTGTTTGTTTCTTGAAATAGTCTTTATCTTAAAGTCTATTTCTTCTGATATGAGAATTGTAACTCCAGGTTTCCTTTGATTTCCATGTGCATGGACTGTCTCTTGCCATATCCTCAGTTTCAGTCTGTATCTATCTCTAGGTCTAAAATGGGTCTCTTCTAGGCAGCATATATAATGGGCTTGTTGTTGTATCTCTTCAGCCAGTTTATCTGTTGTGGTTGGAGCAATGAATCCATTTACATGTAAGGTAATTGTCAATATGGATGTTCCTCTTCCCGTTTTGTTAATTGTTTTTGGTTTGTTCTAGGAGGTCTTTTCTTTTCTTTGTGATTCTTGCCTAGAGAAGTTCCTTTATCCTTTGGTATAAAGCTGTGGTGTGGTGCTGAATCCTCTTTCCGTTTGTTTTTCTGTAAAGATTTAGTTTCTCTGTCCAATCTCAATGAGATTCTTGCTGAAAACAGTAACATTGGTTGTAGGTTTTTTTCCTTTCATCTCTTTAAATACGTATACTGCCACTTCCTTCTCTCTTGCAGAATTTCTGCTGAAAGGTCGGCTGTTAACTTACGTGGATTCCCTTGAATGGTAAATGGTGCTTTGCCCATGCTGCTTTTTACATGTTTCCTATACATTTAGATTTTAATAGTTTGATGAATACGTGTCTTGGCGTGTTTCTCCTTGGAATTATCCTGTATGAGACTCTCTGTGCTTCCTGGACTTGATTACCTCTTTCCTTTCCCATACTAGGGAAGTTTTCAACTATAATCTCTTCAAATATATTCTCACGCCTTTTCTCTTTCTCTTCTTCTTCTGAGAGCCATATAATACGAATGTTGGTGCATTTAATGTTGTCCCAAGGGTCGCTGAGACTGTCCTCCGTTCCTTTCATTCTTTGTTCTTTATTTTGATCCGCAGTATTTATTTGAACTATTTTATCTTCCAGGCCACTTAACCGTTCTTGTGCCTCAGTTATTGTGCTAGTGATCCATGCTAGAGAATAATTATTTTCATTTATTGTGTTCTTCATCACTGTTTGTTTGCTCTTCAGTTCTTGTCGACCCCTGTGAAACGTTTCCTGTATTTTCTCTCTCCTATTTCCACGATGTTGAATCGTTTTTCCTATCATTATTCTGAATTCTTTTTCGGGTAGACTGCTTATTTCCTCTTCATTTGTTAGGTCTGGTGCGTTTTGACCTTGCTGCTTCGTCAGCTGTTTGTTTTTTGGTCTCCTAATTTTGGTTAACTTACTGTGCTTGGGGTTCCTTTTCACAGGCGTCATGCCCGTAGTTATTGTTGTTTTTGGTGTCTGTCCCAAGCGGCTAAGGTTTGTTAAGTGGGTTGTGTAGGCTTTTTCGTGGAGGGGAGTTATGCTTGTGTTCTTTTGAATGAGGCTGGATCCTGTCTTTCTGGTGGACATTTCCACAACTGCTGGTGTGTATTTTGGTGCCTCCGTCCTTATGATGATTTAAGGCATCCTCTCTCATAACGGATGGGACTGTTTCTGTCTTGCTCATTGTTTGGCATACGGTGTCCAGCACTGTTGCTTACTGGTCACTGAGTGAATGTGGGTCTTGGCGTTGAGAAAGAAATCTCTGGGAGATTTTCTCCATTTGATATTATGTGAAGCTGTCAGGTCTCCTGTGCACCAGTGTCCTGAACTTGGTTTTCCCTCCTCAGATGCAGAGCTCTGACTCCTGGTTAGGGCACCTAGAGACATTCATCCTCACAGCTCAGAAAAAGTGGGAGAGAAAAGAGAAGGAAACAAAGAATGAGGATAAAATAAAACAAAATAAAGTAAAATCAAATAAAATGAAGTTATTAAAATGAAAACTATGTATTAAGAGAAAATTTTAAAAATTAAAAAGAAAAGCAGTCACACAGAACTCTAGCACAAATGGTTAAAGCTTAGCTCTACAGACAAAATGACTCACAGCGGCATACACCTACACGTTCACAAAAAGTGAAAAAGTGGAAAAACTAATATATCTATGCTCACTAATCCACCTCCTCAATTTTGGACTGATTCATTGTTCTATTCAGGTGTTCCAGAGATGCAGGGTACTTCACGTTGAATGTGGAGATTTCATCCACTCTTCGTGCGGGTGCTGGTGGAGATTACTTTTTCGCTTCTTTGCTCGCACAGTTCTGCTTTTAGAGTTGCATTTGTTTCATTCCATTGATTTGGGTATTCCTATTTACATTTTCAATTTTTCCCAGGTATTTGTGATCCCATCTTAATTTTCTACAGTGTATTCTTGGTTATGTAACAGCGTTTTGTTTAGCTTCCATGTGTTTGTATTATTTACAGTTTTTTTTCTTTTAATTCCTATCTAGTTTCATAGCACTGTAGGCGGAAATTATACCTGATGCTATTTCAAATTTCTTAGATTTCTAAGGCTTTATGTGTGACCCTACATATGATATATCTTGGAGAGTGTTTCATGAGTACCTGAGGAGAGAGTGTTTTCTGTTGTTTTGCAATAGAATGTTGTATATTTATGAATGAATTCCCTCTTGTTCAATGTGTCATTGAAAGCTTATGTTTCCTAATTTAGTTTCATTTTGTATGATCTATCCATTGGTGACTGTGGGGTGGTAATATCCCCTACTCTTATGGTTGTACTGTCAAGTTTCGCTTTATGGCTGTTAGGATATACCTTATGTATTGAAGTGCTCCTCGGTTGGGTTCATAAGTACTTGCATTTCTTATATCCTCTCCTTGGTTTGATCCCTTGATCAGTGTGTAGTGTCCTTGTTTGTTTCTTGAAATAGTCTTTATCATAAAGTCTATTTCTTCTGATATGAGAATTGTAACTCCAGGTTTCCTTTGATTTCCATGTGCATGGACTGTCTCTTGCCATATCCTCAGTTTCAGTCTGTATCTATCTCTAGGTCTAAAATGGGTCTCTTCTAGGCAGCATATATAATGGGCTTGTTGTTGTATCCCTTCAGCCAGTTTATCTGTTGTGGTTGGAGCAATGAATCCATTTACATATAAGGTAATTGTTAATATGGATGTTCCTCTTCCCGTTTTGTTAATTGTTTTTGGTTTGTTCTAGGAGGTCTTTTCTTTTCTTTGTGATTCCTGCCTAGAGAAGTTCCTTTATCCTTTGGTATAAAGCTGTTGCGTGGTGCTGAATCCTCTTTCCGTTTGTTTTTCTGTAAAGATTTAGTTTCTCTGTCCAATCTCAATGAGATTCTTGCTGAAAACAGTAACATTGGTTGTAGGTTTTTTCCTTTCATCTCTTTCAATACGTATACTGCCACTTCCTTCTCTCTTGCAGAATTTCTGCTGAAAGGTCGGCTGTTAACTTACGTGGATTCCCTTGAATGGTAAATGGTGCTTTTCCCATGCTGCTTTTTACATGTTTCCTATACATTTAGATTTTAATAGTTTGATGAATACGTGTCTTGGCGTGTTTCTCCTTGGAATTATCCTGTATGAGACTCTCTGTGCTTCCTGGACTTGATTAACTCTTTCCTTTCCCATACTAGGGAAGTTTTCAACTATAATTTCTTCAAATATATTCTCACGCCTTTTCTATTTCTCTTCTTCTTCTGAGACCCATATAATTCGAATGTTGATGCATTTAATGTTGTCCCAAGGGTCGCTGAGACTGTCCTCCGTTCCTTTCATTCTTTGTTCTTTATTTTGATCCACAGTATTTATTTGAACTATTTTATCTTCCAGGCCACTTAACCGTTCTTGTGCCTCAGTTATTGTGCTAGTGATCCATGCTAGAGAATAATTATTTTCATTTATTGTGTTCTTCATCACTGTTTGTTTGCTCTTCAGTTCTTGTCGACCCCTGTGAAACGTTTCCTGTATTTTCTCTCTCCTATTTCCACGATGTTGAGTCGTTTTTCCTATCATTATTCTGAATTCTTTTTCGGGTAGACTGCCTATTTCCTCTTCATTTGTTAGGTCTGGTGCCTTTTGACCTTGCTGCTTCGTCAGCTCTTTGTTTTTTGGTCTCCTAATTTTGGTTAACTTACTGTGCTTGGGTTTCCTTTTCACAGGCGTCATGCCCGTAGTTATTGTTGTTTTTGGTGTCTGTCCCAAGCGGCTAAGGTTTGTTAAGTGGGTTGTGTAGGCTTCTTCGTGGAGGGGAGTTATGCTTGTGTTCTTTTGAATGAGGCTGGATCCTGTCTTTCTGGTGGGCATTTCCACAACTGCTGGTGTGTATTTTGGTGCCTCCGTCCTTATGATGATTTAAGGCATCCTCTCTGATAACGGATGGGACTGTTTCTGTCTTGCTCATTGTTTGGCATACGGTGTCCAGCACTGTTGCTTACTGGTCACTGAGTGAATGTGGGTCTTGGCGTTGAGAAAGAAATCTCTGGGAGATTTTCTCCATTTGATATTATGTGAAGCTGTCAGGTCTCCTGTGCACCAGTGTCCTGAACTTGGTTTTCCCTCCTCAGATGCAGAGCTCTGACTCCTGGTTAGAGCACCTAGAGACATTCATCCTCACAGCTCTGAAAAAGTGGGAGAGAAAAGAGAACTAAACAAAGAATGAGGATAAAATAAAACAAAATAAAGTAAAATCAAATAAAATGAAGTTATTAAAATGAAAAATATGTATTAAGAGAACAGTTTAAAAATTAAAAAGAAAAGCAGTCACACAGAACTCTAGCACAAATGGTTAAAGCTTAGCTCTAGAGACAAAATGACTCACAGCGGCATACACCTACACATTCACAAAAAGTAAAAAAGTGGAAAAACTAATATATCTATGCTCACAAAGTCCACCTCCTCAATTTTGGACTGATTCATTGTTCTATTCAGGTGTTCCAGAGATGCGGGATACTTCACGTTGAATGTGGAGATTTCATCCACTCTTCGTGCGGGTGCTGGTGGAGATTACTTTTTCGCTTCTTTGCTCGCACAGTTCTGCTTTTAGAGTTGCATTTGTTTCATTCCATAGATTTGGGTGTTCCTATTTACATTTTCAATTTTTCCCAGGTATTTGTGATCCCATCTTAGTTTTCTACAGTGTATTCTTGGTTATGTAACAGCGTTTTGTTTAGCTTCCATGTGTTTGTATTATTTACAGTTTTTTTTCTTTTAATTCCTATCTAGTTTCATAGCACTGTAGGCGGAAATTATACCTGATGCTATTTCAAATTTCTTAGATTTCTAAGGCTTTATGTGTGACCCTACATATGATATATCTTTGAGAGTGTTTCATGAGTACCTGAGGAGAGAGTGTTTTCTGTTGTTTTGCAATAGAATGTTGTATATTTATGAATGAATTCCCTCTTGTTCAATGTGTCATTGAAAGCTTATGTTTCCTAATTTAGTTTCATTTTGTATGATCTATCCATTGGTGATTGTGGGGTGGTAATATCCCCTACTCTTATGGTTGTACTGTCAAGTTCCGCTTTATGGCTGTTAGGATATACCTTATGTATTGAAGTGGTCCTCGGTTGGGTTCATAAGTACTTTCATTTCTTATATCCTCTCCTTGGTTTGATCCCTTGATCAGTGTGTAGTGTCCTTGTTTGTTTCTTGAAATAGTCTTTATCTTAAAGTCTATTTCTTCTGATATGAGAATTGTAACTCCAGGTTTCCTTTGATTTCCATGTGCATGGACTGTCTCTTGCCATATCCTCAGTTTCAGTCTGTATCTATCTCTAGGTCTAAAATGGGTCTCTTCTAGGCAGCATATATAATGGGCTTGTTGTTGTATCTCTTCAGCCAGTTTATCTGTTGTGGTTGGAGCAATGAATCCATTTACATGTAAGGTAATTGTCAATATGGATGTTCCTCTTCCCGTTTTGTTAATTGTTTTTGGTTTGTTCTAGGAGGTCTTTTCTTTTCTTTGTGATTCTTGCCTAGAGAAGTTCCTTTATCCTTTGGTATAAAGCTGTGGTGTGGTGCTGAATCCTCTTTCCGTTTGTTTTTCTGTAAAGATTTAGTTTCTCTGTCCAATCTCAATGAGATTCTTGCTGAAAACAGTAACATTGGTTGTAGGTTTTTTTCCTTTCATCTCTTTAAATACGTATACTGCCACTTCCTTCTCTCTTGCAGAATTTCTGCTGAAAGGTCGGCTGTTAACTTACGTGGATTCCCTTGAATGGTAAATGGTGCTTTGCCCATGCTGCTTTTTACATGTTTCCTATACATTTAGATTTTAATAGTTTGATGAATACGTGTCTTGGCGTGTTTCTCCTTGGAATTATCCTGTATGAGACTCTCTGTGCTTCCTGGACTTGATTACCTCTTTCCTTTCCCATACTAGGGAAGTTTTCAACTATAATCTCTTCAAATATATTCTCACGCCTTTTCTCTTTCTCTTCTTCTTCTGAGAGCCATATAATACGAATGTTGGTGCATTTAATGTTGTCCCAAGGGTCGCTGAGACTGTCCTCCGTTCCTTTCATTCTTTGTTCTTTATTTTGATCCGCAGTATTTATTTGAACTATTTTATCTTCCAGGCCACTTAACCGTTCTTGTGCCTCAGTTATTGTGCTAGTGATCCATGCTAGAGAATAATTATTTTCATTTATTGTGTTCTTCATCACTGTTTGTTTGCTCTTCAGTTCTTGTCGACCCCTGTGAAACGTTTCCTGTATTTTCTCTCTCCTATTTCCACGATGTTGAATCGTTTTTCCTATCATTATTCTGAATTCTTTTTCGGGTAGACTGCTTATTTCCTCTTCATTTGTTAGGTCTGGTGCGTTTTGACCTTGCTGCTTCGTCAGCTGTTTGTTTTTTGGTCTCCTAATTTTGGTTAACTTACTGTGCTTGGGGTTCCTTTTCACAGGCGTCATGCCCGTAGTTATTGTTGTTTTTGGTGTCTGTCCCAAGCGGCTAAGGTTTGTTAAGTGGGTTGTGTAGGCTTTTTCGTGGAGGGGAGTTATGCTTGTGTTCTTTTGAATGAGGCTGGATCCTGTCTTTCTGGTGGACATTTCCACAACTGCTGGTGTGTATTTTGGTGCCTCCGTCCTTATGATGATTTAAGGCATCCTCTCTCATAACGGATGGGACTGTTTCTGTCTTGCTCATTGTTTGGCATACGGTGTCCAGCACTGTTGCTTACTGGTCACTGAGTGAATGTGGGTCTTGGCGTTGAGAAAGAAATCTCTGGGAGATTTTCTCCATTTGATATTATGTGAAGCTGTCAGGTCTCCTGTGCACCAGTGTCCTGAACTTGGTTTTCCCTCCTCAGATGCAGAGCTCTGACTCCTGGTTAGGGCACCTAGAGACATTCATCCTCACAGCTCAGAAAAAGTGGGAGAGAAAAGAGAAGGAAACAAAGAATGAGGATAAAATAAAACAAAATAAAGTAAAATCAAATAAAATGAAGTTATTAAAATGAAAACTATGTATTAAGAGAAAATTTTAAAAATTAAAAAGAAAAGCAGTCACACAGAACTCTAGCACAAATGGTTAAAGCTTAGCTCTACAGACAAAATGACTCACAGCGGCATACACCTACACGTTCACAAAAAGTGAAAAAGTGGAAAAACTAATATATCTATGCTCACTAATCCACCTCCTCAATTTTGGACTGATTCATTGTTCTATTCAGGTGTTCCAGAGATGCAGGGTACTTCACGTTGAATGTGGAGATTTCATCCACTCTTCGTGCGGGTGCTGGTGGAGATTACTTTTTCGCTTCTTTGCTCGCACAGTTCTGCTTTTAGAGTTGCATTTGTTTCATTCCATTGATTTGGGTATTCCTATTTACATTTTCAATTTTTCCCAGGTATTTGTGATCCCATCTTAATTTTCTACAGTGTATTCTTGGTTATGTAACAGCGTTTTGTTTAGCTTCCATGTGTTTGTATTATTTACAGTTTTTTTTCTTTTAATTCCTATCTAGTTTCATAGCACTGTAGGCGGAAATTATACCTGATGCTATTTCAAATTTCTTAGATTTCTAAGGCTTTATGTGTGACCCTACATATGATATATCTTGGAGAGTGTTTCATGAGTACCTGAGGAGAGAGTGTTTTCTGTTGTTTTGCAATAGAATGTTGTATATTTATGAATGAATTCCCTCTTGTTCAATGTGTCATTGAAAGCTTATGTTTCCTAATTTAGTTTCATTTTGTATGATCTATCCATTGGTGACTGTGGGGTGGTAATATCCCCTACTCTTATGGTTGTACTGTCAAGTTTCGCTTTATGGCTGTTAGGATATACCTTATGTATTGAAGTGCTCCTCGGTTGGGTTCATAAGTACTTGCATTTCTTATATCCTCTCCTTGGTTTGATCCCTTGATCAGTGTGTAGTGTCCTTGTTTGTTTCTTGAAATAGTCTTTATCATAAAGTCTATTTCTTCTGATATGAGAATTGTAACTCCAGGTTTCCTTTGATTTCCATGTGCATGGACTGTCTCTTGCCATATCCTCAGTTTCAGTCTGTATCTATCTCTAGGTCTAAAATGGGTCTCTTCTAGGCAGCATATATAATGGGCTTGTTGTTGTATCCCTTCAGCCAGTTTATCTGTTGTGGTTGGAGCAATGAATCCATTTACATATAAGGTAATTGTTAATATGGATGTTCCTCTTCCCGTTTTGTTAATTGTTTTTGGTTTGTTCTAGGAGGTCTTTTCTTTTCTTTGTGATTCCTGCCTAGAGAAGTTCCTTTATCCTTTGGTATAAAGCTGTTGCGTGGTGCTGAATCCTCTTTCCGTTTGTTTTTCTGTAAAGATTTAGTTTCTCTGTCCAATCTCAATGAGATTCTTGCTGAAAACAGTAACATTGGTTGTAGGTTTTTTCCTTTCATCTCTTTCAATACGTATACTGCCACTTCCTTCTCTCTTGCAGAATTTCTGCTGAAAGGTCGGCTGTTAACTTACGTGGATTCCCTTGAATGGTAAATGGTGCTTTTCCCATGCTGCTTTTTACATGTTTCCTATACATTTAGATTTTAATAGTTTGATGAATACGTGTCTTGGCGTGTTTCTCCTTGGAATTATCCTGTATGAGACTCTCTGTGCTTCCTGGACTTGATTAACTCTTTCCTTTCCCATACTAGGGAAGTTTTCAACTATAATTTCTTCAAATATATTCTCACGCCTTTTCTATTTCTCTTCTTCTTCTGAGACCCATATAATTCGAATGTTGATGCATTTAATGTTGTCCCAAGGGTCGCTGAGACTGTCCTCCGTTCCTTTCATTCTTTGTTCTTTATTTTGATCCACAGTATTTATTTGAACTATTTTATCTTCCAGGCCACTTAACCGTTCTTGTGCCTCAGTTATTGTGCTAGTGATCCATGCTAGAGAATAATTATTTTCATTTATTGTGTTCTTCATCACTGTTTGTTTGCTCTTCAGTTCTTGTCGACCCCTGTGAAACGTTTCCTGTATTTTCTCTCTCCTATTTCCACGATGTTGAGTCGTTTTTCCTATCATTATTCTGAATTCTTTTTCGGGTAGACTGCCTATTTCCTCTTCATTTGTTAGGTCTGGTGCCTTTTGACCTTGCTGCTTCGTCAGCTCTTTGTTTTTTGGTCTCCTAATTTTGGTTAACTTACTGTGCTTGGGTTTCCTTTTCACAGGCGTCATGCCCGTAGTTATTGTTGTTTTTGGTGTCTGTCCCAAGCGGCTAAGGTTTGTTAAGTGGGTTGTGTAGGCTTCTTCGTGGAGGGGAGTTATGCTTGTGTTCTTTTGAATGAGGCTGGATCCTGTCTTTCTGGTGGGCATTTCCACAACTGCTGGTGTGTATTTTGGTGCCTCCGTCCTTATGATGATTTAAGGCATCCTCTCTGATAACGGATGGGACTGTTTCTGTCTTGCTCATTGTTTGGCATACGGTGTCCAGCACTGTTGCTTACTGGTCACTGAGTGAATGTGGGTCTTGGCGTTGAGAAAGAAATCTCTGGGAGATTTTCTCCATTTGATATTATGTGAAGCTGTCAGGTCTCCTGTGCACCAGTGTCCTGAACTTGGTTTTCCCTCCTCAGATGCAGAGCTCTGACTCCTGGTTAGAGCACCTAGAGACATTCATCCTCACAGCTCTGAAAAAGTGGGAGAGAAAAGAGAACTAAACAAAGAATGAGGATAAAATAAAACAAAATAAAGTAAAATCAAATAAAATGAAGTTATTAAAATGAAAAATATGTATTAAGAGAACAGTTTAAAAATTAAAAAGAAAAGCAGTCACACAGAACTCTAGCACAAATGGTTAAAGCTTAGCTCTAGAGACAAAATGACTCACAGCGGCATACACCTACACATTCACAAAAAGTAAAAAAGTGGAAAAACTAATATATCTATGCTCACAAAGTCCACCTCCTCAATTTTGGACTGATTCATTGTTCTATTCAGGTGTTCCAGAGATGCGGGATACTTCACGTTGAATGTGGAGATTTCATCCACTCTTCGTGCGGGTGCTGGTGGAGATTACTTTTTCGCTTCTTTGCTCGCACAGTTCTGCTTTTAGAGTTGCATTTGTTTCATTCCATAGATTTGGGTGTTCCTATTTACATTTTCAATTTTTCCCAGGTATTTGTGATCCCATCTTAGTTTTCTACAGTGTATTTTTGGTTATGTAACAGCGTTTTGTTTAGCTTCCATGTGTTTGTATTATTTACAGTTTTTTTTCTTTTAATTCCTATCTAGTTTCATAGCACTGTAGGCGGAAATTATACCTGATGCTATTTCAAATTTCTTAGATTTCTAAGGCTTTATGTGTGACCCTACATATGATATATCTTTGAGAGTGTTTCATGAGTACCTGAGGAGAGAGTGTTTTCTGTTGTTTTGCAATAGAATGTTGTATATTTATGAATGAATTCCCTCTTGTTCAATGTGTCATTGAAAGCTTATGTTTCCTAATTTAGTTTCATTTTGTATGATCTATCCATTGGTGATTGTGGGGTGGTAATATCCCCTACTCTTATGGTTGTACTGTCAAGTTCCGCTTTATGGCTGTTAGGATATACCTTATGTATTGAAGTGGTCCTCGGTTGGGTTCATAAGTACTTTCATTTCTTATATCCTCTCCTTGGTTTGATCCCTTGATCAGTGTGTAGTGTCCTTGTTTGTTTCTTGAAATAGTCTTTATCTTAAAGTCTATTTCTTCTGATATGAGAATTGTAACTCCAGGTTTCCTTTGATTTCCATGTGCATGGACTGTCTCTTGCCATATCCTCAGTTTCAGTCTGTATCTATCTCTAGGTCTAAAATGGGTCTCTTCTAGGCAGCATATATAATGGGCTTGTTGTTGTATCTCTTCAGCCAGTTTATCTGTTGTGGTTGGAGCAATGAATCCATTTACATGTAAGGTAATTGTCAATATGGATGTTCCTCTTCCCGTTTTGTTAATTGTTTTTGGTTTGTTCTAGGAGGTCTTTTCTTTTCTTTGTGATTCTTGCCTAGAGAAGTTCCTTTATCCTTTGGTATAAAGCTGTTGTGTGGTGCTGAATCCTCTTTCCGTTTGTTTTTCTGTAAAGATTTAGTTTCTCTGTCCAATCTCAGTGAGATTCTTGCTGAAAACAGTAACATTGGTTGTAGGTTTTTTCCTTTCATCTCTTTAAATACGTATACTGCCACTTCCTTCTCTCTTGCAGAATTTCTGCTGAAAGGTCGGCTGTTAACTTACGTGGATTCCCTTGATTGGTAAATGGTGCTTTTCCCATGCTGCTTTTTACATGTTTCCTATACATTTCGATTTTAATAGTTTGATGAATACGTGTCTTGGCGTGTTTCTCCTTGGATTTATCCTGTATGAGACTCTCTGTGCTTCCTGGACTTGATTAAATCTTTCTTTTCCCATACTAGGGTAGTTTTCAATTATAATCTCTTCAAATATATTCTCACACCTTTTCTCTTTCTCTTCTTCTTCTGAGAGCCATATAATTCGAATGTTGGTCCATTTAATGTTTTCCCATGGGTCGCTGAGACTGTCCTCTGTTCCTTTCATTCTCTGTTCTTTATTTTGATCCGCAGTATTTATTTGAACTATTTTATCTTCCAGGCCACTTAACCGTTCTTGTGCCTCAGTTATTGTGCTAGTGATCCATGCTAGAGAATAATTATTTTCATTTATTGTGTTCTTCATCACTGTTTGTTTGTTCTTCAGTTCTTGTCGACCCCTGTGAAACGTTTCCTGTATTTTCTCTCTCCTATTTCCACGATGTTGAATCGTTTTTCCTATCATTATTCTGAATTCTTTTTCGGGTAGACTGCCTATTTCCTCTTCATTTGTTAGGTCTGGTGCGTTTTGACTTTGCTGCTTCGTCAGCTGTGTGTTTTTTGGTCTCCTAATTTTGGTTAACTTACTGTGCTTGGGGTTCCTTTTCACAGGCTTCATGCCTGTAGTTATTGTTGTTTTTGGTGTCTGTCCCAAGCGGCTTAGGTTTGTTAAGTGGGTTGTGTAGGCTTCTTCGTGGAGGGGAGTTATGCTTGTGTTCTTTTGAATGAGGCTGGATCCTGTCTTTCTGGTGGGCATTTCCACAACTGCTGGTGTGTATTTTGGTGCCTCCGTCCTTATGATGATTTAAGGCATCCTCTCTGATAACGGATGGGACTGTTTCTGTCTTGCTCATTGTTTGGCATACGGTGTCCAACACTGTTGCTTACTGGTCACTGTGTGAATGTGAGTCTTGGCGTTGAGAAAGAAATCTCTGGGAGATTTTCTCCATTTGATATTATGTGAAGCTGTCAGGTCTCCTGTGCACCAGTGTCCTGAACTTGGTGTTCCCTCCTCAGATGCAGAGCTCTGACTCCTGGTTAGAGCACCTAGAGACATTCATCCTCACAGCTCAGAAAAAGTGGGAGAGAAAAGAGAACTAAACAAAGAATGAGGATAAAATAAAACAAAATAAAGTAAAATCAAATAAAATGAAGTTATTAAAATGAAAAATATGTATTAAGAGAACAGTTTAAAAATTAAAAAGAAAAGCAGTCACACAGAACTCTAGCAAAAATGGTTAAAGCTTAGCTCTACAGACAAAATGACTCACAGCGGCATACACCTACACATTCACAAAAAGTGAAAAAGTGGAAAAACTAATATATCTATGCTCACAAAGTCCACCTCCTCAATTTTGGACTGATTCATTGTTCTATTCAGGTGTTCCAGAGATGCGGGATACTTCACGTTGAATGTGGAGATTTCATCCACTCTTCGTGCGGGTGCTGGTGGAGATTACTTTTTCGCTTCTTTGCTCGCACAGTTCTGCTTTTAGAGTTGCATCTGTTTCATTCCATAGATTTGGGTGTTCCTATTTACATTTTCAATTTTTCCCAGGTATTTGTGATCCCATCTTAGTTTTCTACAGTGTATTCTTGGTTATGTAACAGCGTTTTGTTTAGCTTCCATGTGTTTGTATTATTTACAGTTTTTTTTCTTTTAATTCCTATCTAGTTTCATAGCACTGTAGGCGGAAATTACACCTGATGCTATTTCAAATTTCTTAGATTTCTAAGGCTTTATGTGTGACCCTACATATGATATATCTTGGAGAGTGTTTCATGAGTACCTGAGGAGAGAGTGTTTTCTGTTGTTTTGCAATAGAATGTTGTATATTTATGAATGAATTCCCTCTTGTTCAATGTGTCATTGAAAGCTTATGTTTCCTAATTTAGTTTCATTTTGTATGATCTATCCATTGGTGATTGTGGGGTGGTAATATCCCCTACACTTATGGTTGTACTGTCAAGTTCCGCTTTATGGCTGTTAGGATATACCTTATGTATTGAAGTGGTCCTCGGTTGGGTTCATAAGTACTTGCATTTCTTATATCCTCTCCTTGGTTTGATCCCTTGATCAGTGTGTAGTGTCCTTGTTTGTTTCTTGAAATAGTCTTTATCTTAAAGTCTATTTCTTCTGATATGAGAATTGTAACTCCAGGTTTCCTTTGATTTCCATGTGCATGGACTGTCTCTTGCCATATCCTCAGTTTCAGTCTGTATCTATCTCTAGGTCTAAAATGGGTCTCTTCTAGGCAGCATATATAATGGGCTTGTTGTTGTATCTCTTCAGCCAGTTTATCTGTTGTGGTTGGAGCAATGAATCCATTTACATGTAAGGTAATTGTCAATATGGATGTTCCTCTTCCCGTTTTGTTAATTGTTTTTGGTTTGTTCTAGGAGGTCTTTTCTTTTCTTTGTGATTCTTGCCTAGAGAAGTTCCTTTATCCTTTGGTATAAAGCTGTTGTGTGGTGCTGAATCCTCTTTCCGTTTGTTTTTCTGTAAAGATTTAGTTTCTCTGTCCAATCTCAATGAGATTCTTGCTGAAAACAGTAACATTGGTTGTAGGTTTTTTCCTTTCATCTCTTTAAATACGTATACTGCCACTTCCTTCTCTCTTGCAGAATTTCTGCTGAAAGGTCGGCTGTTAACTTACGTGGATTCCCTTGATTGGTAAATGGTGCTTTTCCCATGCTGCTTTTTACATGTTTCCTATACATTTCGATTTTAATAGTTTGATGAATACGTGTCTTGGCGTGTTTCTCCTTGGATTTATCCTGTATGAGACTCTCTGTGCTTCCTGGACTTGATTAAATCTTTCTTTTCCCATACTAGGGTAGTTTTCAATTATAATCTCTTCAAATATATTCTCACACCTTTTCTCTTTCTCTTCTTCTTCTGAGAGCCATATAATTCGAATGTTGGTCCATTTAATGTTTTCCCATGGGTCGCTGAGACTGTCCTCTGTTCCTTTCATTCTCTGTTCTTTATTTTGATCCGCAGTATTTATTTGAACTATTTTATCTTCCAGGCCACTTAACCGTTCTTGTGCCTCAGTTATTGTGCTAGTGATCCATGCTAGAGAATAATTATTTTCATTTATTGTGTTCTTCATCACTGTTTGTTTGCTCTTCAGTTCTTGTCGACCCCTGTGAAACGTTTCCTGTATTTTCTCTCTCCTATTTCCACGATGTTGAATCGTTTTTCCTATCATTATTCTGAATTCTTTTTCGGGTAGACTGCCTATTTCCTCTTCATTTGTTAGGTCTGGTGCGTTTTGACCTTGCTGCTTCGTCAGCTGTTTGTTTTTTGGTCTCCTAATTTTGGTTAACTTACTGTGCTTGGGGTTCCTTTTCACAGGCGTCATGCCCGTAGTTATTGTTGTTTTTGGTGTCTGTCCCAAGCGGCTAAGGTTTGTTAAGTGGGTTGTGTAGGCTTTTTCGTGGAGGGGAGTTATGCTTGTATTCTTTTGAATGAGGCTGGATCCTGTCTTTCTGGTGGACATTTCCACAACTGCTGGTGTGTATTTTGGTGCCTCCGTCCTTATGATGATTTAAGGCATCCTCTCTCATAACGGATGGGACTGTTTCTGTCTTGCTCATTGTTTGGCATACGGTGTCCAGCACTGTTGCTTACTGGTCACTGAGTGAATGTGGGTCTTGGCGTTGAGAAAGAAATCTCTGGGAGATTTTCTCCATTTGATATTATGTGAAGCTGTCAGGTCTCCTGTGCACCAGTGTCCTGAACTTGGTTTTCCCTCCTCAGATGCAGAGCTCTGACTCCTGGTTAGAGCACCTAGAGACATTCATCCTCACAGCTCAGAAAAAGTGGGAGAGAAAAGAGAAGGAAACAAAGAATGAGGATAAAATAAAACAAAATAAAGTAAAATCAAATAAAATGAAGTTATTAAAATGAAAACTATGTATTAAGAGAAAATTTTAAAAATTAAAAAGAAAAGCAGTCACACAGAACTCTAGCACAAATGGTTAAAGCTTAGCTCTACAGACAAAATGACTCACAGCGGCATACACCTACACGTTCACAAAAAGTGAAAAAGTGGAAAAACTAATATATCTATGCTCACTAATCCACCTCCTCAATTTTGGACTGATTCATTGTTCTATTCAGGTGTTCCAGAGATGCAGGGTACTTCACGTTGAATGTGGAGATTTCATCCACTCTTCGTGCGGGTGCTGGGAGAGATTACTTTTTCACTTCTTTGCTCGCACAGCTCTGCTTTTAGAGTTGCATTTGTTTCATTCCATAGATTTGGGTGTTCCTATTTACATTTTCAATTTTTCCCAGGTATTTGTGATCCCATCTTAGTTTTGTACAGTGTATTCTTGGTTATGTAACAGCGTTTTGTTTATCTTCCATGTGTTTGTATTATTTACAGTTTTTTTTCTTTTAATTCCTATCTAGTTTCATAGCACTGTAGGCGGAAATTATACCTGATGCTATTTCAATTTTCTTAGATTTCTAAGGCTTTATGTGTGACCCTACATATGATATATCTTGGAGAGTGTTTCATGAGTACCTGAGGAGAGAGGGTTTTCTGTTGTTTTGCAATAGAATGTTGTATATTTATGAATGAATTCCCTCTTGTCCAACGTGTCATTGAAAGCTTATGTTTCCTAATTTAGTTTCATTTTGGATGATTTATCCATTGGTGATTGTGGGGTGGTAATGTCCCCTACTCTTATGGTTTTACTGTCAAGTTCCGCTTTATGGCTGTTAGGATATACCTTATGTATTGAAGTGCTCCTCGGTTGGGTTCATAAGTATTTGCATTTCTTATATCCTCTCCTTGGTTTGCTCCCTTGATCACTGTGTAGTGTCCTTGTTTGTTTCTTGAAATAGTCTTTATCTTTAAGTCTATTTCTTCTGATATGAGAATTGTAACTCCAGGTTTCCTTTGATTTCCATGTGCATGGAATGTCTCTTGCCATATCCTCAGTTTCAGTCTGTATCTATCCCTAGGTCTAAAATGGGTCTCTTCTAGGCAGCATATATAATGGGCTTGTTGTTGTATCCCTTCAGCCAGTTTATCTGTTGTGGTTGGAGCAATGAATCCATTTACATGTAAGGTAATTGTCAATATGGATGTTCCTCTTCCCGTTTTGTTAATTGTTTTTGGTTTGTTCTAGGAGGTCTTTTCTTTTCTTTGTGATTCCTGCCTAGGGAAGTTCCTTTATCCTTTGGTAAAAAGCTGTTGCGTGGTGCTGAATTCTCTTTCCGTTTGTTTTTCTGTAAAGTTTTTAGTTTCTCTGTCCAATCTCAATGAGATTCTTGCTGAAAACAGTAACATTGGTTGTAGGTTTTTTTCCTTTCATCTCTTTAAATACGTATACTGCCACTTCCTTCTCTCTTGCAGAATTTCTGCTGAAAGGTCGGCTGTTAACTTACGTGGATTCCCTTGAATGGTAAATGGTGCTTTGCCCATGCTGCTTTTTACATGTTTCCTATACATTTAGATTTTAAGAGTTTGATGAATACGTGTCTTGGCGTGTTTCTCCTTGGAATTATCCTGTATGAGACTCTCTGTGCTTCCTGGACTTGATTAACTCTTTCCTTTCCCATACTAGGGAAGTTTTCAACTATAATCTTTTCAAATATATTCTCACACCTTTTCTCTTTCTCTTCTTCTTCTGAGAGCCATATAATTCGAATGTTGGTGCATTTAATGTTGTCCCAAGTGTCGCTGAGACTGTCCTCCGTTCCTTTCATTCTTTGTTCTTTATTTTGATCCGCAGTATTTATTTGAACTATTTTATCTTCCAGGCCACTTAACCGTTCTTGTGCCTCAGTTATTGTGCTAGTGATCCATGCTAGAGAATAATTATTTTCATTTATTGTGTTCTTCATCACTGTTTGTTTGCTCTTCAGTTCTTGTCGACCCCTGTGAAACGTTTCCTGTATTTTCTCTCTCCTATTTCCACGATGTTGAATCGTTTTTCCTATCATTATTCTGAATTCTTTTTCGGGTAGACTGCCTATTTCCTCTTCATTTGTTAGGTCTGGTGCCTTTTGACCTTGCTGCTTCGTCAGCTGTTTGTTTTTTGGTCTCCTAATTTTGGTTAACTTACTGTGCTTGGGGTTCCTTTTCACAGGCGTCATGCCCGTAGTTATTGTTGTTTTTGGTGTCTGTCCCAAGCGGCTAAGGTTTGTTAAGTGGGTTGTGTAGGCTTTTTCGTGGAGGGGAGTTATGCTTGTGTTCTTTTGAATGAGGCTGGATCCTGTCTTTCTGGTGGGCATTTCCACAACTGCTGGTGTGTATTTTGGTGCCTCCGTCCTTATGATGATTTAAGGCATCCTCTCTGATAACGGATGGGACTGTTTCTGTCTTGCTCATTGTTTGGCATACGGTGTCCAGCACTGTTGCTTACTGGTCACTGAGTGAATGTGGGTCTTGGCGTTGAGAAAGAAATCTCTGGGAGATTTTCTCCATTTGATATTATGTGAAGCTGTCAGGTCTCCTGTGCACCAGTGTCCTGAACTTGGTTTTCCCTCCTCAGATGCAGAGCTCTGACTCCTGGTTAGAGCACCTAGAGACATTCATCCTCACAGCTCAAAAAAAGTGGGAGAGAAAAGAGAAGGAAACAAAGAATGAGGTTAAAATAAAACAAAATAAAGTAAAATCAAATAAAATGAAGTTATTAAAATGAAAACTATGTATTAAGAGAAAATTTTAAAAATTAAAAGAAAAGCAGTCACACAGAACTCTAGCACAAATGGTTAAAGCTTAGCTCTACAGACAAAATGACTCACAGCGGCATACACCTACACGTTCACAAAAAGTGAAAAAGTGGAAAAACTAATATATCTATGCTCACTAATCCACCTCCTCAATTTTGGACTGATTCATTGTTCTATTCAGGTGTTCCAGAGATGCGGGGTACTTCACGTTGAATGTGGAGATTTCATCCACTCTTCGTGCGGGTGCTGGGAGAGATTACTTTTTCGCTTCTTTGCTCGCACAGCTCTGCTTTTAGAGTTGCATTTGTTTCATTCCATAGATTTGGGTGTTCCTATTTACATTTTCAATTTTTCCCAGGTATTTGTGATCCCATCTTAGTTTTGTACAGTGTATTCTTGGTTATGTAACAGCGTTTTGTTTAGCTTCCATGTGTTTGTATTATTTACAGTTTTTTTTCTTTTAATTCCTATCTAGTTTCATAGCACTGTAGGCGGAAATTATACCTGATGCTATTTCAATTTTCTTAGATTTCTAAGGCTTTATGTGTGACCCTACATATGATATATCTTGGAGAGTGTTTCATGAGTACCTGAGGAGAGAGGGTTTTCTGTTGTTTTGCAATAGAATGTTGTATATTTATGAATGAATTCCCTCTTGTCCAACGTGTCATTGAAAGCTTATGTTTCCTAATTTAGTTTCATTTTGGATGATCTATCCATTGGTGATTGTGGGGTGGTAATGTCCCCTAATCTTATGGTTTTACTGTCAAGTTCCGCTTTATGGCTGTTAGGATATACCTTATGTATTGAAGTGCTCCTCGGTTGGGTTCATAAGTATTTGCATTTCTTATATCCTCTCCTTGGTTTGATCCCTTGATCAGTGTGTAGTGTCCTTGTTTGTTTCTTGAAATAGTCTTTATCTTAAAGTCTATTTCTTCTGATATGAGAATTGTAACTCCAGGTTTCCTTTGATTTCCATGTGCATGGAATGTCTCTTGCCATATCCTCAGTTTCAGTCTGTATCTATCCCTAGGTCTAAAATGGGTCTCTTCTAGGCAGCATATATAATGGGCTTGTTGTTGTATCCCTTCAGCCAGTTTATCTGTTGTGGTTGGAGCAATGAATCCATTTACATGTAAGGTAATTGTCAATATGGATGTTCCTCTTCCCGTTTTGTTAATTGTTTTTGGTTTGTTCTAGGAGGTCTTTTCTTTTCTTTGTGATTCTTGCCTAGAGAAGTTCCTTTATCCTTTGGTATAAAGCTGTTGTGTGGTGCTGAATCCTCTTTCCGTTTGTTTTTCTGTAAAGATTTAGTTTCTCTGTCCAATCTCAATGAGATTCTTGCTGAAAACAGTAACATTGGTTGTAGGTTTTTTTCCTTTCATCTCTTTAAATACGTATACTGCCACTTCCTTCTCTCTTGCAGAATTTCTGCTGAAAGGTCGGCTGTTAACTTACGTGGATTCCCTTGAATGGTAAATGGTGCTTTGCCCATGCTGCTTTTTACATGTTTCCTATACATTTAGATTTTAATAGTTTGATGAATACGTGTCTTGGCGTGTTTCTCCTTGGAATTATCCTGTATGAGACTCTCTGTGCTTCCTGGACTTGATTACCTCTTTCCTTTCCCATACTAGGGAAGTTTTCAACTATAATCTCTTCAAATATATTCTCACGCCTTTTCTCTTTCTCTTCTTCTTCTGAGAGCCATATAATACGAATGTTGGTGCATTTAATGTTGTCCCAAGGGTCGCTGAGACTGTCCTCCGTTCCTTTCATTCTTTGTTCTTTATTTTGATCCGCAGTATTTATTTGAACTATTTTATCTTCCAGGCCACTTAACCGTTCTTGTGCCTCAGTTATTGTGCTAGTGATCCATGCTAGAGAATAATTATTTTCATTTATTGTGTTCTTCATCACTGTTTGTTTGCTCTTCAGTTCTTGTCGACCCCTGTGAAACGTTTCCTGTATTTTCTCTCTCCTATTTCCACGATGTTGAATCATTTTTCCTATCATTATTCTGAATTCTTTTTCGGGTAGACTGCCTATTTCCTCTTCATTTGTTAGGTCTGGTGCGTTTTGACCTTGCTGCTTCGTCAGCTGTTTGTTTTTTGGTCTCCTAATTTTGGTTAACTTACTGTGCTTGGGGTTCCTTTTCACAGGCTTCATGCCCGTAGTTATTGTTGTTTTTGGTGTCTGTCCCAAGCGGCTAAGGTTTGTTAAGTGGGTTGTGTAGGCTTTTTCGTGGAGGGGAGTTATGCTTGTGTTCTTTTGAATGAGGCTGGATCCTGTCTTTCTGGTGGGCATTTCCACAACTGCTGGTGTGTATTTTGGTGCCTCCGTCCTTATGATGATTTAAGGCATCCTCTCTGATAACGGATGGGACTGTTTCTGTCTTGCTCATTGTTTGGCATACGGTGTCCAGCACTGTTGCTTACTGGTCACTGAGTGAATGTGGGTCTTGGCGTTGAGAAAGAAATCTCTGGGAGATTTTCTCCATTTGATATTATGTGAAGCTGTCAGGTCTCCTGTGCACCAGTGTCCTGAACTTGGTTTTCCCTCCTCAGATGCAGAGCTCTGACTCCTGGTTAGAGCACCTAGAGACATTCATCCTCACAGCTCAGAAAAAGTGGGAGAGAAAAGAGAAGGAAACAAAGAATGAGGATAAAATAAAACAAAATAAAGTAAAATCAAATAAAATGAAGTTATTAAAATGAAAACTATGTATTAAGAGAAAATTTTAAAAATTAAAAAGAAAAGCAGTCACACAGAACTCTAGCACAAATGGTTAAAGCTTAGCTCTACAGACAAAATGACTCACAGCGGCATACACCTACACGTTCACAAAAAGTGAAAAAGTGGAAAAACTAATATATCTATGCTCACTAATCCACCTCCTCAATTTTGGACTGATTCATTGTTCTATTCAGGTGTTCCAGAGATGCAGGGTACTTCACGTTGAATGTGGAGATTTCATCCACTCTTCGTGCGGGTGCTGGGAGAGATTACTTTTTCACTTCTTTGCTCGCACAGCTCTGCTTTTAGAGTTGCATTTGTTTCATTCCATAGATTTGGGTGTTCCTATTTACATTTTCAATTTTTCCCAGGTATTTGTGATCCCATCTTAGTTTTGTACAGTGTATTCTTGGTTATGTAACAGCGTTTTGTTTAGCTTCCATGTGTTTGTATTATTTACAGTTTTTTTTCTTTTAATTCCTATCTAGTTTCATAGCACTGTAGGCGGAAATTATACCTGATGCTATTTCAATTTTCTTAGATTTCTAAGGCTTTATGTGTGACCCTACATATGATATATCTTGGAGAGTGTTTCATGAGTACCTGAGGAGAGAGGGTTTTCTGTTGTTTTGCAATAGAATGTTGTATATTTATGAATGAATTCCCTCTTGTCCAACGTGTCATTGAAAGCTTATGTTTCCTAATTTAGTTTCATTTTGGATGATTTATCCATTGGTGATTGTGGGGTGGTAATGTCCCCTACTCTTATGGTTTTACTGTCAAGTTCCGCTTTATGGCTGTTAGGATATACCTTATGTATTGAAGTGCTCCTCGGTTGGGTTCATAAGTATTTGCATTTCTTATATCCTCTCCTTGGTTTGCTCCCTTGATCACTGTGTAGTGTCCTTGTTTGTTTCTTGAAATAGTCTTTATCTTTAAGTCTATTTCTTCTGATATGAGAATTGTAACTCCAGGTTTCCTTTGATTTCCATGTGCATGGAATGTCTCTTGCCATATCCTCAGTTTCAGTCTGTATCTATCCCTAGGTCTAAAATGGGTCTCTTCTAGGCAGCATATATAATGGGCTTGTTGTTGTATCCCTTCAGCCAGTTTATCTGTTGTGGTTGGAGCAATGAATCCATTTACATGTAAGGTAATTGTCAATATGGATGTTCCTCTTCCCGTTTTGTTAATTGTTTTTGGTTTGTTCTAGGAGGTCTTTTCTTTTCTTTGTGATTCCTGCCTAGGGAAGTTCCTTTATCCTTTGGTAAAAAGCTGTTGCGTGGTGCTGAATTCTCTTTCCGTTTGTTTTTCTGTAAAGTTTTTAGTTTCTCTGTCCAATCTCAATGAGATTCTTGCTGAAAACAGTAACATTGGTTGTAGGTTTTTTTCCTTTCATCTCTTTAAATACGTATACTGCCACTTCCTTCTCTCTTGCAGAATTTCTGCTGAAAGGTCGGCTGTTAACTTACGTGGATTCCCTTGAATGGTAAATGGTGCTTTGCCCATGCTGCTTTTTACATGTTTCCTATACATTTAGATTTTAAGAGTTTGATGAATACGTGTCTTGGCGTGTTTCTCCTTGGAATTATCCTGTATGAGACTCTCTGTGCTTCCTGGACTTGATTAACTCTTTCCTTTCCCATACTAGGGAAGTTTTCAACTATAATCTTTTCAAATATATTCTCACACCTTTTCTCTTTCTCTTCTTCTTCTGAGAGCCATATAATTCGAATGTTGGTGCATTTAATGTTGTCCCAAGTGTCGCTGAGACTGTCCTCCGTTCCTTTCATTCTTTGTTCTTTATTTTGATCCGCAGTATTTATTTGAACTATTTTATCTTCCAGTCCACTTAACCGTTCTTGTGCCTCAGTTATTGTGCTAGTGATCCATGCTAGAGAATAATTATTTTCATTTATTGTGTTCTTCATCACTGTTTGTTTGCTCTTCAGTTCTTGTCGACCCCTGTGAAACGTTTCCTGTATTTTCTCTCTCCTATTTCCACGATGTTGAATCGTTTTTCCTATCATTATTCTGAATTCTTTTTCGGGTAGACTGCCTATTTCCTCTTCATTTGTTAGGTCTGGTGCCTTTTGACCTTGCTGCTTCGTCAGCTGTTTGTTTTTTGGTCTCCTAATTTTGGTTAACTTACTGTGCTTGGGGTTCCTTTTCACAGGCGTCATGCCCGTAGTTATTGTTGTTTTTGGTGTCTGTCCCAAGCGGCTAAGGTTTGTTAAGTGGGTTGTGTAGGCTTTTTCGTGGAGGGGAGTTATGCTTGTGTTCTTTTGAATGAGGCTGGATCCTGTCTTTCTGGTGGGCATTTCCACAACTGCTGGTGTGTATTTTGGTGCCTCCGTCCTTATGATGATTTAAGGCATCCTCTCTGATAACGGATGGGACTGTTTCTGTCTTGCTCATTGTTTGGCATACGGTGTCCAGCACTGTTGCTTACTGGTCACTGAGTGAATGTGGGTCTTGGCGTTGAGAAAGAAATCTCTGGGAGATTTTCTCCATTTGATATTATGTGAAGCTGTCAGGTCTCCTGTGCACCAGTGTCCTGAACTTGGTTTTCCCTCCTCAGATGCAGAGCTCTGACTCCTGGTTAGAGCACCTAGAGACATTCATCCTCACAGCTCAAAAAAAGTGGGAGAGAAAAGAGAAGGAAACAAAGAATGAGGTTAAAATAAAACAAAATAAAGTAAAATCAAATAAAATGAAGTTATTAAAATGAAAACTATGTATTAAGAGAAAATTTTAAAAATTAAAAGAAAAGCAGTCACACAGAACTCTAGCACAAATGGTTAAAGCTTAGCTCTACAGACAAAATGACTCACAGCGGCATACACCTACACGTTCACAAAAAGTGAAAAAGTGGAAAAACTAATATATCTATGCTCACTAATCCACCTCCTCAATTTTGGACTGATTCATTGTTCTATTCAGGTGTTCCAGAGATGCGGGGTACTTCACGTTGAATGTGGAGATTTCATCCACTCTTCGTGCGGGTGCTGGGAGAGATTACTTTTTCGCTTCTTTGCTCGCACAGCTCTGCTTTTAGAGTTGCATTTGTTTCATTCCATAGATTTGGGTGTTCCTATTTACATTTTCAATTTTTCCCAGGTATTTGTGATCCCATCTTAGTTTTGTACAGTGTATTCTTGGTTATGTAACAGCGTTTTGTTTAGCTTCCATGTGTTTGTATTATTTACAGTTTTTTTTCTTTTAATTCCTATCTAGTTTCATAGCACTGTAGGCGGAAATTATACCTGATGCTATTTCAATTTTCTTAGATTTCTAAGGCTTTATGTGTGACCCTACATATGATATATCTTGGAGAGTGTTTCATGAGTACCTGAGGAGAGAGGGTTTTCTGTTGTTTTGCAATAGAATGTTGTATATTTATGAATGAATTCCCTCTTGTCCAACGTGTCATTGAAAGCTTATGTTTCCTAATTTAGTTTCATTTTGGATGATCTATCCATTGGTGATTGTGGGGTGGTAATGTCCCCTAATCTTATGGTTTTACTGTCAAGTTCCGCTTTATGGCTGTTAGGATATACCTTATGTATTGAAGTGCTCCTCGGTTGGGTTCATAAGTATTTGCATTTCTTATATCCTCTCCTTGGTTTGATCCCTTGATCAGTGTGTAGTGTCCTTGTTTGTTTCTTGAAATAGTCTTTATCTTAAAGTCTATTTCTTCTGATATGAGAATTGTAACTCCAGGTTTCCTTTGATTTCCATGTGCATGGAATGTCTCTTGCCATATCCTCAGTTTCAGTCTGTATCTATCCCTAGGTCTAAAATGGGTCTCTTCTAGGCAGCATATATAATGGGCTTGTTGTTGTATCCCTTCAGCCAGTTTATCTGTTGTGGTTGGAGCAATGAATCCATTTACATGTAAGGTAATTGTCAATATGGATGTTCCTCTTCCCGTTTTGTTAATTGTTTTTGGTTTGTTCTAGGAGGTCTTTTCTTTTCTTTGTGATTCTTGCCTAGAGAAGTTCCTTTATCCTTTGGTATAAAGCTGTTGTGTGGTGCTGAATCCTCTTTCCGTTTGTTTTTCTGTAAAGATTTAGTTTCTCTGTCCAATCTCAATGAGATTCTTGCTGAAAACAGTAACATTGGTTGTAGGTTTTTTTCCTTTCATCTCTTTAAATACGTATACTGCCACTTCCTTCTCTCTTGCAGAATTTCTGCTGAAAGGTCGGCTGTTAACTTACGTGGATTCCCTTGAATGGTAAATGGTGCTTTGCCCATGCTGCTTTTTACATGTTTCCTATACATTTAGATTTTAAGAGTTTGATGAATACGTGTCTTGGCGTGTTTCTCCTTGGAATTATCCTGTATGAGACTCTCTGTGCTTCCTGGACTTGATTAACTCTTTCCTTTCCCATACTAGGGAAGTTTTCAACTATAATCTTTTCAAATATATTCTCACGCCTTTTCTCTTTCTCTTCTTCTTCTGAGAGCCATATAATTCGAATGTTGGTGCATTTAATGTTGTCCCAAGGGTCGCTGAGACTGTCCTCCGTTCCTTTCATTCTTTGTTCTTTATTTTGATCCGCAGTATTTATTTGAACTATTTTATCTTCCAGGCCACTTAACCGTTCTTGTGCCTCAGTTATTGTGCTAGTGATCCATGCTAGAGAATAATTATTTTCATTTATTGTGTTCTTCATCACTGTTTGTTTGCTCTTCAGTTCTTGTCGACCCCTGTGAAACGTTTCCTGTATTTTCTCTCTCCTATTTCCACGATGTTGAATCGTTTTTCCTATCATTATTCTGAATTCTTTTTCGGGTAGACTGCCTATTTCCTCTTCATTTGTTAGGTCTGGTGCCTTTTGACCTTGCTGCTTCGTCAGCTGTTTGTGTTTTGGTCTCCTAATTTTGGTTAACTTACTGTGCTTGGGGTTCCTTTTCACAGGCGTCATGCCCGTAGTTATTGTTGTTTTTGGTGTCTGTCCCAAGCGGCTAAGGTTTGTTAAGTGGGTTGTGTAGGCTTTTTCGTGGAGGGGAGTTATGCTTGTGTTCTTTTGAATGAGGCTGGATCCTGTCTTTCTGGTGGGCATTTCCACAACTGCTGGTGTGTATTTTGGTGCCTCCGTCCTTATGATGATTTAAGGCATCCTCTCTGATAACGGATGGGACTGTTTCTGTCTTGCTCATTGTTTGGCATACGGTGTCCAGCACTGTTGCTTACTGGTCACTGAGTGAATGTGGGTCTTGGCGTTGAGAAAGAAATCTCTGGGAGATTTTCTCCATTTGATATTATGTGAAGCTGTCAGGTCTCCTGTGCACCAGTGTCCTGAACTTGGTTTTCCCTCCTCAGATGCAGAGCTCTGACTCCTGGTTAGAGCACCTAGAGACATTCATCCTCACAGCTCAGAAAAAGTGGGAGAGAAAAGAGAAGGAAACAAAGAATGAGGATAAAATAAAACAAAATAAAGTAAAATCAAATAAAATGAAGTTATTAAAATGAAAACTATGTATTAAGAGAAAATTTTAAAAATTAAAAAGAAAAGCAGTCACACAGAACTCTAGCACAAATGGTTAAAGCTTAGCTCTACAGACAAAATGACTCACAGCGGCATACACCTACACGTTCACAAAAAGTGAAAAAGTGGAAAAACTAATATATCTATGCTCACTAATCCACCTCCTCAATTTTGGACTGATTCATTGTTCTATTCAGGTGTTCCAGAGATGCGGGGTACTTCACGTTGAATGTGGAGATTTCATCCACTCTTCGTGCGGGTGCTGGGAGAGATTACTTTTTCGCTTCTTTGCTCGCACAGCTCTGCTTTTAGAGTTGCATTTGTTTCATTCCATAGATTTGGGTGTTCCTATTTACATTTTCAATTTTTCCCAGGTATTTGTGATCCCATCTTAGTTTTGTACAGTGTATTCTTGGTTATGTAACAGCGTTTTGTTTAGCTTCCATGTGTTTGTATTATTTACAGTTTTTTTTTCTTTTAATTCCTATCTAGTTTCATAGCACTGTAGGCGGAAATTATACCTGATGCTATTTCAATTTTCTTAGATTTCTAAGGCTTTATGTGTGACCCTACATATGATATATCTTGGAGAGTGTTTCATGAGTACCTGAGGAGAGAGGGTTTTCTGTTGTTTTGCAATAGAATGTTGTATATTTATGAATGAATTCCCTCTTGTCCAACGTGTCATTGAAAGCTTATGTTTCCTAATTTAGTTTCATTTTGGATGATCTATCCATTGGTGATTGTGGGGTGGTAATGTCCCCTACTCTTATGGTTTTACTGTCAAGTTCCGCTTTATGGCTGTTAGGATATACCTTATGTATTGAAGTGCTCCTCGGTTGGGTTCATAAGTATTTGCATTTCTTATATCCTCTCCTTGGTTTGATCCCTTGATCAGTGTGTAGTGTCCTTGTTTGTTTCTTGAAATAGTCTTTATCTTAAAGTCTATTTCTTCTGATATGAGAATTGTAACTCCAGGTTTCCTTTGATTTCCATGTGCATGGAATGTCTCTTGCCATATCCTCAGTTTCAGTCTGTATCTATCCCTAGGTCTAAAATGGGTCTCTTCTAGGCAGCATATATAATGGGCTTGTTGTTGTATCCCTTCAGCCAGTTTATCTGTTGTGGTTGGAGCAATGAATCCATTTACATGTAAGGTAATTGTCAATATGGATGTTCCTCTTCCCGTTTTGTTAATTGTTTTTGGTTTGTTCTAGGAGGTCTTTTCTTTTCTTTGTGATTCCTGCCTAGGGAAGTTCCTTTATCCTTTGGTATAAAGCTGTTGCGTGGTGCTGAATTCTCTTTCCGTTTGTTTTTCTGTAAAGTTTTTAGTTTCTCTGTCCAATCTCAATGAGATTCTTGCTGAAAACAATAACATTGGTTGTAGGTTTTTTTCCTTTCATCTCTTTAAATACGTATACTGCCACTTCCTTCTCTCTTGCAGAATTTCTGCTGAAAGGTCGGCTGTTAACTTACGTGGATTCCCTTGAATGGTAAATGGTGCTTTGCCCATGCTGCTTTTCACATGTTTCCTATACATTTAGATTTTAAGAGTTTGATGAATACGTGTCTTGGCGTGTTTCTCCTTGGAATTATCCTGTATGAGACTCTCTGTGCTTCCTGGACTTGATTAACTCTTTCCTTTCCCATACTAGGGAAGTTTTCAACTATAATCTTTTCAAATATATTCTCACGCCTTTTCTCTTTCTCTTCTTCTTCTGAGAGCCATATAATTCGAATGTTGGTGCATTTAATGTTGTCCCAAGGGTCGCTGAGACTGTCCTCCGTTCCTTTCATTCTTTGTTCTTTATTTTGATCCGCAGTATTTATTTGAACTATTTTATCTTCCAGGCCACTTAACCGTTCTTGTGCCTCAGTTATTGTGCTAGTGATCCATCTAGAGAATAATTATTTTCATTTATTGTGTTCTTCATCACTGTTTGTTTGCTCTTCAGTTCTTGTCGACCCCTGTGAAACGTTTCCTGTATTTTCTCTCTCCTATTTCCACGATGTTGAATCGTTTTTCCTATCATTATTCTGAATTCTTTTTCGGGTAGACTGCCTATTTCCTCTTCATTTGTTAGGTCTGGTGCGTTTTGACCTTGCTGCTTCGTCAGCTGTTTGTTTTTTGGTCTCCTAATTTTGGTTAACTTACTGTGCTTGGGGTTCCTTTTCCCAGGCGTCATGCCCGTAGTTATTGTTGTTTTTGGTGTCTGTCCCAAGCGGCTAAGGTTTGTTAAGTGGGTTGTGTAGGCTTTTTCGTGGAGGGGAGTTATGCTTGTGTTCTTTTGAATGAGGCTGGATCCTGTCTTTCTGGTGGGCATTTCCACAACTGCTGGTGTGTATTTTGGTGCCTCCGTCCTTATGATGATTTAAGGCATCCTCTCTCATAACGGATGGGACTGTTTCTGTCTTGCTCATTGTTTGGCATGCGGTGTCCAGCACTGTTGTTTACTGGTCACTGAGTGAATGTGGGTCTTGGCGTTGAGAAAGAAATCTCTGGGAGATTTTCTCCATTTGATATTATGTGAAGCTGTCAGGTCTCCTGTGCACCAGTGTCCTGAACTTGGTTTTCCCTCCTCAGATGCAGAGCTCTGACTCCTGGTTAGAGCACCTAGAGACATTCATCCTCACAGCTCAGAAAAAGTGGGAGAGAAAAGAGAAGGAAACAAAGAATGAGGATAAAATAAAACAAAATAAAGTAAAATCAAATAAAATGAAGTTATTAAAATGAAAACTATGTATTAAGAGAAAATTTTAAAAATTAAAAAGAAAAGCAGTCACACAGAACTCTAGCACAAATGGTTAAAGCTTAGCTCTACAGACAAAATGACTCACAGCGGCATACACCTACACGTTCACAAAAAGTGAAAAAGTGGAAAAACTAATATATCTATGCTCACTAATCCACCTCCTCAATTTTGGACTGATTCATTGTTCTATTCAGGTGTTCCAGAGATGCGGGGTACTTCACGTTGAATGTGGAGATTTCATCCACTCTTCGTGCGGGTGCTGGGAGAGATTACTTTTTCACTTCTTTGCTCGCACAGCTCTGCTTTTAGAGTTGCATTTGTTTCATTCCATAGATTTGGGTGTTCCTATTTACATTTTCAATTTTTCCCAGGTATTTGTGATCCCATCTTAGTTTTGTACAGTGTATTCTTGGTTATGTAACAGCGTTTTGTTTATCTTCCATGTGTTTGTATTATTTACAGTTTTTTTTTCTTTTAATTCCTATCTAGTTTCATAGCACTGTAGGCGGAAATTATACCTGATGCTATTTCAATTTTCTTAGATTTCTAAGGCTTTATGTGTGACCCTACATATGATATATCTTGGAGAGTGTTTCATGAGTACCTGAGGAGAGAGGGTTTTCTGTTGTTTTGCAATAGAATGTTGTATATTTATGAATGAATTCCCTCTTGTCCAACGTGTCATTGAAAGCTTATGTTTCCTAATTTAGTTTCATTTTGGATGATTTATCCATTGGTGATTGTGGGGTGGTAATGTCCCCTACTCTTATGGTTTTACTGTCAAGTTCCGCTTTATGGCTGTTAGGATATACCTTATGTATTGAAGTGCTCCTCGGTTGGGTTCATAAGTATTTGCATTTCTTATATCCTCTCCTTGGTTTGCTCCCTTGATCAGTGTGTAGTGTCCTTGTTTGTTTCTTGAAATAGTCTTTATCTTTAAGTCTATTTCTTCTGATATGAGAATTGTAACTCCAGGTTTCCTTTGATTTCCATGTGCATGGAATGTCTCTTGCCATATCCTCAGTTTCAGTCTGTATCTATCCCTAGGTCTAAAATGGGTCTCTTCTAGGCAGCATATATAATGGGCTTGTTGTTGTATCCCTTCAGCCAGTTTATCTGTTGTGGTTGGAGCAATGAATCCATTTACATGTAAGGTAATTGTCAATATGGATGTTCCTCTTCCCGTTTTGTTAATTGTTTTTGGTTTGTTCTAGGAGGTCTTTTCTTTTCTTTGTGATTCCTGCCTAGGGAAGTTCCTTTATCCTTTGGTAAAAAGCTGTTGCGTGGTGCTGAATTCTCTTTCCGTTTGTTTTTCTGTAAAGTTTTTAGTTTCTCTGTCCAATCTCAATGAGATTCTTGCTGAAAACAGTAACATTGGTTGTAGGTTTTTTTCCTTTCATCTCTTTAAATACGTATACTGCCACTTCCTTCTCTCTTGCAGAATTTCTGCTGAAAGGTCGGCTGTTAACTTACGTGGATTCCCTTGAATGGTAAATGGTGCTTTGCCCATGCTGCTTTTTACATGTTTCCTATACATTTAGATTTTAAGAGTTTGATGAATACGTGTCTTGGCGTGTTTCTCCTTGGAATTATCCTGTATGAGACTCTCTGTGCTTCCTGGACTTGATTAACTCTTTCCTTTCCCATACTAGGGAAGTTTTCAACTATAATCTTTTCAAATATATTCTCACGCCTTTTCTCTTTCTCTTCTTCTTCTGAGAGCCATATAATTCGAATGTTGGTGCATTTAATGTTGTCCCAAGGGTCGCTGAGACTGTCCTCCGTTCCTTTCATTCTTTGTTCTTTATTTTGATCCGCAGTATTTATTTGAACTATTTTATCTTCCAGGCCACTTAACCGTTCTTGTGCCTCAGTTATTGTGCTAGTGATCCATGCTAGAGAATAATTATTTTCATTTATTGTGTTCTTCATCACTGTTTGTTTGCTCTTCAGTTCTTGTCGACCCCTGTGAAACGTTTCCTGTATTTTCTCTCTCCTATTTCCACGATGTTGAATCGTTTTTCCTATCATTATTCTGAATTCTTTTTCGGGTAGACTGCCTATTTCCTCTTCATTTGTTAGGTCTGGTGCCTTTTGACCTTGCTGCTTCGTCAGCTGTTTGTGTTTTGGTCTCCTAATTTTGGTTAACTTACTGTGCTTGGGGTTCCTTTTCACAGGCGTCATGCCCGTAGTTATTGTTGTTTTTGGTGTCTGTCCCAAGCGGCTAAGGTTTGTTAAGTGGGTTGTGTAGGCTTTTTCGTGGAGGGGAGTTATGCTTGTGTTCTTTTGAATGAGGCTGGATCCTGTCTTTCTGGTGGGCATTTCCACAACTGCTGGTGTGTATTTTGGTGCCTCCGTCCTTATGATGATTTAAGGCATCCTCTCTGATAACGGATGGGACTGTTTCTGTCTTGCTCATTGTTTGGCATACGGTGTCCAGCACTGTTGCTTACTGGTCACTGAGTGAATGTGGGTCTTGGCGTTGAGAAAGAAATCTCTGGGAGATTTTCTCCATTTGATATTATGTGAAGCTGTCAGGTCTCCTGTGCACCAGTGTCCTGAACTTGGTTTTCCCTCCTCAGATGCAGAGCTCTGACTCCTGGTTAGAGCACCTAGAGACATTCATCCTCACAGCTCAGAAAAAGTGGGAGAGAAAAGAGAAGGAAACAAAGAATGAGGATAAAATAAAACAAAATAAAGTAAAATCAAATAAAATGAAGTTATTAAAATGAAAACTATGTATTAAGAGAAAATTTTAAAAATTAAAAAGAAAAGCAGTCACACAGAACTCTAGCACAAATGGTTAAAGCTTAGCTCTACAGACAAAATGACTCACAGCGGCATACACCTACACGTTCACAAAAAGTGAAAAAGTGGAAAAACTAATATATCTATGCTCACTAATCCACCTCCTCAATTTTGGACTGATTCATTGTTCTATTCAGGTGTTCCAGAGATGCGGGGTACTTCACGTTGAATGTGGAGATTTCATCCACTCTTCGTGCGGGTGCTGGGAGAGATTACTTTTTCGCTTCTTTGCTCGCACAGCTCTGCTTTTAGAGTTGCATTTGTTTCATTCCATAGATTTGGGTGTTCCTATTTACATTTTCAATTTTTCCCAGGTATTTGTGATCCCATCTTAGTTTTGTACAGTGTATTCTTGGTTATGTAACAGCGTTTTGTTTAGCTTCCATGTGTTTGTATTATTTACAGTTTTTTTTTCTTTTAATTCCTATCTAGTTTCATAGCACTGTAGGCGGAAATTATACCTGATGCTATTTCAATTTTCTTAGATTTCTAAGGCTTTATGTGTGACCCTACATATGATATATCTTGGAGAGTGTTTCATGAGTACCTGAGGAGAGAGGGTTTTCTGTTGTTTTGCAATAGAATGTTGTATATTTATGAATGAATTCCCTCTTGTCCAACGTGTCATTGAAAGCTTATGTTTCCTAATTTAGTTTCATTTTGGATGATCTATCCATTGGTGATTGTGGGGTGGTAATGTCCCCTACTCTTATGGTTTTACTGTCAAGTTCCGCTTTATGGCTGTTAGGATATACCTTATGTATTGAAGTGCTCCTCGGTTGGGTTCATAAGTATTTGCATTTCTTATATCCTCTCCTTGGTTTGATCCCTTGATCAGTGTGTAGTGTCCTTGTTTGTTTCTTGAAATAGTCTTTATCTTAAAGTCTATTTCTTCTGATATGAGAATTGTAACTCCAGGTTTCCTTTGATTTCCATGTGCATGGAATGTCTCTTGCCATATCCTCAGTTTCAGTCTGTATCTATCCCTAGGTCTAAAATGGGTCTCTTCTAGGCAGCATATATAATGGGCTTGTTGTTGTATCCCTTCAGCCAGTTTATCTGTTGTGGTTGGAGCAATGAATCCATTTACATGTAAGGTAATTGTCAATATGGATGTTCCTCTTCCCGTTTTGTTAATTGTTTTTGGTTTGTTCTAGGAGGTCTTTTCTTTTCTTTGTGATTCCTGCCTAGGGAAGTTCCTTTATCCTTTGGTATAAAGCTGTTGCGTGGTGCTGAATTCTCTTTCCGTTTGTTTTTCTGTAAAGTTTTTAGTTTCTCTGTCCAATCTCAATGAGATTCTTGCTGAAAACAATAACATTGGTTGTAGGTTTTTTTCCTTTCATCTCTTTAAATACGTATACTGCCACTTCCTTCTCTCTTGCAGAATTTCTGCTGAAAGGTCGGCTGTTAACTTACGTGGATTCCCTTGAATGGTAAATGGTGCTTTGCCCATGCTGCTTTTCACATGTTTCCTATACATTTAGATTTTAAGAGTTTGATGAATACGTGTCTTGGCGTGTTTCTCCTTGGAATTATCCTGTATGAGACTCTCTGTGCTTCCTGGACTTGATTAACTCTTTCCTTTCCCATACTAGGGAAGTTTTCAACTATAATCTTTTCAAATATATTCTCACGCCTTTTCTCTTTCTCTTCTTCTTCTGAGAGCCATATAATTCGAATGTTGGTGCATTTAATGTTGTCCCAAGGGTCGCTGAGACTGTCCTCCGTTCCTTTCATTCTTTGTTCTTTATTTTGATCCGCAGTATTTATTTGAACTATTTTATCTTCCAGGCCACTTAACCGTTCTTGTGCCTCAGTTATTGTGCTAGTGATCCATCTAGAGAATAATTATTTTCATTTATTGTGTTCTTCATCACTGTTTGTTTGCTCTTCAGTTCTTGTCGACCCCTGTGAAACGTTTCCTGTATTTTCTCTCTCCTATTTCCACGATGTTGAATCGTTTTTCCTATCATTATTCTGAATTCTTTTTCGGGTAGACTGCCTATTTCCTCTTCATTTGTTAGGTCTGGTGCCTTTTGACCTTGCTGCTTCGTCAGCTGTTTGTGTTTTGGTCTCCTAATTTTGGTTAACTTACTGTGCTTGGGGTTCCTTTTCCCAGGCGTCATGCCCGTAGTTATTGTTGTTTTTGGTGTCTGTCCCAAGCGGCTAAGGTTTGTTAAGTGGGTTGTGTAGGCTTTTTCGTGGAGGGGAGTTATGCTTGTGTTCTTTTGAATGAGGCTGGATCCTGTCTTTCTGGTGGGCATTTCCACAACTGCTGGTGTGTATTTTGGTGCCTCCGTCCTTATGATGATTTAAGGCATCCTCTCTCATAACGGATGGGACTGTTTCTGTCTTGCTCATTGTTTGGCATGCGGTGTCCAGCACTGTTGCTTACTGGTCACTGAGTGAATGTGGGTCTTGGCGTTGAGAAAGAAATCTCTGGGAGATTTTCTCCATTTGATATTATGTGAAGCTGTCAGGTCTCCTGTGCACCAGTGTCCTGAACTTGGTTTTCCCTCCTCAGATGCAGAGCTCTGACTCCTGGTTAGAGCACCTAGAGACATTCATCCTCACAGCTCAGAAAAAGTGGGAGAGAAAAGAGAAGGAAACAAAGAATGAGGATAAAATAAAACAAAATAAAGTAAAATCAAATAAAATGAAGTTATTAAAATGAAAACTATGTATTAAGAGAAAATTTTAAAAATTAAAAAGAAAAGCAGTCACACAGAACTCTAGCACAAATGGTTAAAGCTTAGCTCTACAGACAAAATGACTCACAGCGGCATACACCTACACGTTCACAAAAAGTGAAAAAGTGGAAAAACTAATATATCTATGCTCACTAATCCACCTCCTCAATTTTGGACTGATTCATTGTTCTATTCAGGTGTTCCAGAGATGCGGGGTACTTCACGTTGAATGTGGAGATTTCATCCACTCTTCGTGCGGGTGCTGGGAGAGATTACTTTTTCACTTCTTTGCTCGCACAGCTCTGCTTTTAGAGTTGCATTTGTTTCATTCCATAGATTTGGGTGTTCCTATTTACATTTTCAATTTTTCCCAGGTATTTGTGATCCCATCTTAGTTTTGTACAGTGTATTCTTGGTTATGTAACAGCGTTTAGTTTATCTTCCATGTGTTTGTATTATTTACAGTTTTTTTTTCTTTTAATTCCTATCTAGTTTCATAGCACTGTAGGCGGAAATTATACCTGATGCTATTTCAATTTTCTTAGATTTCTAAGGCTTTATGTGTGACCCTACATATGATATATCTTGGAGAGTGTTTCATGAGTACCTGAGGAGAGAGGGTTTTCTGTTGTTTTGCAATAGAATGTTGTATATTTATGAATGAATTCCCTCTTGTCCAACGTGTCATTGAAAGCTTATGTTTCCTAATTTAGTTTCATTTTGGATGATTTATCCATTGGTGATTGTGGGGTGGTAATGTCCCCTACTCTTATGGTTTTACTGTCAAGTTCCGCTTTATGGCTGTTAGGATATACCTTATGTATTGAAGTGCTCCTCGGTTGGGTTCATAAGTATTTGCATTTCTTATATCCTCTCCTTGGTTTGCTCCCTTGATCAGTGTGTAGTGTCCTTGTTTGTTTCTTGAAATAGTCTTTATCTTTAAGTCTATTTCTTCTGATATGAGAATTGTAACTCCAGGTTTCCTTTGATTTCCATGTGCATGGAATGTCTCTTGCCATATCCTCAGTTTCAGTCTGTATCTATCCCTAGGTCTAAAATGGGTCTCTTCTAGGCAGCATATATAATGGGCTTGTTGTTGTATCCCTTCAGCCAGTTTATCTGTTGTGGTTGGAGCAATGAATCCATTTACATGTAAGGTAATTGTCAATATGGATGTTCCTCTTCCCGTTTTGTTAATTGTTTTTGGTTTGTTCTAGGAGGTCTTTTCTTTTCTTTGTGATTCCTGCCTAGGGAAGTTCCTTTATCCTTTGGTAAAAAGCTGTTGCGTGGTGCTGAATTCTCTTTCCGTTTGTTTTTCTGTAAAGTTTTTAGTTTCTCTGTCCAATCTCAATGAGATTCTTGCTGAAAACAGTAACATTGGTTGTAGGTTTTTTTCCTTTCATCTCTTTAAATACGTATACTGCCACTTCCTTCTCTCTTGCAGAATTTCTGCTGAAAGGTCGGCTGTTAACTTACGTGGATTCCCTTGAATGGTAAATGGTGCTTTGCCCATGCTGCTTTTTACATGTTTCCTATACATTTAGATTTTAAGAGTTTGATGAATACGTGTCTTGGCGTGTTTCTCCTTGGAATTATCCTGTATGAGACTCTCTGTGCTTCCTGGACTTGATTAACTCTTTCCTTTCCCATACTAGGGAAGTTTTCAACTATAATCTTTTCAAATATATTCTCACACCTTTTCTCTTTCTCTTCTTCTTCTGAGAGCCATATAATTCGAATGTTGGTGCATTTAATGTTGTCCCAAGGGTCGCTGAGACTGTCCTCCGTTCCTTTCATTCTTTGTTCTTTATTTTGATCCGCAGTATTTATTTGAACTATTTTATCTTCCAGGCCACTTAACCGTTCTTGTGCCTCAGTTATTGTGCTAGTGATCCATGCTAGAGAATAATTATTTTCATTTATTGTGTTCTTCATCACTGTTTGTTTGCTCTTCAGTTCTTGTCGACCCCTGTGAAACGTTTCCTGTATTTTCTCTCTCCTATTTCCACGATGTTGAATCGTTTTTCCTATCATTATTCTGAATTCTTTTTCGGGTAGACTGCCTATTTCCTCTTCATTTGTTAGGTCTGGTGCCTTTTGACCTTGCTGCTTCGTCAGCTGTTTGTGTTTTGGTCTCCTAATTTTGGTTAACTTACTGTGCTTGGGGTTCCTTTTCACAGGCGTCATGCCCGTAGTTATTGTTGTTTTTGGTGTCTGTCCCAAGCGGCTAAGGTTTGTTAAGTGGGTTGTGTAGGCTTTTTCGTGGAGGGGAGTTATGCTTGTGTTCTTTTGAATGAGGCTGGATCCTGTCTTTCTGGTGGGCATTTCCACAACTGCTGGTGTGTATTTTGGTGCCTCCGTCCTTATGATGATTTAAGGCATCCTCTCTGATAACGGATGGGACTGTTTCTGTCTTGCTCATTGTTTGGCATACGGTGTCCAGCACTGTTGCTTACTGGTCACTGAGTGAATGTGGGTCTTGGCGTTGAGAAAGAAATCTCTGGGAGATTTTCTCCATTTGATATTATGTGAAGCTGTCAGGTCTCCTGTGCACCAGTGTCCTGAACTTGGTTTTCCCTCCTCAGATGCAGAGCTCTGACTCCTGGTTAGAGCACCTAGAGACATTCATCCTCACAGCTCAGAAAAAGTGGGAGAGAAAAGAGAAGGAAACAAAGAATGAGGATAAAATAAAACAAAATAAAGTAAAATCAAATAAAATGAAGTTATTAAAATGAAAACTATGTATTAAGAGAAAATTTTAAAAATTAAAAAGAAAAGCAGTCACACAGAACTCTAGCACAAATGGTTAAAGCTTAGCTCTACAGACAAAATGACTCACAGCGGCATACACCTACACGTTCACAAAAAGTGAAAAAGTGGAAAAACTAATATATCTATGCTCACTAATCCACCTCCTCAATTTTGGACTGATTCATTGTTCTATTCAGGTGTTCCAGAGATGCGGGGTACTTCACGTTGAATGTGGAGATTTCATCCACTCTTCGTGCGGGTGCTGGGAGAGATTACTTTTTCGCTTCTTTGCTCGCACAGCTCTGCTTTTAGAGTTGCATTTGTTTCATTCCATAGATTTGGGTGTTCCTATTTACATTTTCAATTTTTCCCAGGTATTTGTGATCCCATCTTAGTTTTGTACAGTGTATTCTTGGTTATGTAACAGCGTTTTGTTTAGCTTCCATGTGTTTGTATTATTTACAGTTTTTTTTCTTTTAATTCCTATCTAGTTTCATAGCACTGTAGGCGGAAATTATACCTGATGCTATTTCAATTTTCTTAGATTTCTAAGGCTTTATGTGTGACCCTACATATGATATATCTTGGAGAGTGTTTCATGAGTACCTGAGGAGAGAGGGTTTTCTGTTGTTTTGCAATAGAATGTTGTATATTTATGAATGAATTCCCTCTTGTCCAACGTGTCATTGAAAGCTTATGTTTCCTAATTTAGTTTCATTTTGGATGATCTATCCATTGGTGATTGTGGGGTGGTAATGTCCCCTACTCTTATGGTTTTACTGTCAAGTTCCGCTTTATGGCTGTTAGGATATACCTTATGTATTGAAGTGCTCCTCGGTTGGGTTCATAAGTATTTGCATTTCTTATATCCTCTCCTTGGTTTGATCCCTTGATCAGTGTGTAGTGTCCTTGTTTGTTTCTTGAAATAGTCTTTATCTTAAAGTCTATTTCTTCTGATATGAGAATTGTAACTCCAGGTTTCCTTTGATTTCCATGTGCATGGAATGTCTCTTGCCATATCCTCAGTTTCAGTCTGTATCTATCCCTAGGTCTAAAATGGGTCTCTTCTAGGCAGCATATATAATGGGCTTGTTGTTGTATCCCTTCAGCCAGTTTATCTGTTGTGGTTGGAGCAATGAATCCATTTACATGTAAGGTAATTGTCAATATGGATGTTCCTCTTCCCGTTTTGTTAATTGTTTTTGGTTTGTTCTAGGAGGTCTTTTCTTTTCTTTGTGATTCCTGCCTAGAGAAGTTCCTTTATCCTTTGGTAAAAAGCTGTTGCGTGGTGCTGAATTCTCTTTCCGTTTGTTTTTCTGTAAAGTTTTTAGTTTCTCTGTCCAATCTCAATGAGATTCTTGCTGAAAACAGTAACATTGGTTGTAGGTTTTTTTCCTTTCATCTCTTTAAATACGTATACTGCCACTTCCTTCTCTCTTGGCGAATTTCTGCTGAAAGGTCGGCTGTTAACTTACGTGGATTCCCTTGAATGGTAAATGGTGCTTTGCCCATGCTGCTTTTTACATGTTTCCTATACATTTAGATTTTAAGAGTTTGATGAATACGTGTCTTGGCGTGTTTCTCCTTGGAATTATCCTGTATGAGACTCTCTGTGCTTCCTGGACTTGATTAACTCTTTCCTTTCCCATACTAGGGAAGTTTTCAACTATAATCTTTTCAAATATATTCTCACACCTTTTCTCTTTCTCTTCTTCTTCTGAGAGCCATATAATTCGAATGTTGGTGCATTTAATGTTGTCCCAAGGGTCGCTGAGACTGTCCTCCGTTCCTTTCATTCTTTGTTCTTTATTTTGATCCGCAGTATTTATTTGAACTATTTTATCTTCCAGGCCACTTAACCGTTCTTGTGCCTCAGTTATTGTGCTAGTGATCCATGCTAGAGAATAATTATTTTCATTTATTGTGTTCTTCATCACTGTTTGTTTGCTCTTCAGTTCTTGTCGACCCCTGTGAAACGTTTCCTGTATTTTCTCTCTCCTATTTCCACGATGTTGAATCGTTTTTCCTATCATTATTCTGAATTCTTTTTCGGGTAGACTGCCTATTTCCTCTTCATTTGTTAGGTCTGGTGCCTTTTGACCTTGCTGCTTCGTCAGCTGTTTGTGTTTTGGTCTCCTAATTTTGGTTAACTTACTGTGCTTGGGGTTCCTTTTCACAGGCGTCATGCCCGTAGTTATTGTTGTTTTTGGTGTCTGTCCCAAGCGGCTAAGGTTTGTTAAGTGGGTTGTGTAGGCTTTTTCGTGGAGGGGAGTTATGCTTGTGTTCTTTTGAATGAGGCTGGATCCTGTCTTTCTGGTGGGCATTTCCACAACTGCTGGTGTGTATTTTGGTGCCTCCGTCCTTATGATGATTTAAGGCATCCTCTCTGATAACGGATGGGACTGTTTCTGTCTTGCTCATTGTTTGGCATACGGTGTCCAGCACTGTTGCTTACTGGTCACTGAGTGAATGTGGGTCTTGGCGTTGAGAAAGAAATCTCTGGGAGATTTTCTCCATTTGATATTATGTGAAGCTGTCAGGTCTCCTGTGCACCAGTGTCCTGAACTTGGTTTTCCCTCCTCAGATGCAGAGCTCTGACTCCTGGTTAGAGCACCTAGAGACATTCATCCTCACAGCTCAGAAAAAGTGGGAGAGAAAAGAGAAGGAAACAAAGAATGAGGATAAAATAAAACAAAATAAAGTAAAATCAAATAAAATGAAGTTATTAAAATGAAAACTATGTATTAAGAGAAAATTTTAAAAATTAAAAAGAAAAGCAGTCACACAGAACTCTAGCACAAATGGTTAAAGCTTAGCTCTACAGACAAAATGACTCACAGCGGCATACACCTACACGTTCACAAAAAGTGAAAAAGTGGAAAAACTAATATATCTATGCTCACTAATCCACCTCCTCAATTTTGGACTGATTCATTGTTCTATTCAGGTGTTCCAGAGATGCGGGGTACTTCACGTTGAATGTGGAGATTTCATCCACTCTTCGTGCGGGTGCTGGGAGAGATTACTTTTTCGCTTCTTTGCTCGCACAGCTCTGCTTTTAGAGTTGCATTTGTTTCATTCCATAGATTTGGGTGTTCCTATTTACATTTTCAATTTTTCCCAGGTATTTGTGATCCCATCTTAGTTTTGTACAGTGTATTCTTGGTTATGTAACAGCGTTTTGTTTAGCTTCCATGTGTTTGTATTATTTACAGTTTTTTTTCTTTTAATTCCTATCTAGTTTCATAGCACTGTAGGCGGAAATTATACCTGATGCTATTTCAATTTTCTTAGATTTCTAAGGCTTTATGTGTGACCCTACATATGATATATCTTGGAGAGTGTTTCATGAGTACCTGAGGAGAGAGGGTTTTCTGTTGTTTTGCAATAGAATGTTGTATATTTATGAATGAATTCCCTCTTGTCCAACGTGTCATTGAAAGCTTATGTTTCCTAATTTAGTTTCATTTTGGATGATCTATCCATTGGTGATTGTGGGGTGGTAATGTCCCCTACTCTTATGGTTTTACTGTCAAGTTCCGCTTTATGGCTGTTAGGATATACCTTATGTATTGAAGTGCTCCTCGGTTGGGTTCATAAGTATTTGCATTTCTTATATCCTCTCCTTGGTTTGATCCCTTGATCAGTGTGTAGTGTCCTTGTTTGTTTCTTGAAATAGTCTTTATCTTAAAGTCTATTTCTTCTGATATGAGAATTGTAACTCCAGGTTTCCTTTGATTTCCATGTGCATGGAATGTCTCTTGCCATATCCTCAGTTTCAGTCTGTATCTATCCCTAGGTCTAAAATGGGTCTCTTCTAGGCAGCATATATAATGGGCTTGTTGTTGTATCCCTTCAGCCAGTTTATCTGTTGTGGTTGGAGCAATGAATCCATTTACATGTAAGGTAATTGTCAATATGGATGTTCCTCTTCCCGTTTTGTTAATTGTTTTTGGTTTGTTCTAGGAGGTCTTTTCTTTTCTTTGTGATTCCTGCCTAGGGAAGTTCCTTTATCCTTTGGTATAAAGCTGTTGCGTGGTGCTGAATTCTCTTTCCGTTTGTTTTTCTGTAAAGTTTTTAGTTTCTCTGTCCAATCTCAATGAGATTCTTGCTGAAAACAATAACATTGGTTGTAGGTTTTTTTCCTTTCATCTCTTTAAATACGTATACTGCCACTTCCTTCTCTCTTGCAGAATTTCTGCTGAAAGGTCGGCTGTTAACTTACGTGGATTCCCTTGAATGGTAAATGGTGCTTTGCCCATGCTGCTTTTCACATGTTTCCTATACATTTAGATTTTAAGAGTTTGATGAATACGTGTCTTGGCGTGTTTCTCCTTGGAATTATCCTGTATGAGACTCTCTGTGCTTCCTGGACTTGATTAACTCTTTCCTTTCCCATACTAGGGAAGTTTTCAACTATAATCTTTTCAAATATATTCTCACGCCTTTTCTCTTTCTCTTCTTCTTCTGAGAGCCATATAATTCGAATGTTGGTGCATTTAATGTTGTCCCAAGGGTCGCTGAGACTGTCCTCCGTTCCTTTCATTCTTTGTTCTTTATTTTGATCCGCAGTATTTATTTGAACTATTTTATCTTCCAGGCCACTTAACCGTTCTTGTGCCTCAGTTATTGTGCTAGTGATCCATCTAGAGAATAATTATTTTCATTTATTGTGTTCTTCATCACTGTTTGTTTGCTCTTCAGTTCTTGTCGACCCCTGTGAAACGTTTCCTGTATTTTCTCTCTCCTATTTCCACGATGTTGAATCGTTTTTCCTATCATTATTCTGAATTCTTTTTCGGGTAGACTGCCTATTTCCTCTTCATTTGTTAGGTCTGGTGCCTTTTGACCTTGCTGCTTCGTCAGCTGTTTGTGTTTTGGTCTCCTAATTTTGGTTAACTTACTGTGCTTGGGGTTCCTTTTCACAGGCGTCATGCCCGTAGTTATTGTTGTTTTTGGTGTCTGTCCCAAGCGGCTAAGGTTTGTTAAGTGGGTTGTGTAGGCTTTTTCGTGGAGGGGAGTTATGCTTGTGTTCTTTTGAATGAGGCTGGATCCTGTCTTTCTGGTGGGCATTTCCACAACTGCTGGTGTGTATTTTGGTGCCTCCGTCCTTATGATGATTTAAGGCATCCTCTCTGATAACGGATGGGACTGTTTCTGTCTTGCTCATTGTTTGGCATACGGTGTCCAGCACTGTTGCTTACTGGTCACTGAGTGAATGTGGGTCTTGGCGTTGAGAAAGAAAGCTCTGGGAGATTTTCTCCATTTGATATTATGTGAAGCTGTCAGGTCTCCTGTGCACCAGTGTCCTGAACTTGGTTTTCCCTCCTCAGATGCAGAGCTCTGACTCCTGGTTAGAGCACCTAGAGACATTCATCCTCACAGCTCAGAAAAAGTGGGAGAGAAAAGAGAAGGAAACAAAGAATGAGGATAAAATAAAACAAAATAAAGTAAAATCAAATAAAATGAAGTTATTAAAATGAAAACTATGTATTAAGAGAAAATTTTAAAAATTAAAAAGAAAAGCAGTCACACAGAACTCTAGCACAAATGGTTAAAGCTTAGCTCTACAGACAAAATGACTCACAGCGGCATACACCTACACGTTCACAAAAAGTGAAAAAGTGGAAAAACTAATATATCTATGCTCACTAATCCACCTCCTCAATTTTGGACTGATTCATTGTTCTATTCAGGTGTTCCAGAGATGCGGGGTACTTCACGTTGAATGTGGAGATTTCATCCACTCTTCGTGCGGGTGCTGGGAGAGATTACTTTTTCGCTTCTTTGCTCGCACAGCTCTGCTTTTAGAGTTGCATTTGTTTCATTCCATAGATTTGGGTGTTCCTATTTACATTTTCAATTTTTCCCAGGTATTTGTGATCCCATCTTAGTTTTGTACAGTGTATTCTTGGTTATGTAACAGCGTTTTGTTTAGCTTCCATGTGTTTGTATTATTTACAGTTTTTTTTCTTTTAATTCCTATCTAGTTTCATAGCACTGTAGGCGGAAATTATACCTGATGCTATTTCAATTTTCTTAGATTTCTAAGGCTTTATGTGTGACCCTACATATGATATATCTTGGAGAGTGTTTCATGAGTACCTGAGGAGAGAGGGTTTTCTGTTGTTTTGCAATAGAATGTTGTATATTTATGAATGAATTCCCTCTTGTCCAACGTGTCATTGAAAGCTTATGTTTCCTAATTTAGTTTCATTTTGGATGATCTATCCATTGGTGATTGTGGGGTGGTAATGTCCCCTACTCTTATGGTTTTACTGTCAAGTTCCGCTTTATGGCTGTTAGGATATACCTTATGTATTGAAGTGCTCCTCGGTTGGGTTCATAAGTATTTGCATTTCTTATATCCTCTCCTTGGTTTGATCCCTTGATCAGTGTGTAGTGTCCTTGTTTGTTTCTTGAAATAGTCTTTATCTTAAAGTCTATTTCTTCTGATATGAGAATTGTAACTCCAGGTTTCCTTTGATTTCCATGTGCATGGAATGTCTCTTGCCATATCCTCAGTTTCAGTCTGTATCTATCCCTAGGTCTAAAATGGGTCTCTTCTAGGCAGCATATATAATGGGCTTGTTGTTGTATCCCTTCAGCCAGTTTATCTGTTGTGGTTGGAGCAATGAATCCATTTACATGTAAGGTAATTGTCAATATGGATGTTCCTCTTCCCGTTTTGTTAATTGTTTTTGGTTTGTTCTAGGAGGTCTTTTCTTTTCTTTGTGATTCCTGCCTAGGGAAGTTCCTTTATCCTTTGGTATAAAGCTGTTGCGTGGTGCTGAATTCTCTTTCCGTTTGTTTTTCTGTAAAGTTTTTAGTTTCTCTGTCCAATCTCAATGAGATTCTTGCTGAAAACAATAACATTGGTTGTAGGTTTTTTTCCTTTCATCTCTTTAAATACGTATACTGCCACTTCCTTCTCTCTTGCAGAATTTCTGCTGAAAGGTCGGCTGTTAACTTACGTGGATTCCCTTGAATGGTAAATGGTGCTTTGCCCATGCTGCTTTTCACATGTTTCCTATACATTTAGATTTTAAGAGTTTGATGAATACGTGTCTTGGCGTGTTTCTCCTTGGAATTATCCTGTATGAGACTCTCTGTGCTTCCTGGACTTGATTAACTCTTTCCTTTCCCATACTAGGGAAGTTTTCAACTATAATCTTTTCAAATATATTCTCACGCCTTTTCTCTTTCTCTTCTTCTTCTGAGAGCCATATAATTCGAATGTTGGTGCATTTAATGTTGTCCCAAGGGTCGCTGAGACTGTCCTCCGTTCCTTTCATTCTTTGTTCTTTATTTTGATCCGCAGTATTTATTTGAACTATTTTATCTTCCAGGCCACTTAACCGTTCTTGTGCCTCAGTTATTGTGCTAGTGATCCATCTAGAGAATAATTATTTTCATTTATTGTGTTCTTCATCACTGTTTGTTTGCTCTTCAGTTCTTGTCGACCCCTGTGAAACGTTTCCTGTATTTTCTCTCTCCTATTTCCACGATGTTGAATCGTTTTTCCTATCATTATTCTGAATTCTTTTTCGGGTAGACTGCCTATTTCCTCTTCATTTGTTAGGTCTGGTGCCTTTTGACCTTGCTGCTTCGTCAGCTGTTTGTGTTTTGGTCTCCTAATTTTGGTTAACTTACTGTGCTTGGGGTTCCTTTTCACAGGCGTCATGCCCGTAGTTATTGTTGTTTTTGGTGTCTGTCCCAAGCGGCTAAGGTTTGTTAAGTGGGTTGTGTAGGCTTTTTCGTGGAGGGGAGTTATGCTTGTGTTCTTTTGAATGAGGCTGGATCCTGTCTTTCTGGTGGGCATTTCCACAACTGCTGGTGTGTATTTTGGTGCCTCCGTCCTTATGATGATTTAAGGCATCCTCTCTGATAACGGATGGGACTGTTTCTGTCTTGCTCATTGTTTGGCATACGGTGTCCAGCACTGTTGCTTACTGGTCACTGAGTGAATGTGGGTCTTGGCGTTGAGAAATAAATCTCTGGGAGATTTTCTCCATTTGATATTATGTGAAGCTGTCAGGTCTCCTGTGCACCAGTGTCCTGAACTTGGTTTTCCCTCCTCAGATGCAGAGCTCTGACTCCTGGTTAGAGCACCTAGAGACATTCATCCTCACAGCTCAGAAAAAGTGGGAGAGAAAAGAGAAGGAAACAAAGAATGAGGATAAAATAAAACAAAATAAAGTAAAATCAAATAAAATGAAGTTATTAAAATGAAAACTATGTATTAAGAGAAAATTTTAAAAATTAAAAAGAAAAGCAGTCACACAGAACTCTAGCACAAATGGTTAAAGCTTAGCTCTACAGACAAAATGACTCACAGCGGCATACACCTACACGTTCACAAAAAGTGAAAAAGTGGAAAAACTAATATATCTATGCTCACTAATCCACCTCCTCAATTTTGGACTGATTCATTGTTCTATTCAGGTGTTCCAGAGATGCGGGGTACTTCACGTTGAATGTGGAGATTTCATCCACTCTTCGTGCGGGTGCTGGGAGAGATTACTTTTTCGCTTCTTTGCTCGCACAGCTCTGCTTTTAGAGTTGCATTTGTTTCATTCCATAGATTTGGGTGTTCCTATTTACATTTTCAATTTTTCCCAGGTATTTGTGATCCCATCTTAGTTTTGTACAGTGTATTCTTGGTTATGTAACAGCGTTTTGTTTAGCTTCCATGTGTTTGTATTATTTACAGTTTTTTTTCTTTTAATTCCTATCTAGTTTCATAGCACTGTAGGCGGAAATTATACCTGATGCTATTTCAATTTTCTTAGATTTCTAAGGCTTTATGTGTGACCCTACATATGATATATCTTGGAGAGTGTTTCATGAGTACCTGAGGAGAGAGGGTTTTCTGTTGTTTTGCAATAGAATGTTGTATATTTATGAATGAATTCCCTCTTGTCCAACGTGTCATTGAAAGCTTATGTTTCCTAATTTAGTTTCATTTTGGATGATCTATCCATTGGTGATTGTGGGGTGGTAATGTCCCCTACTCTTATGGTTTTACTGTCAAGTTCCGCTTTATGGCTGTTAGGATATACCTTATGTATTGAAGTGCTCCTCGGTTGGGTTCATAAGTATTTGCATTTCTTATATCCTCTCCTTGGTTTGATCCCTTGATCAGTGTGTAGTGTCCTTGTTTGTTTCTTGAAATAGTCTTTATCTTAAAGTCTATTTCTTCTGATATGAGAATTGTAACTCCAGGTTTCCTTTGATTTCCATGTGCATGGAATGTCTCTTGCCATATCCTCAGTTTCAGTCTGTATCTATCCCTAGGTCTAAAATGGGTCTCTTCTAGGCAGCATATATAATGGGCTTGTTGTTGTATCCCTTCAGCCAGTTTATCTGTTGTGGTTGGAGCAATGAATCCATTTACATGTAAGGTAATTGTCAATATGGATGTTCCTCTTCCCGTTTTGTTAATTGTTTTTGGTTTGTTCTAGGAGGTCTTTTCTTTTCTTTGTGATTCCTGCCTAGGGAAGTTCCTTTATCCTTTGGTATAAAGCTGTTGCGTGGTGCTGAATTCTCTTTCCGTTTGTTTTTCTGTAAAGTTTTTAGTTTCTCTGTCCAATCTCAATGAGATTCTTGCTGAAAACAATAACATTGGTTGTAGGTTTTTTTCCTTTCATCTCTTTAAATACGTATACTGCCACTTCCTTCTCTCTTGCAGAATTTCTGCTGAAAGGTCGGTTGTTAACTTACGTGGATTCCCTTGAATGGTAAATGGTGCTTTGCCCATGCTGCTTTTCACATGTTTCCTATACATTTAGATTTTAAGAGTTTGATGAATACGTGTCTTGGCGTGTTTCTCCTTGGAATTATCCTGTATGAGACTCTCTGTGCTTCCTGGACTTGATTAACTCTTTCCTTTCCCATACTAGGGAAGTTTTCAACTATAATCTTTTCAAATATATTCTCACGCCTTTTCTCTTTCTCTTCTTCTTCTGAGAGCCATATAATTCGAATGTTGGTGCATTTAATGTTGTCCCAAGGGTCGCTGAGACTGTCCTCCGTTCCTTTCATTCTTTGTTCTTTATTTTGATCCGCAGTATTTATTTGAACTATTTTATCTTCCAGGCCACTTAACCGTTCTTGTGCCTCAGTTATTGTGCTAGTGATCCATCTAGAGAATAATTATTTTCATTTATTGTGTTCTTCATCACTGTTTGTTTGCTCTTCAGTTCTTGTCGACCCCTGTGAAACGTTTCCTGTATTTTCTCTCTCCTATTTCCACGATGTTGAATCGTTTTTCCTATCATTATTCTGAATTCTTTTTCGGGTAGACTGCCTATTTCCTCTTCATTTGTTAGGTCTGGTGCCTTTTGACCTTGCTGCTTCGTCAGCTGTTTGTGTTTTGGTCTCCTAATTTTGGTTAACTTACTGTGCTTGGGGTTCCTTTTCCCAGGCGTCATGCCCGTAGTTATTGTTGTTTTTGGTGTCTGTCCCAAGCGGCTAAGGTTTGTTAAGTGGGTTGTGTAGGCTTTTTCGTGGAGGGGAGTTATGCTTGTGTTCTTTTGAATGAGGCTGGATCCTGTCTTTCTGGTGGGCATTTCCACAACTGCTGGTGTGTATTTTGGTGCCTCCGTCCTTATGATGATTTAAGGCATCCTCTCTCATAACGGATGGGACTGTTTCTGTCTTGCTCATTGTTTGGCATACGGTGTCCAGCACTGTTGCTTACTGGTCACTGAGTGAATGTGGGTCTTGGCGTTGAGAAAGAAATCTCTGGGAGATTTTCTCCATTTGATATTATGTGAAGCTGTCAGGTCTCCTGTGCACCAGTGTCCTGAACTTGGTTTTCCCTCCTCAGATGCAGAGCTCTGACTCCTGGTTAGAGCACCTAGAGACATTCATCCTCACAGCTCAGAAAAAGTGGGAGAGAAAAGAGAAGGAAACAAAGAATGAGGATAAAATAAAACAAAATAAAGTAAAATCAAATAAAATGAAGTTATTAAAATGAAAACTATGTATTAAGAGAAAATTTTAAAAATTAAAAAGAAAAGCAGTCACACAGAACTCTAGCACAAATGGTTAATGCTTAGCTCTACAGACAAAATGACTCACAGCGGCATACACCTACACGTTCACAAAAAGTGAAAAAGTGGAAAAACTAATATATCTATGCTCACTAATCCACCTCCTCAATTTTGGACTGATTCATTGTTCTATTCAGGTGTTCCAGAGATGCGGGGTACTTCACGTTGAATGTGGAGATTTCATCCACTCTTCGTGCGGGTGCTGGGAGAGATTACTTTTTCGCTTCTTTGCTCGCACAGCTCTGCTTTTAGAGTTGCATTTGTTTCATTCCATAGATTTGGGTGTTCCTATTTACATTTTCAATTTTTCCCAGGTATTTGTGATCCCATCTTAGTTTTGTACAGTGTATTCTTGGTTATGTAACAGCGTTTTGTTTAGCTTCCATGTGTTTGTATTATTTACAGTTTTTTTTCTTTTAATTCCTATCTAGTTTCATAGCACTGTAGGCGGAAATTATACCTGATGCTATTTCAATTTTCTTAGATTTCTAAGGCTTTATGTGTGACCCTACATATGATATATCTTGGAGAGTGTTTCATGAGTACCTGAGGAGAGAGGGTTTTCTGTTGTTTTGCAATAGAATGTTGTATATTTATGAATGAATTCCCTCTTGTCCAACGTGTCATTGAAAGCTTATGTTTCCTAATTTAGTTTCATTTTGGATGATCTATCCATTGGTGATTGTGGGGTGGTAATGTCCCCTACTCTTATGGTTTTACTGTCAAGTTCCGCTTTATGGCTGTTAGGATATACCTTATGTATTGAAGTGCTCCTCGGTTGGGTTCATAAGTATTTGCATTTCTTATATCCTCTCCTTGGTTTGATCCCTTGATCAGTGTGTAGTGTCCTTGTTTGTTTCTTGAAATAGTCTTTATCTTAAAGTCTATTTCTTCTGATATGAGAATTGTAACTCCAGGTTTCCTTTGATTTCCATGTGCATGGAATGTCTCTTGCCATATCCTCAGTTTCAGTCTGTATCTATCCCTAGGTCTAAAATGGGTCTCTTCTAGGCAGCATATATAATGGGCTTGTTGTTGTATCCCTTCAGCCAGTTTATCTGTTGTGGTTGGAGCAATGAATCCATTTACATGTAAGGTAATTGTCAATATGGATGTTCCTCTTCCCGTTTTGTTAATTGTTTTTGGTTTGTTCTAGGAGGTCTTTTCTTTTCTTTGTGATTCTTGCCTAGAGAAGGTCCTTTATCCTTTGGTATAAAGCTGTTGTGTGGTGCTGAATCCTCTTTCCGTTTGTTTTTCTGTAAAGATTTAGTTTCTCTGTCCAATCTCAATGAGATTCTTGCTGAAAACAGTAACATTGGTTGTAGGTTTTTTTCCTTTCCTCTCTTTAAATACGTATACTGCCACTTCCTTCTCTCTTGCAGAATTTCTGCTGAAAGGTCGGCTGTTAACTTACGTGGATTCCCTTGAATGGTAAATGGTGCTTTGCCCATGCTGCTTTTTACATGTTTCCTATACATTTAGATTTTAAGAGTTTGATGAATACGTGTCTTGGCGTGTTTCTCCTTGGAATTATCCTGTATGAGACTCTCTGTGCTTCCTGGACTTGATTACCTCTTTCCTTTCCCATACTAGGGAAGTTTTCAACTATAATCTCTTCAAATATATTCTCACGCCTTTTCTCTTTCTCTTCTTCTTCTGAGAGCCATATAATACGAATGTTGGTGCATTTAATGTTGTCCCAAGGGTCGCTGAGACTGTCCTCCGTTCCTTTCATTCTTTGTTCTTTATTTTGATCCGCAGTATTTATTTGAACTATTTTATCTTCCAGGCCACTTAACCGTTCTTGTGCCTCAGTTATTGTGCTAGTGATCCATGCTAGAGAATAATTATTTTCATTTATTGTGTTCTTCATCACTGTTTGTTTGCTCTTCAGTTCTTGTCGACCCCTGTGAAACGTTTCCTGTATTTTCTCTCTCCTATTTCCACGATGTTGAATCGTTTTTCCTATCATTATTCTGAATTCTTTTTCGGGTAGACTGCCTATTTCCTCTTCATTTGTTAGGTCTGGTGCCTTTTGACCTTGCTGCTTCGTCAGCTGTTTGTTTTTTGGTCTCCTAATTTTGGTTAACTTACTGTGCTTGGGGTTCCTTTTCACAGGCGTCATGCCCGTAGTTATTGTTGTTTTTGGTGTCTGTCCCAAGCGGCTAAGGTTTGTTAAGTGGGTTGTGTAGGCTTTTTCGTGGAGGGGAGTTATGCTTGTGTTCTTTTGAATGAGGCTGGATCCTGTCTTTCTGGTGGGCATTTCCACAACTGCTGGTGTGTATTTTGGTGCCTCCGTCCTTATGATGATTTAAGGCATCCTCTCTGATAACGGATGGGACTGTTTCTGTCTTGCTCATTGTTTGGCATACGGTGTCCAGCACTGTTGCTTACTGGTCACTGAGTGAATGTGGGTCTTGGCGTTGAGAAAGAAATCTCTGGGAGATTTTCTCCATTTGATATTATGTGAAGCTGTCAGGTCTCCTGTGCACCAGTGTCCTGAACTTGGTTTTCCCTCCTCAGATGCAGAGCTCTGACTCCTGGTTAGAGCACCTAGAGACATTCATCCTCACAGCTCAGAAAAAGTGGGAGAGAAAAGAGAAGGAAACAAAGAATGAGGATAAAATAAAACAAAATAAAGTAAAATCAAATAAAATGAAGTTATTAAAATGAAAACTATGTATTAAGAGAAAATTTTAAAAATTAAAAAGAAAAGCAGTCACACAGAACTCTAGCACAAATGGTTAAAGCTTAGCTCTACAGACAAAATGACTCACAGCGGCATACACCTACACGTTCACAAAAAGTGAAAAAGTGGAAAAACTAATATATCTATGCTCACTAATCCACCTCCTCAATTTTGGACTGATTCATTGTTCTATTCAGGTGTTCCAGAGATGCGGGGTACTTCACGTTGAATGTGGAGATTTCATCCACTCTTCGTGCGGGTGCTGGGAGAGATTACTTTTTCGCTTCTTTGCTCGCACAGCTCTGCTTTTAGAGTTGCATTTGTTTCATTCCATAGATTTGGGTGTTCCTATTTACATTTTCAATTTTTCCCAGGTATTTGTGATCCCATCTTAGTTTTGTACAGTGTATTCTTGGTTATGTAACAGCGTTTTGTTTATCTTCCATGTGTTTGTATTATTTACAGTTTTTTTTCTTTTAATTCCTATCTAGTTTCATAGCACTGTAGGCGGAAATTATACCTGATGCTATTTCAATTTTCTTAGATTTCTAAGGCTTTATGTGTGACCCTACATATGATATATCTTGGAGAGTGTTTCATGAGTACCTGAGGAGAGAGGGTTTTATGTTGTTTTGCAATAGAATGTTGTATATTTATGAATGAATTCCCTCTTGTCCAACGTGTCATTGAAAGCTTATGTTTCCTAATTTAGTTTCATTTTGGATGATTTATCCATTGGTGATTGTGGGGTGGTAATGTCCCCTACTCTTATGGTTTTACTGTCAAGTTCCGCTTTATGGCTGTTAGGATATACCTTATGTATTGAAGTGATCCTCGGTTGGGTTCATAAGTATTTGCATTTCTTATATCCTCTCCTTGGTTTGCTCCCTTGATCAGTGTGTAGTGTCCTTGTTTGTTTCTTGAAATAGTCTTTATCTTTAAGTCTATTTCTTCTGATATGAGAATTGTAACTCCAGGTTTCCTTTGATTTCCATGTGCATGGAATGTCTCTTGCCATATCCTCAGTTTCAGTCTGTATCTATCCCTAGGTCTAAAATGGGTCTCTTCTAGGCAGCATATATAATGGGCTTGTTGTTGTATCCCTTCAGCCAGTTTATCTGTTGTGGTTGCAGCAATGAATCCATTTACATGTAAGGTAATTGTCAATATGGATGTTCCTCTTCCCGTTTTGTTAATTGTTTTTGGTTTGTTCTAGGAGGTCTTTTCTTTTCTTTGTGATTCCTGCCTAGGGAAGTTCCTTTATCCTTTGGTAAAAAGCTGTTGCGTGGTGCTGAATTCTCTTTCCGTTTGTTTTTCTGTAAAGTTTTTAGTTTCTCTGTCCAATCTCAATGAGATTCTTGCTGAAAACAGTAACATTGGTTGTAGGTTTTTTTCCTTTCATCTCTTTAAATACGTATACTGCCACTTCCTTCTCTCTTGCAGAATTTCTGCTGAAAGGTCGGCTGTTAACTTACGTGGATTCCCTTGAATGGTAAATGGTGCTTTGCCCATGCTGCTTTTTACATGTTTCCTATACATTTAGATTTTAAGAGTTTGATGAATACGTGTCTTGGCGTGTTTCTCCTTGGAATTATCCTGTATGAGACTCTCTGTGCTTCCTGGACTTGATTAACTCTTTCCTTTCCCATACTAGGGAAGTTTTCAACTATAATCTTTTCAAATATATTCTCACACCTTTTCTCTTTCTCTTCTTCTTCTGAGAGCCATATAATTCGAATGTTGGTGCATTTAATGTTGTCCCAAGGGTCGCTGAGACTGTCCTCCGTTCCTTTCATTCTTTGTTCTTTATTTTGATCCGCAGTATTTATTTGAACTATTTTATCTTCCAGGCCACTTAACCGTTCTTGTGCCTCAGTTATTGTGCTAGTGATCCATGCTAGAGAATAATTATTTTCATTTATTGTGTTCTTCATCACTGTTTGTTTGCTCTTCAGTTCTTGTCGACCCCTGTGAAACGTTTCCTGTATTTTCTCTCTCCTATTTCCACGATGTTGAATCGTTTTTCCTATCATTATTCTGAATTCTTTTTCGGGTAGACTGCCTATTTCCTCTTCATTTGTTAGGTCTGGTGCCTTTTGACCTTGCTGCTTCGTCAGCTGTTTGTTTTTTGGTCTCCTAATTTTGGTTAACTTACTGTGCTTGGGGTTCCTTTTCACAGGCGTCATGCCCGTAGTTATTGTTGTTTTTGGTGTCTGTCCCAAGCGGCTAAGGTTTGTTAAGTGGGTTGTGTAGGCTTTTTCGTGGAGGGGAGTTATGCTTGTGTTCTTTTGAATGAGGCTGGATCCTGTCTTTCTGGTGGGCATTTCCACAACTGCTGGTGTGTATTTTGGTGCCTCCGTCCTTATGATGATTTAAGGCATCCTCTCTGATAACGGATGGGACTGTTTCTGTCTTGCTCATTGTTTGGCATACGGTGTCCAGCACTGTTGCTTACTGGTCACTGAGTGAATGTGGGTCTTGGCGTTGAGAAAGAAATCTCTGGGAGATTTTCTCCATTTGATATTATGTGAAGCTGTCAGGTCTCCTGTGCACCAGTGTCCTGAACTTGGTTTTCCCTCCTCAGATGCAGAGCTCTGACTCCTGGTTAGAGCACCTAGAGACATTCATCCTCACAGCTCAGAAAAAGTGGGAGAGAAAAGAGAAGGACACAAAGAATGAGGATAAAATAAAACAAAATAAAGTAAAATCAAATAAAATGAAGTTATTAAAATGAAAACTATGTATTAAGAGAAAATTTTAAAAATTAAAAAGAAAAGCAGTCACACAGAACTCTAGCACAAATGGTTAAAGCTTAGCTCTACAGACAAAATGACTCACAGCGGCATACACCTACACGTTCACAAAAAGTGAAAAAGTGGAAAAACTAATATATCTATGCTCACTAATCCACCTCCTCAATTTTGGACTGATTCATTGTTCTATTCAGGTGTTCCAGAGATGCGGGGTACTTCACGTTGAATGTGGAGATTTCATCCACTCTTCGTGCGGGTGCTGGGAGAGATTACTTTTTCGCTTCTTTGCTCGCACAGCTCTGCTTTTAGAGTTGCATTTGTTTCATTCCATAGATTTGGGTGTTCCTATTTACATTTTCAATTTTTCCCAGGTATTTGTGATCCCATCTTAGTTTTGTACAGTGTATTCTTGGTTATGTAACAGCGTTTTGTTTAGCTTCCATGTGTTTGTATTATTTACAGTTTTTTTTCTTTTAATTCCTATCTAGTTTCATAGCACTGTAGGCGGAAATTATACCTGATGCTATTTCAATTTTCTTAGATTTCTAAGGCTTTATGTGTGACCCTACATATGATATATCTTGGAGAGTGTTTCATGAGTACCTGAGGAGAGAGGGTTTTCTGTTGTTTTGCAATAGAATGTTGTATATTTATGAATGAATTCCCTCTTGTCCAACGTGTCATTGAAAGCTTATGTTTCCTAATTTAGTTTCATTTTGGATGATCTATCCATTGGTGATTGTGGGGTGGTAATGTCCCCTACTCTTATGGTTTTACTGTCAAGTTCCGCTTTATGGCTGTTAGGATATACCTTATGTATTGAAGTGCTCCTCGGTTGGGTTCATAAGTATTTGCATTTCTTATATCCTCTCCTTGGTTTGATCCCTTGATCAGTGTTTAGTGTCCTTGTTTGTTTCTTGAAATAGTCTTTATCTTAAAGTCTATTTCTTCTGATATGAGAATTGTAACTCCAGGTTTCCTTTGATTTCCATGTGCATGGAATGTCTCTTGCCATATCCTCAGTTTCAGTCTGTATCTATCCCTAGGTCTAAAATGGGTCTCTTCTAGGCAGCATATATAATGGGCTTGTTGTTGTATCCCTTCAGCCAGTTTATCTGTTGTGGTTGGAGCAATGAATCCATTTACATGTAAGGTAATTGTCAATATGGATGTTCCTCTTCCCGTTTTGTTAATTGTTTTTGGTTTGTTCTAGGAGGTCTTTTCTTTTCTTTGTGATTCTTGCCTAGAGAAGGTCCTTTATCCTTTGGTATAAAGCTGTTGTGTGGTGCTGAATCCTCTTTCCGTTTGTTTTTCTGTAAAGATTTAGTTTCTCTGTCCAATCTCAATGAGATTCTTGCTGAAAACAGTAACATTGGTTGTAGGTTTTTTTCCTTTCATCTCTTTAAATACGTATACTGCCACTTCCTTCTCTCTTGCAGAATTTCTGCTGAAAGGTCGGCTGTTAACTTACGTGGATTCCCTTGAATGGTAAATGGTGCTTTGCCCATGCTGCTTTTTACATGTTTCCTATACATTTAGATTTTAAGAGTTTGATGAATACGTGTCTTGGCGTGTTTCTCCTTGGAATTATCCTGTATGAGACTCTCTGTGCTTCCTGGACTTGATTAACTCTTTCCTTTCCCATACTAGGGAAGTTTTCAACTATAATCTTTTCAAATATATTCTCACACCTTTTCTCTTTCTCTTCTTCTTCTGAGAGCCATATAATTCGAATGTTGGTGCATTTAATGTTGTCCCAAGGGTCGCTGAGACTGTCCTCCGTTCCTTTCATTCTTTGTTCTTTATTTTGATCCGCAGTATTTATTTGAACTATTTTATCTTCCAGGCCACTTAACCGTTCTTGTGCCTCAGTTATTGTGCTAGTGATCCATGCTAGAGAATAATTATTTTCATTTATTGTGTTCTTCATCACTGTTTGTTTGCTCTTCAGTTCTTGTCGACCCCTGTGAAACGTTTCCTGTATTTTCTCTCTCCTATTTCCACGATGTTGAATCGTTTTTCCTATCATTATTCTGAATTCTTTTTCGGGTAGACTGCCTATTTCCTCTTCATTTGTTAGGTCTGGTGCCTTTTGACCTTGCTGCTTCGTCAGCTGTTTGTTTTTTGGTCTCCTAATTTTGGTTAACTTACTGTGCTTGGGGTTCCTTTTCACAGGCGTCATGCCCGTAGTTATTGTTGTTTTTGGTGTCTGTCCCAAGCGGCTAAGGTTTGTTAAGTGGGTTGTGTAGGCTTTTTCGTGGAGGGGAGTTATGCTTGTGTTCTTTTGAATGAGGCTGGATCCTGTCTTTCTGGTGGGCATTTCCACAACTGCTGGTGTGTATTTTGGTGCCTCCGTCCTTATGATGATTTAAGGCATCCTCTCTGATAACGGATGGGACTGTTTCTGTCTTGCTCATTGTTTGGCATACGGTGTCCAGCACTGTTGCTTACTGGTCACTGAGTGAATGTGGGTCTTGGCGTTGAGAAAGAAATCTCTGGGAGATTTTCTCCATTTGATATTATGTGAAGCTGTCAGGTCTCCTGTGCACCAGTGTCCTGAACTTGGTTTTCCCTCCTCAGATGCAGAGCTCTGACTCCTGGTTAGAGCACCTAGAGACATTCATCCTCACAGCTCAGAAAAAGTGGGAGAGAAAAGAGAAGGACACAAAGAATGAGGATAAAATAAAACAAAATAAAGTAAAATCAAATAAAATGAAGTTATTAAAATGAAAACTATGTATTAAGAGAAAATTTTAAAAATTAAAAAGAAAAGCAGTCACACAGAACTCTAGCACAAATGGTTAAAGCTTAGCTCTACAGACAAAATGACTCACAGCGGCATACACCTACACGTTCACAAAAAGTGAAAAAGTGGAAAAACTAATATATCTATGCTCACTAATCCACCTCCTCAATTTTGGACTGATTCATTGTTCTATTCAGGTGTTCCAGAGATGCGGGGTACTTCACGTTGAATGTGGAGATTTCATCCACTCTTCGTGCGGGTGCTGGGAGAGATTACTTTTTCGCTTCTTTGCTCGCACAGCTCTGCTTTTAGAGTTGCATTTGTTTCATTCCATAGATTTGGGTGTTCCTATTTACATTTTCAATTTTTCCCAGGTATTTGTGATCCCATCTTAGTTTTGTACAGTGTATTCTTGGTTATGTAACAGCGTTTTGTTTAGCTTCCATGTGTTTGTATTATTTACAGTTTTTTTTCTTTTAATTCCTATCTAGTTTCATAGCACTGTAGGCGGAAATTATACCTGATGCTATTTCAATTTTCTTAGATTTCTAAGGCTTTATGTGTGACCCTACATATGATATATCTTGGAGAGTGTTTCATGAGTACCTGAGGAGAGAGGGTTTTCTGTTGTTTTGCAATAGAATGTTGTATATTTATGAATGAATTCCCTCTTGTCCAACGTGTCATTGAAAGCTTATGTTTCCTAATTTAGTTTCATTTTGGATGATCTATCCATTGGTGATTGTGGGGTGGTAATGTCCCCTACTCTTATGGTTTTACTGTCAAGTTCCGCTTTATGGCTGTTAGGATATACCTTATGTATTGAAGTGCTCCTCGGTTGGGTTCATAAGTATTTGCATTTCTTATATCCTCTCCTTGGTTTGATCCCTTGATCAGTGTGTAGTGTCCTTGTTTGTTTCTTGAAATAGTCTTTATCTTAAAGTCTATTTCTTCTGATATGAGAATTGTAACTCCAGGTTTCCTTTGATTTCCATGTGCATGGAATGTCTCTTGCCATATCCTCAGTTTCAGTCTGTATCTATCCCTAGGTCTAAAATGGGTCTCTTCTAGGCAGCATATATAATGGGCTTGTTGTTGTATCCCTTCAGCCAGTTTATCTGTTGTGGTTGGAGCAATGAATCCATTTACATGTAAGGTAATTGTCAATATGGATGTTCCTCTTCCCGTTTTGTTAATTGTTTTTGGTTTGTTCTAGGAGGTCTTTTCTTTTCTTTGTGATTCTTGCCTAGAGAAGGTCCTTTATCCTTTGGTATAAAGCTGTTGTGTGGTGCTGAATCCTCTTTCCGTTTGTTTTTCTGTAAAGATTTAGTTTCTCTGTCCAATCTCAATGAGATTCTTGCTGAAAACAGTAACATTGGTTGTAGGTTTTTTTCCTTTCATCTCTTTAAATACGTATACTGCCACTTCCTTCTCTCTTGCAGAATTTCTGCTGAAAGGTCGGCTGTTAACTTACGTGGATTCCCTTGAATGGTAAATGGTGCTTTGCCCATGCTGCTTTTTACATGTTTCCTATACATTTAGATTTTAAGAGTTTGATGAATACGTGTCTTGGCGTGTTTCTCCTTGGAATTATCCTGTATGAGACTCTCTGTGCTTCCTGGACTTGATTAACTCTTTCCTTTCCCATACTAGGGAAGTTTTCAACTATAATCTTTTCAAATATATTCTCACACCTTTTCTCTTTCTCTTCTTCTTCTGAGAGCCATATAAATCGAATGTTCGTGCATTTAATGTTGTCCCAAGGGTCGCTGAGACTGTCCTCCGTTCCTTTCATTCTTTGTTCTTTATTTTGATCCGCAGTATTTATTTGAACTATTTTATCTTCCAGGCCACTTAACCGTTCTTGTGCCTCAGTTATTGTGCTAGTGATCCATGCTAGAGAATAATTATTTTCATTTATTGTGTTCTTCATCACTGTTTGTTTGCTCTTCAGTTCTTGTCGACCCCTGTGAAACGTTTCCTGTATTTTCTCTCTCCTATTTCCACGATGTTGAATCGTTTTTCCTATCATTATTCTGAATTCTTTTTCGGGTAGACTGCCTATTTCCTCTTCATTTGTTAGGTCTGGTGCCTTTTGACCTTGCTGCTTCGTCAGCTGTTTGTTTTTTGGTCTGCTAATTTTGGTTAACTTACTGTGCTTGGGGTTCCTTTTCACAGGCGTCATGCCCGTAGTTATTGTTGTTTTTGGTGTCTGTCCCAAGCGGCTAAGGTTTGTTAAGTGGGTTGTGTAGGCTTTTTCGTGGAGGGGAGTTATGCTTGTGTTCTTTTGAATGAGGCTGGATCCTGTCTTTCTGGTGGGCATTTCCACAACTGCTGGTGTGTATTTTGGTGCCTCCGTCCTTATGATGATTTAAGGCATCCTCTCTGATAACGGATGGGACTGTTTCTGTCTTGCTCATTGTTTGGCATACGGTGTCCAGCACTGTTGCTTACTGGTCACTGAGTGAATGTGGGTCTTGGCGTTGAGAAAGAAATCTCTGGGAGATTTTCTCCATTTGATATTATGTGAAGCTGTCAGGTCTCCTGTGCAGCAGTGTCCTGAACTTGGTTTTCCCTCCTCAGATGCAGAGCTCTGACTCCTGGTTAGAGCACCTAGAGACATTCATCCTCACAGCTCAGAAAAAGTGGGAGAGAAAAGAGAAGGAAACAAAGAATGAGGATAAAATAAAACAAAATAAAGTAAAATCAAATAAAATGAAGTTATTAAAATGAAAACTATGTATTAAGAGAAAATTTTAAAAATTAAAAAGAAAAGCAGTCACACAGAACTCTAGCACAAATGGTTAAAGCTTAGCTCTACAGACAAAATGACTCACAGCGGCATACACCTACACGTTCACAAAAAGTGAAAAAGTGGAAAAACTAATATATCTATGCTCACTAATCCACCTCCTCAATTTTGGACTGATTCATTGTTCTATTCAGGTGTTCCAGAGATGCGGGGTACTTCACGTTGAATGTGGAGATTTCATCCACTCTTCGTGCGGGTGCTGGGAGAGATTACTTTTTCGCTTCTTTGCTCGCACAGCTCTGCTTTTAGAGTTGCATTTGTTTCATTCCATAGATTTGGGTGTTCCTATTTACATTTTCAATTTTTCCCAGGTATTTGTGATCCCATCTTAGTTTTGTACAGTGTATTCTTGGTTATGTAACAGCGTTTTGTTTAGCTTCCATGTGTTTGTATTATTTACAGTTTTTTTTTCTTTTAATTCCTATCTTGTTTCATAGCACTGTAGGCGGAAATTATACCTGATGCTATTTCAATTTTCTTAGATTTCTAAGGCTTTATGTGTGACCCTACATATGATATATCTTGGAGAGTGTTTCATGAGTACCTGTGGAGAGAGGGTTTTCTGTTGTTTTGCAATAGAATGTTGTATATTTATGAATGAATTCCCTCTTGTCCAACGTGTCATTGAAAGCTTATGTTTCCTAATTTAGTTTCATTTTGGATGATCTATCCATTGGTGATTGTGGGGTGGTAATGTCCCCTACTCTTATGGTTTTACTGTCAAGTTCCGCTTTATGGCTGTTAGGATATACCTTATGTATTGAAGTGCTCCTCGGTTGGGTTCATAAGTATTTGCATTTCTTATATCCTCTCCTTGGTTTGATCCCTTGATCAGTGTGTAGTGTCCTTGTTTGTTTCTTGAAATAGTCTTTATCTTAAAGTCTATTTCTTCTGATATGAGAATTGTAACTCCAGGTTTCCTTTGATTTCCATGTGCATGGAATGTCTCTTGCCATATCCTCAGTTTCAGTCTGTATCTATCCCTAGGTCTAAAATGGGTCTCTTCTAGGCAGCATATATAATGGGCTTGTTGTTGTATCCCTTCAGCCAGTTTATCTGTTGTGGTTGGAGCAATGAATCCATTTACATGTAAGGTAATTGTCAATATGGATGTTCTTCTTCCCGTTTTGTTAATTGTTTTTGGTTTGTTCTAGGAGGTCTTTTCTTTTCTTTGTGATTCCTGCCTAGAGAAGTTCCTTTATCCTTTGGTAAAAAGCTGTTGCGTGGTGCTGAATTCTCTTTCCGTTTGTTTTTCTGTAAAGTTTTTAGTTTCTCTGTCCAATCTCAATGGGATTCTTGCTGAAAACAGTAACATTGGTTGTAGGTTTTTTTCCTTTCATCTCTTTAAATACGTATACTGCCACTTCCTTCTCTCTTGCAGAATTTCTGCTGAAAGGTCGGCTGTTAACTTACGTGGATTCCCTTGAATGGTAAATGGTGCTTTGCCCATGCTGCTTTTTACATGTTTCCTATACATTTAGATTTTAAGAGTTTGATGAATACGTGTCTTGGCGTGTTTCTCCTTGGAATTATCCTGTATGAGACTCTCTGTGCTTCCTGGACTTGATTAACTCTTTCCTTTCCCATACTAGGGAAGTTTTCAACTATAATCTTTTCAAATATATTCTCACACCTTTTCTCTTTCTCTTCTTCTTCTGAGAGCCATATAAATCGAATGTTCGTGCATTTAATGTTGTCCCAAGGGTCGCTGAGACTGTCCTCCGTTCCTTTCATTCTTTGTTCTTTATTTTGATCCGCAGTATGTATTTGAACTATTTTATCTTCCAGGCCACTTAACCGTTCTTGTGCCTCAGTTATTGTGCTAGTGATCCATGCTAGAGAATAATTATTTTCATTTATTGTGTTCTTCATCACTGTTTGTTTGCTCTTCAGTTCTTGTCGACCCCTGTGAAACGTTTCCTGTATTTTCTCTCTCCTATTTCCACGATGTTGAATCGTTTTTCCTATCATTATTCTGAATTCTTTTTCGGGTAGACTGCCTATTTCCTCTTCATTTGTTAGGTCTGGTGCCTTTTGACCTTGCTGCTTCGTCAGCTGTTTGTTTTTTGGTCTGCTAATTTTGGTTAACTTACTGTGCTTGGGGTTCCTTTTCACAGGCGTCATGCCCGTAGTTATTGTTGTTTTTGGTGTCTGTCCCAAGCGGCTAAGGTTTGTTAAGTGGGTTGTGTAGGCTTTTTCGTGGAGGGGAGTTATGCTTGTGTTCTTTTGAATGAGGCTGGATCCTGTCTTTCTGGTGGGCATTTCCACAACTGCTGGTGTGTATTTTGGTGCCTCCGTCCTTATGATGATTTAAGGCATCCTCTCTGATAACGGATGGGACTGTTTCTGTCTTGCTCATTGTTTGGCATACGGTGTCCAGCACTGTTGCTTACTGGTCACTGAGTGAATGTGGGTCTTGGCGTTGAGAAAGAAATCTCTGGGAGATTTTCTCCATTTGATATTATGTGAAGCTGTCAGGTCTCCTGTGCAGCAGTGTCCTGAACTTGGTTTTCCCTCCTCAGATGCAGAGCTCTGACTCCTGGTTAGAGCACCTAGAGACATTCATCCTCACAGCTCAGAAAAAGTGGGAGAGAAAAGAGAAGGAAACAAAGAATGAGGATAAAATAAAACAAAATAAAGTAAAATCAAATAAAATGAAGTTATTAAAATGAAAACTATGTATTAAGAGAAAATTTTAAAAATTAAAAAGAAAAGCAGTCACACAGAACTCTAGCACAAATGGTTAAAGCTTAGCTCTACAGACAAAATGACTCACAGCGGCATACACCTACACGTTCACAAAAAGTGAAAAAGTGGAAAAACTAATATATCTATGCTCACTAATCCACCTCCTCAATTTTGGACTGATTCATTGTTCTATTCAGGTGTTCCAGAGATGCGGGGTACTTCACGTTGAATGTGGAGATTTCATCCACTCTTCGTGCGGGTGCTGGGAGAGATTACTTTTTCGCTTCTTTGCTCGCACAGCTCTGCTTTTAGAGTTGCATTTGTTTCATTCCATAGATTTGGGTGTTCCTATTTACATTTTCAATTTTTCCCAGGTATTTGTGATCCCATCTTAGTTTTGTACAGTGTATTCTTGGTTATGTAACAGCGTTTTGTTTAGCTTCCATGTGTTTGTATTATTTACAGTTTTTTTTCTTTTAATTCCTATCTAGTTTCATAGCACTGTAGGCGGAAATTATACCTGATGCTATTTCAATTTTCTTAGATTTCTAAGGCTTTATGTGTGACCCTACATATGATATATCTTGGAGAGTGTTTCATGAGTACCTGAGGAGAGAGGGTTTTCTGTTGTTTTGCAATAGAATGTTGTATATTTATGAATGAATTCCCTCTTGTCCAACGTGTCATTGAAAGCTTATGTTTCCTAATTTAGTTTCATTTTGGATGATCTATCCATTGGTGATTGTGGGGTGGTAATGTCCCCTACTCTTATGGTTTTACTGTCAAGTTCCGCTTTATGGCTGTTAGGATATACCTTATGTATTGAAGTGCTCCTCGGTTGGGTTCATAAGTATTTGCATTTCTTATATCCTCTCCTTGGTTTGATCCCTTGATCAGTGTGTAGTGTCCTTGTTTGTTTCTTGAAATAGTCTTTATCTTAAAGTCTATTTCTTCTGATATGAGAATTGTAACTCCAGGTTTCCTTTGATTTCCATGTGCATGGAATGTCTCTTGCCATATCCTCAGTTTCAGTCTGTATCTATCCCTAGGTCTAAAATGGGTCTCTTCTAGGCAGCATATATAATGGGCTTGTTGTTGTATCCCTTCAGCCAGTTTATCTGTTGTGGTTGGAGCAATGAATCCATTTACATGTAAGGTAATTGTCAATATGGATGTTCTTCTTCCCGTTTTGTTAATTGTTTTTGGTTTGTTCTAGGAGGTCTTTTCTTTTCTTTGTGATTCCTGCCTAGAGAAGTTCCTTTATCCTTTGGTAAAAAGCTGTTGCGTGGTGCTGAATTCTCTTTCCGTTTGTTTTTCTGTAAAGTTTTTAGTTTCTCTGTCCAATCTCAATGGGATTCTTGCTGAAAACAGTAACATTGGTTGTAGGTTTTTTTCCTTTCATCTCTTTAAATACGTATACTGCCACTTCCTTCTCTCTTGCAGAATTTCTGCTGAAAGGTCGGCTGTTAACTTACGTGGATTCCCTTGAATGGTAAATGGTGCTTTGCCCATGCTGCTTTTTACATGTTTCCTATACATTTAGATTTTAAGAGTTTGATGAATACGTGTCTTGGCGTGTTTCTCCTTGGAATTATCCTGTATGAGACTCTCTGTGCTTCCTGGACTTGATTAACTCTTTCCTTTCCCATACTAGGGAAGTTTTCAACTATAATCTTTTCAAATATATTCTCACACCTTTTCTCTTTCTCTTCTTCTTCTGAGAGCCATATAAATCGAATGTTCGTGCATTTAATGTTGTCCCAAGGGTCGCTGAGACTGTCCTCCGTTCCTTTCATTCTTTGTTCTTTATTTTGATCCGCAGTATTTATTTGAACTATTTTATCTTCCAGGCCACTTAACCGTTCTTGTGCCTCAGTTATTGTGCTAGTGATCCATGCTAGAGAATAATTATTTTCATTTATTGTGTTCTTCATCACTGTTTGTTTGCTCTTCAGTTCTTGTCGACCCCTGTGAAACGTTTCCTGTATTTTCTCTCTCCTATTTCCACGATGTTGAATCGTTTTTCCTATCATTATTCTGAATTCTTTTTCGGGTAGACTGCCTATTTCCTCTTCATTTGTTAGGTCTGGTGCCTTTTGACCTTGCTGCTTCGTCAGCTGTTTGTTTTTTGGTCTGCTAATTTTGGTTAACTTACTGTGCTTGGGGTTCCTTTTCACAGGCGTCATGCCCGTAGTTATTGTTGTTTTTGGTGTCTGTCCCAAGCGGCTAAGGTTTGTTAAGTGGGTTGTGTAGGCTTTTTCGTGGAGGGGAGTTATGCTTGTGTTCTTTTGAATGAGGCTGGATCCTGTCTTTCTGGTGGGCATTTCCACAACTGCTGGTGTGTATTTTGGTGCCTCCGTCCTTATGATGATTTAAGGCATCCTCTCTGATAACGGATGGGACTGTTTCTGTCTTGCTCATTGTTTGGCATACGGTGTCCTGCACTGTTGCTTACTGGTCACTGAGTGAATGTGGGTCTTGGCGTTGAGAAAGAAATCTCTGGGAGATTTTCTCCATTTGATATTATGTGAAGCTGTCAGGTCTCCTGTGCAGCAGTGTCCTGAACTTGGTTTTCCCTCCTCAGATGCAGAGCTCTGACTCCTGGTTAGAGCACCTAGAGACATTCATCCTCACAGCTCAGAAAAAGTGGGAGAGAAAAGAGAAGGAAACAAAGAATGAGGATAAAATAAAACAAAATAAAGTAAAATCAAATAAAATGAAGTTATTAAAATGAAAACTATGTATTAAGAGAAAATTTTAAAAATTAAAAAGAAAAGCAGTCACACAGAACTCTAGCACAAATGGTTAAAGCTTAGCTCTACAGACAAAATGACTCACAGCGGCATACACCTACACGTTCACAAAAAGTGAAAAAGTGGAAAAACTAATATATCTATGCTCACTAATCCACCTCCTCAATTTTGGACTGATTCATTGTTCTATTCAGGTGTTCCAGAGATGCGGGGTACTTCACGTTGAATGTGGAGATTTCATCCACTCTTCGTGCGGGTGCTGGGAGAGATTACTTTTTCGCTTCTTTGCTCGCACAGCTCTGCTTTTAGAGTTGCATTTGTTTCATTCCATAGATTTGGGTGTTCCTATTTACATTTTCAATTTTTCCCAGGTATTTGTGATCCCATCTTAGTTTTGTACAGTGTATTCTTGGTTATGTAACAGCGTTTTGTTTAGCTTCCATGTGTTTGTATTATTTACAGTTTTTTTTCTTTTAATTCCTATCTAGTTTCATAGCACTGTAGGCGGAAATTATACCTGATGCTATTTCAATTTTCTTAGATTTCTAAGGCTTTATGTGTGACCCTACATATGATATATCTTGGAGAGTGTTTCATGAGTACCTGAGGAGAGAGGGTTTTCTGTTGTTTTGCAATAGAATGTTGTATATTTATGAATGAATTCCCTCTTGTCCAACGTGTCATTGAAAGCTTATGTTTCCTAATTTAGTTTCATTTTGGATGATCTATCCATTGGTGATTGTGGGGTGGTAATGTCCCCTACTCTTATGGTTTTACTGTCAAGTTCCGCTTTATGGCTGTTAGGATATACCTTATGTATTGAAGTGCTCCTCGGTTGGGTTCATAAGTATTTGCATTTCTTAGATCCTCTCCTTGGTTTGATCCCTTGATCAGTGTGTAGTGTCCTTGTTTGTTTCTTGAAATAGTCTTTATCTTAAAGTCTATTTCTTCTGATATGAGAATTGTAACTCCAGGTTTCCTTTGATTTCCATGTGCATGGAATGTCTCTTGCCATATCCTCAGTTTCAGTCTGTATCTATCCCTAGGTCTAAAATGGGTCTCTTCTAGGCAGCATATATAATGGGCTTGTTGTTGTATCCCTTCAGCCAGTTTATCTGTTGTGGTTGGAGCAATGAATCCATTTACATGTAAGGTAATTGTCAATATGGATGTTCCTCTTCCCGTTTTGTTAATTGTTTTTGGTTTGTTCTAGGAGGTCTTTTCTTTTCTTTGTGATTCCTGCCTAGGGAAGTTCCTTTATCCTTTGGTATAAAGCTGTTGCGTGGTGCTGAATTCTCTTTCCGTTTGTTTTTCTGTAAAGTTTTTAGTTTCTCTGTCCAATCTCAATGAGATTCTTGCTGAAAACAATAACATTGGTTGTAGGTTTTTTTCCTTTCATCTCTTTAAATACGTATACTGCCACTTCCTTCTCTCTTGCAGAATTTCTGCTGAAAGGTCGGCTGTTAACTTACGTGGATTCCCTTGAATGGTAAATGGTGCTTTGCCCATGCTGCTTTTCACATGTTTCCTATACATTTAGATTTTAAGAGTTTGATGAATACGTGTCTTGGCGTGTTTCTCCTTGGAATTATCCTGTATGAGACTCTCTGTGCTTCCTGGACTTGATTAACTCTTTCCTTTCCCATACTAGGGAAGTTTTCAACTATAATCTTTTCAAATATATTCTCACGCCTTTTCTCTTTCTCTTCTTCTTCTGAGAGCCATATAATTCGAATGTTGGTGCATTTAATGTTGTCCCAAGGGTCGCTGAGACTGTCCTCCGTTCCTTTCATTCTTTGTTCTTTATTTTGATCCGCAGTATTTATTTGAACTATTTTATCTTCCAGGCCACTTAACCGTTCTTGTGCCTCAGTTATTGTGCTAGTGATCCATCTAGAGAATAATTATTTTCATTTATTGTGTTCTTCATCACTGTTTGTTTGCTCTTCAGTTCTTGTCGACCCCTGTGAAACGTTTCCTGTATTTTCTCTCTCCTATTTCCACGATGTTGAATCGTTTTTCCTATCATTATTCTGAATTCTTTTTCGGGTAGACTGCCTATTTCCTCTTCATTTGTTAGGTCTGGTGCCTTTTGACCTTGCTGCTTCGTCAGCTGTTTGTGTTTTGGTCTCCTAATTTTGGTTAACTTACTGTGCTTGGGGTTCCTTTTCACAGGCGTCATGCCCGTAGTTATTGTTGTTTTTGGTGTCTGTCCCAAGCGGCTAAGGTTTGTTAAGTGGGTTGTGTAGGCTTTTTCGTGGAGGGGAGTTATGCTTGTGTTCTTTTGAATGAGGCTGGATCCTGTCTTTCTGGTGGGCATTTCCACAACTGCTGGTGTGTATTTTGGTGCCTCCGTCCTTATGATGATTTAAGGCATCCTCTCTGATAACGGATGGGACTGTTTCTGTCTTGCTCATTGTTTGGCATACGGTGTCCAGCACTGTTGCTTACTGGTCACTGAGTGAATGTGGGTCTTGGCGTTGAGAAAGAAATCTCTGGGAGATTTTCTCCATTTGATATTATGTGAAGCTGTCAGGTCTCCTGTGCACCAGTGTCCTGAACTTGGTTTTCCCTCCTCAGATGCAGAGCTCTGACTCCTGGTTAGAGCACCTAGAGACATTCATCCTCACAGCTCAGAAAAAGTGGGAGAGAAAAGAGAAGGAAACAAAGAATGAGGATAAAATAAAACAAAATAAAGTAAAATCAAATAAAATGAAGTTATTAAAATGAAAACTATGTATTAAGAGAAAATTTTAAAAATTAAAAAGAAAAGCAGTCACACAGAACTCTAGCACAAATGGTTAAAGCTTAGCTCTACAGACAAAATGACTCACAGCGGCATACACCTACACGTTCACAAAAAGTGAAAAAGTGGAAAAACTAATATATCTATGCTCACTAATCCACCTCCTCAATTTTGGACTGATTCATTGTTCTATTCAGGTGTTCCAGAGATGCGGGGTACTTCACGTTGAATGTGGAGATTTCATCCACTCTTCGTGCGGGTGCTGGGAGAGATTACTTTTTCGCTTCTTTGCTCGCACAGCTCTGCTTTTAGAGTTGCATTTGTTTCATTCCATAGATTTGGGTGTTCCTATTTACATTTTCAATTTTTCCCAGGTATTTGTGATCCCATCTTAGTTTTGTACAGTGTATTCTTGGTTATGTAACAGCGTTTTGTTTAGCTTCCATGTGTTTGTATTATTTACAGTTTTTTTTCTTTTAATTCCTATCTAGTTTCATAGCACTGTAGGCGGAAATTATACCTGATGCTATTTCAATTTTCTTAGATTTCTAAGGCTTTATGTGTGACCCTACATATGATATATCTTGGAGAGTGTTTCATGAGTACCTGAGGAGAGAGGGTTTTCTGTTGTTTTGCAATAGAATGTTGTATATTTATGAATGAATTCCCTCTTGTCCAACGTGTCATTGAAAGCTTATGTTTCCTAATTTAGTTTCATTTTGGATGATCTATCCATTGGTGATTGTGGGGTGGTAATGTCCCCTACTCTTATGGTTTTACTGTCAAGTTCCGCTTTATGGCTGTTAGGATATACCTTATGTATTGAAGTGCTCCTCGGTTGGGTTCATAAGTATTTGCATTTCTTAGATCCTCTCCTTGGTTTGATCCCTTGATCAGTGTGTAGTGTCCTTGTTTGTTTCTTGAAATAGTCTTTATCTTAAAGTCTATTTCTTCTGATATGAGAATTGTAACTCCAGGTTTCCTTTGATTTCCATGTGCATGGAATGTCTCTTGCCATATCCTCAGTTTCAGTCTGTATCTATCCCTAGGTCTAAAATGGGTCTCTTCTAGGCAGCATATATAATGGGCTTGTTGTTGTATCCCTTCAGCCAGTTTATCTGTTGTGGTTGGAGCAATGAATCCATTTACATGTAAGGTAATTGTCAATATGGATGTTCCTCTTCCCGTTTTGTTAATTGTTTTTGGTTTGTTCTAGGAGGTCTTTTCTTTTCTTTGTGATTCCTGCCTAGAGAAGTTCCTTTATCCTTTGGTAAAAAGCTGTTGCGTGGTGCTGAATTCTCTTTCCGTTTGTTTTTCTGTAAAGTTTTTAGTTTCTCTGTCCAATCTCAATGAGATTCTTGCTGAAAACAGTAACATTGGTTGTAGGTTTTTTTCCTTTCATCTCTTTAAATACGTATACTGCCACTTCCTTCTCTCTTGCAGAATTTCTGCTGAAAGGTCGGCTGTTAACTTACGTGGATTCCCTTGAATGGTAAATGGTGCTTTGCCCATGCTGCTTTTTACATGTTTCCTATACATTTAGATTTTAAGAGTTTGATGAATACGTGTCTTGGCGTGTTTCTCCTTGGAATTATCCTGTATGAGACTCTCTGTGCTTCCTGGACTTGATTAACTCTTTCCTTTCCCATACTAGGGAAGTTTTCAACTATAATCTTTTCAAATATATTCTCACACCTTTTCTCTTTCTCTTCTTCTTCTGAGAGCCATATAAATCGAATGTTCGTGCATTTAATGTTGTCCAAAGGGTCGCTGAGACTGTCCTCCGTTCCTTTCATTCTTTGTTCTTTATTTTGATCCGCAGTATTTATTTGAACTATTTTATCTTCCAGGCCACTTAACCGTTCTTGTGCCTCAGTTATTGTGCTAGTGATCCATGCTAGAGAATAATTATTTTCATTTATTGTGTTCTTCATCACTGTTTGTTTGCTCTTCAGTTCTTGTCGACCCCTGTGAAACGTTTCCTGTATTTTCTCTCTCCTATTTCCACGATGTTGAATCGTTTTTCCTATCATTATTCTGAATTCTTTTTCGGGTAGACTGCCTATTTCCTCTTCATTTGTTAGGTCTGGTGCCTTTTGACCTTGCTGCTTCGTCAGCTGTTTGTTTTTTGGTCTCCTAATTTTGGTTAACTTACTGTGCTTGGGGTTCCTTTTCACAGGCGTCATGCCCGTAGTTATTGTTGTTTTTGGTGTCTGTCCCAAGCGGCTAAGGTTTGTTAAGTGGGTTGTGTAGGCTTTTTCGTGGAGGGGAGTTATGCTTGTGTTCTTTTGAATGAGGCTGGATCCTGTCTTTCTGGTGGGCATTTCCACAACTGCTGGTGTGTATTTTGGTGCCTCCGTCCTTATGATGATTTAAGGCATCCTCTCTGATAACGGATGGGACTGTTTCTGTCTTGCTCATTGTTTGGCATACGGTGTCCAGCACTGTTGCTTACTGGTCACTGAGTGAATGTGGGTCTTGGCGTTGAGAAAGAAATCTCTGGGAGATTTTCTCCATTTGATATTATGTGAAGCTGTCAGGTCTCCTGTGCACCAGTGTCCTGAACTTGGTTTTCCCTCCTCAGATGCAGAGCTCTGACTCCTGGTTAGAGCACCTAGAGACATTCATCCTCACAGCTCAGAAAAAGTGGGAGAGAAAAGAGAAGGACACAAAGAATGAGGATAAAATAAAACAAAATAAAGTAAAATCAAATAAAATGAAGTTATTAAAATGAAAACTATGTATTAAGAGAAAATTTTAAAAATTAAAAAGAAAAGCAGTCACACAGAACTCTAGCACAAATGGTTAAAGCTTAGCTCTACAGACAAAATGACTCACAGCGGCATACACCTACACGTTCACAAAAAGTGAAAAAGTGGAAAAACTAATATATCTATGCTCACTAATCCACCTCCTCAATTTTGGACTGATTCATTGTTCTATTCAGGTGTTCCAGAGATGCGGGGTACTTCATGTTGAATGTGGAGATTTCATCCACTCTTCGTGCGGGTGCTGGGAGAGATTACTTTTTCGCTTCTTTGCTCGCACAGCTCTGCTTTTAGAGTTGCATTTGTTTCATTCCATAGATTTGGGTGTTCCTATTTACATTTTCAATTTTTCCCAGGTATTTGTGATCCCATCTTAGTTTTGTACAGTGTATTCTTGGTTATGTAACAGCGTTTTGTTTAGCTTCCATGTGTTTGTATTATTTACAGTTTTTTTTTCTTTTAATTCCTATCTTGTTTCATAGCACTGTAGGCGGAAATTATACCTGATGCTATTTCAATTTTCTTAGATTTCTAAGGCTTTATGTGTGACCCTACATATGATATATCTTGGAGAGTGTTTCATGAGTACCTGTGGAGAGAGGGTTTTCTGTTGTTTTGCAATAGAATGTTGTATATTTATGAATGAATTCCCTCTTGTCCAACGTGTCATTGAAAGCTTATGTTTCCTAATTTAGTTTCATTTTGGATGATCTATCCATTGGTGATTGTGGGGTGGTAATGTCCCCTACTCTTATGGTTTTACTGTCAAGTTCCGCTTTATGGCTTTTAGGATATACCTTATGTATTGAAGTGCTCCTCGGTTGGGTTCATAAGTATTTGCATTTCTTATATCCTCTCCTTGGTTTGATCCCTTGATCAGTGTGTAGTGTCCTTGTTTGTTTCTTGAAATAGTCTTTATCTTAAAGTCTATTTCTTCTGATATGAGAATTGTAACTCCAGGTTTCCTTTGATTTCCATGTGCATGGAATGTCTCTTGCCATATCCTCAGTTTCAGTCTGTATCTATCCCTAGGTCTAAAATGGGTCTCTTCTAGGCAGCATATATAATGGGCTTGTTGTTGTATCCCTTCAGCCAGTTTATCTGTTGTGGTTGGAGCAATGAATCCATTTACATGTAAGGTAATTGTCAATATGGATGTTCTTCTTCCCGTTTTGTTAATTGTTTTTGGTTTGTTCTAGGAGGTCTTTTCTTTTCTTTGTGATTCCTGCCTAGAGAAGTTCCTTTATCCTTTGGTAAAAAGCTGTTGCGTGGTGCTGAATTCTCTTTCCGTTTGTTTTTCTGTAAAGTTTTTAGTTTCTCTGTCCAATCTCAATGGGATTCTTGCTGAAAACAGTAACATTGGTTGTAGGTTTTTTTCCTTTCATCTCTTTAAATACGTATACTGCCACTTCCTTCTCTCTTGCAGAATTTCTGCTGAAAGGTCGGCTGTTAACTTACGTGGATTCCCTTGAATGGTAAATGGTGCTTTGCCCATGCTGCTTTTTACATGTTTCCTATACATTTAGATTTTAAGAGTTTGATGAATACGTGTCTTGGCGTGTTTCTCCTTGGAATTATCCTGTATGAGACTCTCTGTGCTTCCTGGACTTGATTAACTCTTTCCTTTCCCATACTAGGGAAGTTTTCAACTATAATCTTTTCAAATATATTCTCACACCTTTTCTCTTTCTCTTCTTCTTCTGAGAGCCATATAAATCGAATGTTCGTGCATTTAATGTTGTCCAAAGGGTCGCTGAGACTGTCCTCCGTTCCTTTCATTCTTTGTTCTTTATTTTGATCCGCAGTATTTATTTGAACTATTTTATCTTCCAGGCCACTTAACCGTTCTTGTGCCTCAGTTATTGTGCTAGTGATCCATGCTAGAGAATAATTATTTTCATTTATTGTGTTCTTCATCACTGTTTGTTTGCTCTTCAGTTCTTGTCGACCCCTGTGAAACGTTTCCTGTATTTTCTCTCTCCTATTTCCACGATGTTGAATCGTTTTTCCTATCATTATTCTGAATTCTTTTTCGGGTAGACTGCCTATTTCCTCTTCATTTGTTAGGTCTGGTGCCTTTTGACCTTGCTGCTTCGTCAGCTGTTTGTTTTTTGGTCTCCTAATTTTGGTTAACTTACTGTGCTTGGGGTTCCTTTTCACAGGCGTCATGCCCGTAGTTATTGTTGTTTTTGGTGTCTGTCCCAAGCGGCTAAGGTTTGTTAAGTGGGTTGTGTAGGCTTTTTCGTGGAGGGGAGTTATGCTTGTGTTCTTTTGAATGAGGCTGGATCCTGTCTTTCTGGTGGGCATTTCCACAACTGCTGGTGTGTATTTTGGTGCCTCCGTCCTTATGATGATTTAAGGCATCCTCTCTGATAACGGATGGGACTGTTTCTGTCTTGCTCATTGTTTGGCATACGGTGTCCAGCACTGTTGCTTACTGGTCACTGAGTGAATGTGGGTCTTGGCGTTGAGAAAGAAATCTCTGGGAGATTTTCTCCATTTGATATTATGTGAAGCTGTCAGGTCTCCTGTGCACCAGTGTCCTGAACTTGGTTTTCCCTCCTCAGATGCAGAGCTCTGACTCCTGGTTAGAGCACCTAGAGACATTCATCCTCACAGCTCAGAAAAAGTGGGAGAGAAAAGAGAAGGACACAAAGAATGAGGATAAAATAAAACAAAATAAAGTAAAATCAAATAAAATGAAGTTATTAAAATGAAAACTATGTATTAAGAGAAAATTTTAAAAATTAAAAAGAAAAGCAGTCACACAGAACTCTAGCACAAATGGTTAAAGCTTAGCTCTACAGACAAAATGACTCACAGCGGCATACACCTACACGTTCACAAAAAGTGAAAAAGTGGAAAAACTAATATATCTATGCTCACTAATCCACCTCCTCAATTTTGGACTGATTCATTGTTCTATTCAGGTGTTCCAGAGATGCGGGGTACTTCATGTTGAATGTGGAGATTTCATCCACTCTTCGTGCGGGTGCTGGGAGAGATTACTTTTTCGCTTCTTTGCTCGCACAGCTCTGCTTTTAGAGTTGCATTTGTTTCATTCCATAGATTTGGGTGTTCCTATTTACATTTTCAATTTTTCCCAGGTATTTGTGATCCCATCTTAGTTTTGTACAGTGTATTCTTGGTTATGTAACAGCGTTTTGTTTAGCTTCCATGTGTTTGTATTATTTACAGTTTTTTTTTCTTTTAATTCCTATCTTGTTTCATAGCACTGTAGGCGGAAATTATACCTGATGCTATTTCAATTTTCTTAGATTTCTAAGGCTTTATGTGTGACCCTACATATGATATATCTTGGAGAGTGTTTCATGAGTACCTGTGGAGAGAGGGTTTTCTGTTGTTTTGCAATAGAATGTTGTATATTTATGAATGAATTCCCTCTTGTCCAACGTGTCATTGAAAGCTTATGTTTCCTAATTTAGTTTCATTTTGGATGATCTATCCATTGGTGATTGTGGGGTGGTAATGTCCCCTACTCTTATGGTTTTACTGTCAAGTTCCGCTTTATGGCTTTTAGGATATACCTTATGTATTGAAGTGCTCCTCGGTTGGGTTCATAAGTATTTGCATTTCTTATATCCTCTCCTTGGTTTGATCCCTTGATCAGTGTGTAGTGTCCTTGTTTGTTTCTTGAAATAGTCTTTATCTTAAAGTCTATTTCTTCTGATATGAGAATTGTAACTCCAGGTTTCCTTTGATTTCCATGTGCATGGAATGTCTCTTGCCATATCCTCAGTTTCAGTCTGTATCTATCCCTAGGTCTAAAATGGGTCTCTTCTAGGCAGCATATATAATGGGCTTGTTGTTGTATCCCTTCAGCCAGTTTATCTGTTGTGGTTGGAGCAATGAATCCATTTACATGTAAGGTAATTGTCAATATGGATGTTCTTCTTCCCGTTTTGTTAATTGTTTTTGGTTTGTTCTAGGAGGTCTTTTCTTTTCTTTGTGATTCCTGCCTAGAGAAGTTCCTTTATCCTTTGGTAAAAAGCTGTTGCGTGGTGCTGAATTCTCTTTCCGTTTGTTTTTCTGTAAAGTTTTTAGTTTCTCTGTCCAATCTCAATGGGATTCTTGCTGAAAACAGTAACATTGGTTGTAGGTTTTTTTCCTTTCATCTCTTTAAATACGTATACTGCCACTTCCTTCTCTCTTGCAGAATTTCTGCTGAAAGGTCGGCTGTTAACTTACGTGGATTCCCTTGAATGGTAAATGGTGCTTTGCCCATGCTGCTTTTTACATGTTTCCTATACATTTAGATTTTAAGAGTTTGATGAATACGTGTCTTGGCGTGTTTCTCCTTGGAATTATCCTGTATGAGACTCTCTGTGCTTCCTGGACTTGATTAACTCTTTCCTTTCCCATACTAGGGAAGTTTTCAACTATAATCTTTTCAAATATATTCTCACACCTTTTCTCTTTCTCTTCTTCTTCTGAGAGCCATATAAATCGAATGTTCGTGCATTTAATGTTGTCCCAAGGGTCGCTGAGACTGTCCTCCGTTCCTTTCATTCTTTGTTCTTTATTTTGATCCGCAGTATTTATTTGAACTATTTTATCTTCCAGGCCACTTAACCGTTCTTGTGCCTCAGTTATTGTGCTAGTGATCCATGCTAGAGAATAATTATTTTCATTTATTGTGTTCTTCATCACTGTTTGTTTGCTCTTCAGTTCTTGTCGACCCCTGTGAAACGTTTCCTGTATTTTCTCTCTCCTATTTCCACGATGTTGAATCGTTTTTCCTATCATTATTCTGAATTCTTTTTCGGGTAGACTGCCTATTTCCTCTTCATTTGTTAGGTCTGGTGCCTTTTGACCTTGCTGCTTCGTCAGCTGTTTGTTTTTTGGTCTGCTAATTTTGGTTAACTTACTGTGCTTGGGGTTCCTTTTCACAGGCGTCATGCCCGTAGTTATTGTTGTTTTTGGTGTCTGTCCCAAGCGGCTAAGGTTTGTTAAGTGGGTTGTGTAGGCTTTTTCGTGGAGGGGAGTTATGCTTGTGTTCTTTTGAATGAGGCTGGATCCTGTCTTTCTGGTGGGCATTTCCACAACTGCTGGTGTGTATTTTGGTGCCTCCGTCCTTATGATGATTTAAGGCATCCTCTCTGATAACGGATGGGACTGTTTCTGTCTTGCTCATTGTTTGGCATACGGTGTCCTGCACTGTTGCTTACTGGTCACTGAGTGAATGTGGGTCTTGGCGTTGAGAAAGAAATCTCTGGGAGATTTTCTCCATTTGATATTATGTGAAGCTGTCAGGTCTCCTGTGCAGCAGTGTCCTGAACTTGGTTTTCCCTCCTCAGATGCAGAGCTCTGACTCCTGGTTAGAGCACCTAGAGACATTCATCCTCACAGCTCAGAAAAAGTGGGAGAGAAAAGAGAAGGAAACAAAGAATGAGGATAAAATAAAACAAAATAAAGTAAAATCAAATAAAATGAAGTTATTAAAATGAAAACTATGTATTAAGAGAAAATTTTAAAAATTAAAAAGAAAAGCAGTCACACAGAACTCTAGCACAAATGGTTAAAGCTTAGCTCTACAGACAAAATGACTCACAGCGGCATACACCTACACGTTCACAAAAAGTGAAAAAGTGGAAAAACTAATATATCTATGCTCACTAATCCACCTCCTCAATTTTGGACTGATTCATTGTTCTATTCAGGTGTTCCAGAGATGCGGGGTACTTCACGTTGAATGTGGAGATTTCATCCACTCTTCGTGCGGGTGCTGGGAGAGATTACTTTTTCGCTTCTTTGCTCGCACAGCTCTGCTTTTAGAGTTGCATTTGTTTCATTCCATAGATTTGGGTGTTCCTATTTACATTTTCAATTTTTCCCAGGTATTTGTGATCCCATCTTAGTTTTGTACAGTGTATTCTTGGTTATGTAACAGCGTTTTGTTTAGCTTCCATGTGTTTGTATTATTTACAGTTTTTTTTCTTTTAATTCCTATCTAGTTTCATAGCACTGTAGGCGGAAATTATACCTGATGCTATTTCAATTTTCTTAGATTTCTAAGGCTTTATGTGTGACCCTACATATGATATATCTTGGAGAGTGTTTCATGAGTACCTGAGGAGAGAGGGTTTTCTGTTGTTTTGCAATAGAATGTTGTATATTTATGAATGAATTCCCTCTTGTCCAACGTGTCATTGAAAGCTTATGTTTCCTAATTTAGTTTCATTTTGGATGATCTATCCATTGGTGATTGTGGGGTGGTAATGTCCCCTACTCTTATGGTTTTACTGTCAAGTTCCGCTTTATGGCTGTTAGGATATACCTTATGTATTGAAGTGCTCCTCGGTTGGGTTCATAAGTATTTGCATTTCTTAGATCCTCTCCTTGGTTTGATCCCTTGATCAGTGTGTAGTGTCCTTGTTTGTTTCTTGAAATAGTCTTTATCTTAAAGTCTATTTCTTCTGATATGAGAATTGTAACTCCAGGTTTCCTTTGATTTCCATGTGCATGGAATGTCTCTTGCCATATCCTCAGTTTCAGTCTGTATCTATCCCTAGGTCTAAAATGGGTCTCTTCTAGGCAGCATATATAATGGGCTTGTTGTTGTATCCCTTCAGCCAGTTTATCTGTTGTGGTTGGAGCAATGAATCCATTTACATGTAAGGTAATTGTCAATATGGATGTTCCTCTTCCCGTTTTGTTAATTGTTTTTGGTTTGTTCTAGGAGGTCTTTTCTTTTCTTTGTGATTCCTGCCTAGGGAAGTTCCTTTATCCTTTGGTATAAAGCTGTTGCGTGGTGCTGAATTCTCTTTCCGTTTGTTTTTCTGTAAAGTTTTTAGTTTCTCTGTCCAATCTCAATGAGATTCTTGCTGAAAACAATAACATTGGTTGTAGGTTTTTTTCCTTTCATCTCTTTAAATACGTATACTGCCACTTCCTTCTCTCTTGCAGAATTTCTGCTGAAAGGTCGGCTGTTAACTTACGTGGATTCCCTTGAATGGTAAATGGTGCTTTGCCCATGCTGCTTTTCACATGTTTCCTATACATTTAGATTTTAAGAGTTTGATGAATACGTGTCTTGGCGTGTTTCTCCTTGGAATTATCCTGTATGAGACTCTCTGTGCTTCCTGGACTTGATTAACTCTTTCCTTTCCCATACTAGGGAAGTTTTCAACTATAATCTTTTCAAATATATTCTCACGCCTTTTCTCTTTCTCTTCTTCTTCTGAGAGCCATATAATTCGAATGTTGGTGCATTTAATGTTGTCCCAAGGGTCGCTGAGACTGTCCTCCGTTCCTTTCATTCTTTGTTCTTTATTTTGATCCGCAGTATTTATTTGAACTATTTTATCTTCCAGGCCACTTAACCGTTCTTGTGCCTCAGTTATTGTGCTAGTGATCCATCTAGAGAATAATTATTTTCATTTATTGTGTTCTTCATCACTGTTTGTTTGCTCTTCAGTTCTTGTCGACCCCTGTGAAACGTTTCCTGTATTTTCTCTCTCCTATTTCCACGATGTTGAATCGTTTTTCCTATCATTATTCTGAATTCTTTTTCGGGTAGACTGCCTATTTCCTCTTCATTTGTTAGGTCTGGTGCCTTTTGACCTTGCTGCTTCGTCAGCTGTTTGTGTTTTGGTCTCCTAATTTTGGTTAACTTACTGTGCTTGGGGTTCCTTTTCACAGGCGTCATGCCCGTAGTTATTGTTGTTTTTGGTGTCTGTCCCAAGCGGCTAAGGTTTGTTAAGTGGGTTGTGTAGGCTTTTTCGTGGAGGGGAGTTATGCTTGTGTTCTTTTGAATGAGGCTGGATCCTGTCTTTCTGGTGGGCATTTCCACAACTGCTGGTGTGTATTTTGGTGCCTCCGTCCTTATGATGATTTAAGGCATCCTCTCTGATAACGGATGGGACTGTTTCTGTCTTGCTCATTGTTTGGCATACGGTGTCCAGCACTGTTGCTTACTGGTCACTGAGTGAATGTGGGTCTTGGCGTTGAGAAAGAAATCTCTGGGAGATTTTCTCCATTTGATATTATGTGAAGCTGTCAGGTCTCCTGTGCACCAGTGTCCTGAACTTGGTTTTCCCTCCTCAGATGCAGAGCTCTGACTCCTGGTTAGAGCACCTAGAGACATTCATCCTCACAGCTCAGAAAAAGTGGGAGAGAAAAGAGAAGGAAACAAAGAATGAGGATAAAATAAAACAAAATAAAGTAAAATCAAATAAAATGAAGTTATTAAAATGAAAACTATGTATTAAGAGAAAATTTTAAAAATTAAAAAGAAAAGCAGTCACACAGAACTCTAGCACAAATGGTTAAAGCTTAGCTCTACAGACAAAATGACTCACAGCGGCATACACCTACACGTTCACAAAAAGTGAAAAAGTGGAAAAACTAATATATCTATGCTCACTAATCCACCTCCTCAATTTTGGACTGATTCATTGTTCTATTCAGGTGTTCCAGAGATGCGGGGTACTTCACGTTGAATGTGGAGATTTCATCCACTCTTCGTGCGGGTGCTGGGAGAGATTACTTTTTCGCTTCTTTGCTCGCACAGCTCTGCTTTTAGAGTTGCATTTGTTTCATTCCATAGATTTGGGTGTTCCTATTTACATTTTCAATTTTTCCCAGGTATTTGTGATCCCATCTTAGTTTTGTACAGTGTATTCTTGGTTATGTAACAGCGTTTTGTTTAGCTTCCATGTGTTTGTATTATTTACAGTTTTTTTTCTTTTAATTCCTATCTAGTTTCATAGCACTGTAGGCGGAAATTATACCTGATGCTATTTCAATTTTCTTAGATTTCTAAGGCTTTATGTGTGACCCTACATATGATATATCTTGGAGAGTGTTTCATGAGTACCTGAGGAGAGAGGGTTTTCTGTTGTTTTGCAATAGAATGTTGTATATTTATGAATGAATTCCCTCTTGTCCAACGTGTCATTGAAAGCTTATGTTTCCTAATTTAGTTTCATTTTGGATGATCTATCCATTGGTGATTGTGGGGTGGTAATGTCCCCTACTCTTATGGTTTTACTGTCAAGTTCCGCTTTATGGCTGTTAGGATATACCTTATGTATTGAAGTGCTCCTCGGTTGGGTTCATAAGTATTTGCATTTCTTATATCCTCTCCTTGGTTTGATCCCTTGATCAGTGTGTAGTGTCCTTGTTTGTTTCTTGAAATAGTCTTTATATTAAAGTCTATTTCTTCTGATATGAGAATTGTAACTCCAGGTTTCCTTTGATTTCCATGTGCATGGACTGTCTCTTGTCATATCCTCAGTTTCAGTCTGTATCTATCCCTAGGTCTAAAATGGGTCTCTTCTAGGCAGCATATATAATGGGCTTGTTGTTGTATCCCTTCAGCCAGTTTATCTGTTGTGGTTGGAGCAATGAATCCATTTACATGTAAGGTAATTGTCAATATGGATGTTCCTCTTCCCGTTTTGTTAATTGTTTTTGGTTTGTTCTAGGAGGTCTTTTCTTTTCTTTGTGATTCCTGCCTAGGGAAGTTCCTTTATCCTTTGGTAAAAAGCTGTTGCGTGGTGCTGAATTCTCTTTCCGTTTGTTTTTCTGTAAAGTTTTTAGTTTCTCTGTCCAATCTCAATGAGATTCTTGCTGAAAACAGTAACATTGGTTGTAGGTTTTTTTCCTTTCATCTCTTTAAATACGTATACTGCCACTTCCTTCTCTCTTGCAGAATTTCTGCTGAAAGGTCGGCTGTTAACTTACGTGGATTCCCTTGAATGGTAAATGGTGCTTTGCCCATGCTGCTTTTTACATGTTTCCTATACATTTAGATTTTAAGAGTTTGATGAATACGTGTCTTGGCGTGTTTCTCCTTGGAATTATCCTGTATGAGACTCTCTGTGCTTCCTGGACTTGATTAACTCTTTCCTTTCCCATACTAGGGAAGTTTTCAACTATAATCTTTTCAAATATATTCTCACACCTTTTCTCTTTCTCTTCTTCTTCTGAGAGCCATATAATTCGAATGTTGGTGCATTTAATGTTGTCCCAAGGGTCGCTGAGACTGTCCTCCGTTCCTTTCATTCTTTGTTCTTTATTTTGATCCGCAGTATTTATTTGAACTATTTTATCTTCCAGGCCACTTAACCGTTCTTGTGCCTCAGTTATTGTGCTAGTGATCCATGCTAGAGAATAATTATTTTCATTTATTGTGTTCTTCATCACTGTTTGTTTGCTCTTCAGTTCTTGTCGACCCCTGTGAAACGTTTCCTGTATTTTCTCTCTCCTATTTCCACGATGTTGAATCGTTTTTCCTATCATTATTCTGAATTCTTTTTCGGGTAGACTGCCTATTTCCTCTTCATTTGTTAGGTCTGGTGCCTTTTGACCTTGCTGCTTCGTCAGCTGTTTGTTTTTTGGTCTCCTAATTTTGGTTAACTTACTGTGCTTGGGGTTCCTTTTCACAGGCGTCATGCCCGTAGTTATTGTTGTTTTTGGTGTCTGTCCCAAGCGGCTAAGGTTTGTTAAGTGGGTTGTGTAGGCTTTTTCGTGGAGGGGAGTTATGCTTGTGTTCTTTTGAATGAGGCTGGCTCCTGTCTTTCTGGTGGGCATTTCCACAACTGCTGGTGTGTATTTTGGTGCCTCCGTCCTTATGATGATTTAAGGCATCCTCTCTCATAACGGATGGGACTGTTTCTGTCTTGCTCATTGTTTGGCATACGGTGTCCAGCACTGTTGCTTACTGGTCACTGAGTGAATGTGGGTCTTGGCGTTGAGAAAGAAATCTCTGGGTGATTTTCTCCATTTGATATTATGTGAAGCTGTCAGGTCTCCTGTGCACCAGTGTCCTGAACTTGGTTTTCCCTCCTCAGATGCAGAGCTCTGACTCCTGGTTAGAGCACCTAGAGACATTCATCCTCACAGCTCAGAAAAAGTGGAGGAGAAAAGAGAAGGAAACAAAGAATGAGGATAAAATAAAACAAAATAAAGTAAAATCAAATAAAATGAAGTTATTAAAATGAAAACTATGTATTAAGAGAAAATTTTAAAAATTAAAAAGAAAAGCAGTCACACAGAACTCTAGCACAAATGGTTAAAGCTTAGCTCTACAGACAAAATGACTCACAGCGGCATACACCTACACGTTCACAAAAAGTGAAAAAGTGGAAAAACTAATATATCTATGCTCACTAATCCACCTCCTCAATTTTGGACTGATTCATTGTTCTATTCAGGTGTTCCAGAGATGCGGGGTACTTCACGTTGAATGTGGAGATTTCATCCACTCTTCGTGCGGGTGCTGGGAGAGATTACTTTTTCGCTTCTTTGCTCGCACAGCTCTGCTTTTAGAGTTGCATTTGTTTCATTCCATAGATTTGGGTGTTCCTATTTACATTTTCAATTTTTCCCAGGTATTTGTGATCCCATCTTAGTTTTGTACAGTGTATTCTTGGTTATGTAACAGCGTTTTGTTTAGCTTCCATGTGTTTGTATTATTTACAGTTTTTTTTCTTTTAATTCCTATCTAGTTTCATAGCACTGTAGGCGGAAATTATACCTGATGCTATTTCAATTTTCTTAGATTTCTAAGGCTTTATGTGTGACCCTACATATGATATAACTTGGAGAGTGTTTCATGAGTACCTGAGGAGAGAGGGTTTTCTGTTGTTTTGCAATAGAATGTTGTATATTTATGAATGAATTCCCTCTTGTCCAACGTGTCATTGAAAGCTTATGTTTCCTAATTTAGTTTCATTTTGGATGATCTATCCATTGGTGATTGTGGGGTGGTAATGTCCCCTACTCTTATGGTTTTACTGTCAAGTTCCGCTTTATGGCTGTTAGGATATACCTTATGTATTGAAGTGCTCCTCGGTTGGGTTCATAAGTATTTGCATTTCTTATATCCTCTCCTTGGTTTGATCCCTTGATCAGTGTGTAGTGTCCTTGTTTGTTTCTTGAAATAGTCTTTATCTTAAAGTCTATTTCTTCTGATATGAGAATTGTAACTCCAGGTTTCCTTTGATTTCCATGTGCATGGAATGTCTCTTGCCATATCCTCAGTTTCAGTCTGTATCTATCCCTAGGTCTAAAATGGGTCTCTTCTAGGCAGCATATATAATGGGCTTGTTGTTGTATCCCTTCAGCCAGTGTATCTGTTGTGGTTGGAGCAATGAATCCATTTACATGTAAGGTAATTGTCAATATGGATGTTCCTCTTCCCGTTTTGTTAATTGTTTTTGGTTTGTTCTAGGAGGTCTTTTCTTTTCTTTGTGATTCCTGCCTAGGGAAGTTCCTTTATCCTTTGGTATAAAGCTGTTGCGTGGTGCTGAATTCTCTTTCCGTTTGTTTTTCTGTAAAGTTTTTAGTTTCTCTGTCCAATCTCAATGAGATTCTTGCTGAAAACAGTAACATTGGTTGTAGGTTTTTTTCCTTTCATCTCTTTAAATACGTATACTGCCACTTCCTTCTCTCTTGCAGAATTTCTGCTGAAAGGTCGGCTGTTAACTTACGTGGATTCCCTTGAATGGTAAATGGTGCTTTGCCCATGCTGCTTTTCACATGTTTCCTATACATTTAGATTTTAAGAGTTTGATGAGTACGTGTCTTGGCGTGTTTCTCCTTGGAATTATCCTGTATGAGACTCTCTGTGCTTCCTGGACTTGATTAACTCTTTCCTTTCCCATACTAGGGAAGTTTTCAACTATAATCTTTTCAAATATATTCTCACGCCTTTTCTCTTTCTCTTCTTCTTCTGAGAGCCATATAATTCGAATGTTGGTGCATTTAATGTTGTCCCAAGGGTCGCTGAGACTGTCCTCCGTTCCTTTCATTCTTTGTTCTTTATTTTGATCCGCAGTATTTATTTGAACTATTTTATCTTCCAGGCCACTTAACCGTTCTTGTGCCTCAGTTATTGTGCTAGTGATCCATGCTAGAGAATAATTATTTTCATTTATTGTGTTCTTCATCACTGTTTGTTTGCTCTTCAGTTCTTGTCGACCCCTGTGAAACTTTTCCTGTATTTTCTCTCTCCTATTTCCACGATGTTGAATCGTTTTTCCTATCATTATTCTGAATTCTTTTTCGGGTAGACTGCCTATTTCCTCTTCATTTGTTAGGTCTGGTGCCTTTTGACCTTGCTGCTTCGTCAGCTGTTTGTGTTTTGGTCTCCTAATTTTGGTTAACTTACTGTGCTTGGGGTTCCTTTTCACAGGCGTCATGCCCGTATTTATTGTTGTTTTTGGTGTCTGTCCCAAGCGGCTAAGGTTTGTTAAGTGGGTTGTGTAGGCTTTTTCGTGGAGGGGAGTTATGCTTGTGTTCTTTTGAATGAGGCTGGCTCCTGTCTTTCTGGTGGGCATTTCCACAACTGCTGGTGTGTATTTTGGTGCCTCCGTCCTTATGATGATTTAAGGCATCCTCTCTCATAACGGATGGGACTCTTTCTGTCTTGCTCATTGTTTGGCATACGGTGTCCAGCACTGTTGCTTACTGGTCACTGAGTGAATGTGGGTCTTGGCGTTGAGAAAGAAATCTCTGGGAGATTTTCTCCATTTGATATTATGTGAAGCTGTCAGGTCTCCTGTGCACCAGTGTCCTGAACTTGGTTTTCCCTCCTCAGATGCAGAGCTCTGACTCCTGGTTAGAGCACCTAGAGACATTCATCCTCACAGCTCAGAAAAAGTGGGAGAGAAAAGAGAAGGAAACAAAGAATGAGGATAAAATAAAACAAAATAAAGTAAAATCAAATAAAATGAAGTTATTAAAATGAAAACTATGTATTAAGAGAAAATTTTAAAAATTAAAAAGAAAAGCAGTCACACAGAACTCTAGCACAAATGGTTAAAGCTTAGCTCTACAGACAAAATGACTCACAGCGGCATACACCTACACGTTCACAAAAAGTGAAAAAGTGGAAAAACTAATATATCTATGCTCACTAATCCACCTCCTCAATTTTGGACTGATTCATTGTTCTATTCAGGTGTTCCAGAGATGCGGGGTACTTCACGTTGAATGTGGAGATTTCATCCACTCTTCGGGCGGGTGCTGGGAGAGATTACTTTTTCGCTTCTTTGCTCGCACAGCTCTGCTTTTAGAGTTGCATTTGTTTCATTCCATAGATTTGGGTGTTCCTATTTACATTTTCAATTTTTCCCAGGTATTTGTGATCCCATCTTAGTTTTGTACAGTGTATTCTTGGTTATGTAACAGCGTTTTGTTTAGCTTCCATGTGTTTGTATTATTTACAGTTTTTTTTCTTTTAATTCCTATCTAGTTTCATAGCACTGTAGGCGGAAATTATACCTGATGCTATTTCAATTTTCTTAGATTTCTAAGGCTTTATGTGTGACCCTACATATGATATAACTTGGAGAGTGTTTCATGAGTACCTGAGGAGAGAGGGTTTTCTGTTGTTTTGCAATAGAATGTTGTATATTTATGAATGAATTCCCTCTTGTCCAACGTGTCATTGAAAGCTTATGTTTCCTAATTTAGTTTCATTTTGGATGATCTATCCATTGGTGATTGTGGGGTGGTAATGTCCCCTACTCTTATGGTTTTACTGTCAAGTTCCGCTTTATGGCTGTTAGGATATACCTTATGTATTGAAGTGCTCCTCGGTTGGGTTCATAAGTATTTGCATTTCTTATATCCTCTCCTTGGTTTGATCCCTTGATCAGTGTGTAGTGTCCTTGTTTGTTTCTTGAAATAGTCTTTATCTTAAAGTTTATTTCTTCTGATATGAGAATTGTAACTCCAGGTTTCCTTTGATTTCCATGTGCATGGAATGTCTCTTGCCATATCCTCAGTTTCAGTCTGTATCTATCCCTAGGTCTAAAATGGGTCTCTTCCAGGCAGCATATATAATGGGCTTGTTGTTGTATCCCTTCAGCCAGTGTATCTGTTGTAGTTGGAGCAATGAATCCATTTACATGTAAGGTAATTGTCAATATGGATGTTCCTCTTCCCGTTTTGTTAATTGTTTTTGGTTTGTTCTAGGAGGTCTTTTCTTTTCTTTGTGATTCCTGCCTAGGGAAGTTCCTTTATCCTTTGGTATAAAGCTGTTGCGTGGTGCTGAATTCTCTTTCCGTTTGTTTTTCTGTAAAGTTTTTAGTTTCTCTGTCCAATCTCAATGAGATTCTTGCTGAAAACAGTAACATTGGTTGTAGGTTTTTTTCCTTTCATCCCTTTCAATACGTATACTGCCACTTCCTTCTCTCTTGCAGAATTTCTGCTGAAAGGTCGGCTGTTAACTTACGTGGATTCCCTTGAATGGTAAATGGTGCTTTTCCCATGCTGCTTTTTACATGTTTCCTATACATTTAGATTTTAATAGTTTGATGAATACGTGTCTTGGCGTGTTTCTCCTTGGAATTATCCTGTATGAGACTCTCTGTGCTTCCTGGACTTGATTACCTCTTTCCTTTCCCATACTAGGGAAGTTTTCAACTATAATCTCTTCAAATATATTCTCACGCCTTTTCTCTTTCTCTTCTTCTTCTGAGAGCCATATAATTCGAATGTTGGTGCATTTAATGTTGTCCCAAGGTTCGCTGAGACTGTCCTCCGTTCCTTTCATTCTTTGTTCTTTATTTTGATCCGCAGTATTTATTTGAACTATTTTATCTTCCAGGCCACTTAACCGTTCTTGTGCCTCAGTTATTGTGCTAGTGATCCATGCTAGAGAATAATTATTTTCATTTATTGTGTTCTTCATCACTGTTTGTTTGCTCTTCAGTTCTTGTCGACCCCTGTGAAACGTTTCCTGTATTTTCTCTCTCCTATTTCCACGATGTTGAATCGTTTTTCCTATCATTATTCTGAATTCTTTTTCGGGTAGACTGCCTATTTCCTCTTCATTTGTTAGGTCTGGTGCCTTTTGACCTTGCTGCTTCGTCAGCTGTTTGTGTTTTGGTCTCCTAATTTTGGTTAACTTACTGTGCTTGGGGTTCCTTTTCACAGGCGTCATGCCCGTAGTTATTGTTGTTTTTGGTGTCTGTCCCAAGCGGCTAAGGTTTGTTAAGTGGGTTGTGTAGGCTTTTTCGTGGAGGGGAGTTATGCTTGTGTTCTTTAGAATGAGGCTGGATCCTGTCTTTCTGGTGGGCATTTCCACAACTGCTGGTGTGTATTTTGGTGCCTCCGTCCTTATGATGATTTAAGGCATCCTCTCTCATAACGGATGGGACTGTTTCTGTCTTGCTCATTGTTTGGCATACGGTGTCCAGCACTGTTGCTTACTGGTCACTGAGTGAATGTGGGTCTTGGCGTTGAGAAAGAAATCTCTGGGAGATTTTCTCCATTTGATATTATGTGAAGCTGTCAGGTCTCCTGTGCACCAGTGTCCTGAACTTGGTTTTCCCTCCTCAGATGCAGAGCTCTGACTCCTGGTTAGAGCACCTAGAGACATTCATCCTCACAGCTCAGAAAAAGTTGGAGAGAAAAGAGAAGGAAACAAAGAATGAGGATAAAATAAAACAAAATAAAGTAAAATCAAATAAAATGAAGTTATTAAAATGAAAACTATGTATTAAGAGAAAATTTTAAAAATTAAAAAGAAAAGCAGTCACACAGAACTCTAGCACAAATGGTTAAAGCTTAGCTCTACAGACAAAATGACTCACAGCGGCATACACCTACACGTTCACAAAAAGTGAAAAAGTGGAAAAACTAATATATCTATGCTCACTAATCCACCTCCTCAATTTTGGACTGATTCATTGTTCTATTCAGGTGTTCCAGAGATGCGGGGTACTTCACGTTGAATGTGGAGATTTCATCCACTCTTCGTGCGGGTGCTGGGAGAGATTACTTTTTCGCTTCTTTGCTCGCACAGCTCTGCTTTTAGAGTTGCATTTGTTTCATTCCATAGATTTGGGTGTTCCTATTTACATTTTCAATTTTTCCCAGGTATTTGTGCTCCCATCTTAGTTTTGTACAGTGTATTCTTGGTTATGTACCAGCGTTTTGTTTAGCTTCCATGTGTTTGTATTATTTACAGTTTTTTTTTCTTTTAATTCCTATCTAGTTTCATAGCATTGTAGGCGGAAATTATACCTGATGCTATTTCAATTTTCTTAGATTTCTAAGGCTTTATGTGTGACCCTACATATGATATAACTTGGAGAGTGTTTCATGAGTACCTGAGGAGAGAGGGTTTTCTGTTGTTTTGCAATAGAATGTTGTATATTTATGAATGAATTCCCTCTTGTCCAACGTGTCATTGAAAGCTTATGTTTCCTAATTTAGTTTCATTTTGGATGATCTATCCATTGGTGATTGTGGGGTGGTAATGTCCCCTACTCTTATGGTTTTACTGTCAAGTTCCGCTTTATGGCTGTTAGGATATACCTTATGTATTGAAGTGCTCCTCGGTTGGGTTCATAAGTGTCTGCATTTCTTATATCCTCTCCTTGGTTTGATCCCTTGATCAGTGTGTAGTGTCCTTGTTTGTTTCTTGAAATAGTCTTTATCTTAAAGTCTATTTCTTCTGATATGAGAATTGTAACTCCAGGTTTCCTTTGATTTCGATGTGCATGGAATGTCTCTTGCCATATCCTCAGTTTCAGTCTGTATCTATCCCTAGGTCTAAAATGGGTCTCTTCTAGGCAGCATATATAATGGGCTTGTTGTTGTATCCCTTCAGCCAGTTTATCTGTTGTGGTTGGAGCAATGAATCCATTTACATGTAAGGTAATTGTCAATATGGATGTTCCTCTTCCCGTTTTGTTAATTGTTTTTGGTTTGTTCTAGGAGGTCTTTTCTTTTCTTTGTGATTCCTGCCTAGAGAAGTTCCTTTATCCTTTGGTAAAAAGCTGTTGCGTGGTGCTGAATTCTCTTTCCGTTTGTTTTTCTGTAAAGTTTTTAGTTTCTCTGTCCAATCTCAATGAGATTCTTGCTGAAAACAGTAACATTGGTTGTAGGTTTTTTTCCTTTCATCCCTTTCAATACGTATACTGCCACTTCCTTCTCTCTTGCAGAATTTCTGCTGAAAGGTCGGCTGTTAACTTACGTGGATTCCCTTGAATGGTAAATGGTGCTTTTCCCATGCTGCTTTTTACATGTTTCCTATACATTTAGATTTTAATAGTTTGATGAATACGTGTCTTGGCGTGTTTCTCCTTGGAATTATCCTGTATGAGACTCTCTGTGCTTCCTGGACTTGATTACCTCTTTCCTTTCCCATACTAGGGAAGTTTTCAACTATAATCTCTTCAAATATATTCTCACGCCTTTTCTCTTTCTCTTCTTCTTCTGAGAGCCATATAATTCGAATGTTGGTGCATTTAATGTTGTCCCAAGGGTCGCTGAGACTGTCCTCCGTTCCTTTCATTCTTTGTTCTTTATTTTGATCCGCAGTATTTATTTGAACTATTTTATCTTCCAGGCCACTTAACCGTTCTTGTGCCTCAGTTATTGTGCTAGTGATCCATGCTAGAGAATAATTATTTTCATTTATTGTGTTCTTCATCACTGTTTGTTTGCTCTTCAGTTCTTGTCGACCCCTGTGAAACGTTTCCTGTATTTTCTCTCTCCTATTTCCACGATGTTGAATCGTTTTTCCTATCATTATTCTGAATTCTTTTTCGGGTAGACTGCCTATTTCCTCTTCATTTGTTAGGTCTGGTGCCTTTTGACCTTGCTGCTTCGTCAGCTGTTTGTGTTTTGGTCTCCTAATTTTGGTTAACTTACTGTGCTTGGGTTTCCTTTTCACAGGCGTCATGCCCGTAGTTATTGTTGTTTTTGGTGTCTGTCCCAAGCGGCTAAGGTTTGTTAAGTGGGTTGTGTAGGCTTTTTCGTGGAGGGGAGTTATGCTTGTGTTCTTTTGAATGAGGCTGGCTCCTGTCTTTCTGGTGGGCATTTCCACAACTGCTGGTGTGTATTTTGGTGCCTCCGTCCTTATGATGATTTAAGGCATCCTCTCTCATAACGGATGGGACTGTTTCTGTCTTGCTCATTGTTTGGCATACGGTGTCCAGCACTGTTGCTTACTGGTCACTGAGTGAATGTGGGTCTTGGCGTTGAGAAAGAAATCTCTGGGAGATTTTCTCCATTTGATATTATGTGAAGCTGTCAGGTCTCCTGTGCACCAGTGTCCTGAACTTGGTTTTCCCTCCTCAGATGCAGAGCTCTGACTCCTGGTTAGAGCACCTAGAGACATTCATCCTCACAGCTCAGAAAAAGTGGGAGAGAAAAGAGAAGGAAACAAAGAATGAGGATAAAATAAAACAAAATAAAGTAAAATCAAATAAAATGAAGTTATTAAAATGAAAACTATGTATTAAGAGAAAATTTTAAAAATTAAAAAGAAAAGCAGTCACACAGAACTCTAGCACAAATGGTTAAAGCTTAGCTCTACAGACAAAATGACTCACAGCGGCATACACCTACACGTTCACAAAAAGTGAAAAAGTGGAAAAACTAATATATCTATGCTCACTAATCCACCTCCTCAATTTTGGACTGATTCATTGTTCTATTCAGGTGTTCCAGAGATGCGGGGTACTTCACGTTGAATGTGGAGATTTCATCCACTCTTCGTGCGGGTGCTGGGAGAGATTACTTTTTCGCTTCTTTGCTCGCACAGCTCTGCTTTTAGAGTTGCATTTGTTTCATTCCATAGATTTGGGTGTTCCTATTTACATTTTCAATTTTTCCCAGGTATTTGTGATCCCATCTTAGTTTTGTACAGTGTATTCTTGGTTATGTAACAGCGTTTTGTTTAGCTTCCATGTGTTTGTATTATTTACAGTTTTTTTTCTTTTAATTCCTATCTAGTTTCATAGCACTGTAGGCGGAAATTATACCTGATGCTATTTCAATTTTCTTAGATTTCTAAGGCTTTATGTGTGACCCTACATATGATATATCTTGGAGAGTGTTTCATGAGTACCTGAGGAGAGAGGGTTTTCTGTTGTTTTGCAATAGAATGTTGTATATTTATGAATGAATTCCCTCTTGTCCAACGTGTCATTGAAAGCTTATGTTTCCTAATTTAGTTTCATTTTGGATGATCTATCCATTGGTGATTGTGGGGTGGTAATGTCCCCTACTCTTATGGTTTTACTGTCAAGTTCCGCTTTATGGCTGTTAGGATATACCTTATGTATTGAAGTGCTCCTCGGTTGGGTTCATAAGTATTTGCATTTCTTATATCCTCTCCTTGGTTTGATCCCTTGATCAGTGTGTAGTGTCCTTGTTTGTTTCTTGAAATAGTCTTTATCTTAAAGTCTATTTCTTCTGATATGAGAATTGTAACTCCAGGTTTCCTTTGATTTCCATGTGCATGGAATGTCTCTTGTCATATCCTCAGTTTCAGTCTGTATCTATCCCTAGGTCTAAAATGGGTCTCTTCTAGGCAGCATATATAATGGGCTTGTTGTTGTATCCCTTCAGCCAGTTTATCTGTTGTGGTTGGAGCAATGAATCCATTTACATGTAAGGTAATTGTCAATATGGATGTTCCTCTTCCCGTTTTGTTAATTGTTTTTGGTTTGTTCTAGGAGGTCTTTTCTTTTCTTTGTGATTCCTGCCTAGGGAAGTTCCTTTATCCTTTGGTATAAAGCTGTTGCGTGGTGCTGAATTCTCTTTCCGTTTGTTTTTCTGTAAAGTTTTTAGTTTCTCTGTCCAATCTCAATGAGATTCTTGCTGAAAACAGTAACATTGGTTGTAGGTTTTTCTCCTTTCATCTCTTTAAATACGTATACTGCCACTTCCTTCTCTCTTGCAGAATTTCTGCTGAAAGGTCGGCTGTTAACTTTCGTCGATTCCCTTGAATGGTAAATGGTGCTTTGCCCATGCTGCTTTTCACATGTTTCCTATACATTTAGATTTTAAGAGTTTGATGAATACGTGTCTTGGCGTGTTTCTCCTTGGAATTATCCTGTATGAGACTCTCTGTGCTTCCTGGACTTGATTAACTCTTTCCTTTCCCATACTAGGGAAGTTTTCAACTATAATCTTTTCAAATATATTCTCACACCTTTTCTCTTTCTCTTCTTCTTCTGAGAGCCATATAATTCGAATGTTGGTGCATTTAATGTTGTCCCAAGGGTCGCTGAGACTGTCCTCTGTTCCTTTCATTCTTTGTTCTTTATTTTGATCCGCAGTATTTATTTGAACTATTTTATCTTCCAGGCCACTTAACCGTTCTTGTGCCTCAGTTATTGTGCTAGTGATCCATGCTAGAGAATAATTATTTTCATTTATTGTGTTCTTCATCACTGTTTGTTTGCTCTTCAGTTCTTGTCGACCCCTGTGAAACGTTTCCTGTATTTTCTCTCTCCTATTTCCACGATGTTGAATCGTTTTTCCTATCATTATTCTGAATTCTTTTTCGGGTAGACTGCCTATTTCCTCTTCATTTGTTAGGTCTGGTGCCTTTTGACCTTGCTGCTTCGTCAGCTGTTTGTTTTTTGGTCTCCTAATTTTGGTTAACTTACTGTGCTTGGGGTTCCTTTTCACAGGCGTCATGCCCGTAGTTATTGTTGTTTTTGGTGTCTGTCCCAAGCGGCTAAGGTTTGTTAAGTTGGTTGTGTAGGCTTTTTCGTGGAGGGGAGTTATGCTTGTGTTCTTTTGAATGAGGCTGGATCCTGTCTTTCTGGTGGGCATTTCCACAACTGCTGGTGTGTATTTTGGTGCCTCCGTCCTTATGATGATTTAAGGCATCCTCTCTGATAACGGATGGGACTGTTTCTGTCTTGCTCATTGTTTGGCATACGGTGTCCAGCACTGTTGCTTACTGGTCACTGAGTGAATGTGGGTCTTGGCGTTGAGAAATAAATCTCTGGGAGATTTTCTCCATTTGATATTATGTGAAGCTGTCAGGTCTCCTGTGCACCAGTGTCCTGAACTTGGTTTTCCCTCCTCAGATGCAGAGCTCTGACTCCTGGTTAGAGCACCTAGAGACATTCATCCTCACAGCTCAGAAAAAGTGGGAGAGAAAAGAGAAGGAAACAAAGAATGAGGATAAAATAAAACAAAATAAAGTAAAATCAAATAAAATGAAGTTATTAAAATGAAAACTATGTATTAAGAGAAAATTTTAAAAATTAAAAAGAAAAGCAGTCACACAGAACTCTAGCACAAATCGTTAAAGCTTAGCTCTACAGACAAAATGACTCACAGCGGCATACACCTACACGTTAACAAAAAGTGAAAAAGTGGAAAAACTAATATATCTATGCTCACTAATCCACCTCCTCAATTTTGGACTGATTCATTGTTCTATTCAGGTGTTCCAGAGATGCGGGGTACTTCACGTTGAATGTGGAGATTTCATCCACTCTTCGGGCGGGTGCTGGGAGAGATTACTTTTTCGCTTCTTTGCTCGCACAGCTCTGCTTTTAGAGTTGCATTTGTTTCATTCCATAGATTTGGGTGTTCCTATTTACATTTTCAATTTTTCCCAGGTATTTGTGATCCCATCTTAGTTTTGTACAGTGTATTCTTGGTTATGTAACAGCGTTTTGTTTAGCTTCCATGTGTTTGTATTATTTACAGTTTTTTTTCTTTTAATTCCTATCTAGTTTCATAGCACTGTAGGAGGAAATTATACCTGATGCTATTTCAATTTTCTTAGATTTCTAAGGCTTTATGTGTGACCCTACATATGATATAACTTGGAGAGTGTTTCATGAGTACCTGAGGAGAGAGGGTTTTCTGTTGTTTTGCAATAGAATGTTGTATATTTATGAATGAATTCCCTCTTGTCCAACGTGTCATTGAAAGCTTATGTTTCCTAATTTAGTTTCATTTTGGATGATCTATCCATTGGTGATTGTGGGGTGGTAATGTCCCCTACTCTTATGGTTTTACTGTCAAGTTCCGCTTTATGGCTGTTAGGATATACCTTATGTATTGAAGTGCTCCTCGGTTGGGTTCATAAGTATTTGCATTTCTTATATCCTCTCCTTGGTTTGATCCCTTGATCAGTGTGTAGTGTCCTTGTTTGTTTCTTGAAATAGTCTTTATCTTAAAGTCTATTTCTTCTGATATGAGAATTGTAACTCCAGGTTTCCTTTGATTTCCATGTGCATGGAATGTCTCTTGCCATATCCTCAGTTTCAGTCTGTATCTATCCCTAGGTCTAAAATGGGTCTCTTCTAGGCAGCATATATAATGGGCTTGTTGTTGTATCCCTTCAGCCAGTTTATCTGTTGTGGTTGGAGCAATGAATCCATTTACATGTAAGGTAATTGTCAATATGGATGTTCCTCTTCCCGTTTTGTTAATTGTTTTTGGTTTGTTGTAGGAGGTCTTTTCTTTTCTTGGTGATTCCTGCCTAGAGAAGTTCCTTTATCCTTTGGTAAAAAGCTGTTGCGTGGTGCTGAATTCTCTTTCCGTTTGTTTTTCTGTAAAGTTTTTAGTTTCTCTGTCCAATCTCAATGAGATTCTTGCTGAAAACAGTAACATTGGTTGTAGGTTTTTTTCCTTTCATCTCTTTAAATACGTATACTGCCACTTCCTTCTCTCTTGCAGAATTTCTGCTGAAAGGTCGGCTGTTAACTTACGTGGATTCCCTTGAATGGTAAATGGTGCTTTGCCCATGCTGCTTTTTACATGTTTCCTATACATTTAGATTTTAAGAGTTTGATGAATACGTGTCTTGGCGTGTTTCTCCTTGGAATTATCCTGTATGAGACTCTCTGTGCTTCCTGGACTTGATTAACTCTTTCCTTTCCCATACTAGGGAAGTTTTCAACTATAATCTTTTCAAATATATTCTCACACCTTTTCTCTTTCTCTTCTTCTTCTGAGAGCCATATAATTCGAATGTTGGTGCATTTAATGTTGTCCCAAGGGTCGCTGAGACTGTCCTCTGTTCCTTTCATTCTTTGTTCTTTATTTTGATCCGCAGTATTTATTTGAACTATTTTATCTTCCAGGCCACTTAACCGTTCTTGTGCCTCAGTTATTGTGCTAGTGATCCATGCTAGAGAATAATTATTTTCATTTATTGTGTTCTTCATCACTGTTTGTTTGCTCTTCAGTTCTTGTCGACCCCTGTGAAACGTTTCCTGTATTTTCTCTCTCCTATTTCCACGATGTTGAATCGTTTTTCCTATCATTATTCTGAATTCTTTTTCGGGTAGACTGCCTATTTCCTCTTCATTTGTTAGGTCTGGTGCCTTTTGACCTTGCTGCTTCGTCAGCTGTTTGTTTTTTGGTCTCCTAATTTTGGTTAACTTACTGTGCTTGGGGTTCCTTTTCACAGGCGTCATGCCCGTAGTTATTGTTGTTTTTGGTGTCTGTCCCAAGCGGCTAAGGTTTGTTAAGTGGGTTGTGTAGGCTTTTTCGTGGAGGGGAGTTATGCTTGTGTTCTTTTGAATGAGGCTGGCTCCTGTCTTTCTGGTGGGCATTTCCACAACTGCTGGTGTGTATTTTGGTGCCTCCGTCCTTATGATGATTTAAGGCATCCTCTCTGATAACGGATGGGACTGTTTGTGTCTTGCTCATTGTTTGGCATACGGTGTCCAGCACTGTTGCTTACTGGTCACTGAGTTAATGTGGGTCTTGGCGTTGAGAAAGAAATCTCTGGGAGATTTTCTCCATTTGATATTATGTGAAGCTGTCAGGTCTCCTGTGCACCAGTGTCCTGAACTTGGTTTTCCCTCCTCAGATGCAGAGCTCTGACTCCTGGTTAGAGCACCTAGAGACATTCATCCTCACAGCTCAGAAAAAGTGGGAGAGAAAAGAGAAGGAAACAAAGAATGAGGATAAAATAAAACAAAATAAAGTAAAATCAAATAAAATGAAGTTATTAAAATGAAAACTATGTATTAAGAGAAAATTTTAAAAATTAAAAAGAAAAGCAGTCACACAGAACTCTAGCACAAATGGTTAAAGCTTAGCTCTACAGACAAAATGACTCACAGCGGCATACACCTACACGTTCACAAAAAGTGAAAAAGTGGAAAAACTAATATATCTATGCTCACTAATCCACCTCCTCAATTTTGGACTGATTCATTGTTCTATTCAGGTGTTCCAGAGATGCGGGGTACTTCACGTTGAATGTGGAGATTTCATCCACTCTTCGTGCGGGTGCTGGGAGAGATTACTTTTTCGCTTCTTTGCTCGCACAGCTCTGCTTTTAGAGTTGCATTTGTTTCATTCCATAGATTTGGGTGTTCCTATTTACATTTTCAATTTTTCCCAGGTATTTGTGATCCCATCTTAGTTTTGTACAGTGTATTCTTGGTTATGTAACAGCGTTTTGTTTAGCTTCCATGTGTTTGTATAATTTACAGTTTTTTTTCTTTTAATTCCTATCTAGTTTCATAGCACTGTAGGCGGAAATTATACCTGATGCTATTTCAATTTTCTTAGATTTCTAAGGCTTTATGTGTGACCCTACATATGATATAACTTGGAGAGTGTTTCATGAGTACCTGAGGAGAGAGGGTTTTCTGTTGTTTTGCAATAGAATGTTGTATATTTATGAATGAATTCCCTCTTGTCCAACGTGTCATTGAAAGCTTATGTTTCCTAATTTAGTTTCATTTTGGATGATCTATCCATTGGTGATTGTGGGGTGGTAATGTCCCCTACTCTTATGGTTTTACTGTCAAGTTCCGCTTTATGGCTGTTAGGATATACCTTATGTATTGAAGTGCTCCTCGGTTGGGTTCATAAGTATTTGCATTTCTTATATCCTCTCCTTGGTTTGATCCCTTGATCAGTGTGTAGTGTCCTTGTTTGTTTCTTGAAATAGTCTTTATCTTAAAGTCTATTTCTTCTGATATGAGAATTGTAACTCCAGGTTTCCTTTGATTTCCATGTGCATGGAATGTCTCTTGCCATATCCTCAGTTTCAGTCTGTATGTATCCCTAGGTCTAAAATGGGTCTCTTCTAGGCAGCATATATAATGGGCTTGTTGTTGTATCCCTTCAGCCAGTTTATCTGTTGTGGTTGGAGCAATGAATCCATTTACATGTAAGGTAATTGTCAATATGGATGTTCCTCTTCCCGTTTTGTTAATTGTTTTTGGTTTGTTCTAGGAGGTCTTTTCTTTTCTTTGTGATTCCTGCCTAGAGAAGTTCCTTTATCCTTTGGTAAAAAGCTGTTGCGTGGTGCTGAATTCTCTTTCCGTTTGTTTTTCTGTAAAGTTTTTAGTTTCTCTGTCCAATCTCAATGAGATTCTTGCTGAAAACAGTAACATTGGTTGTAGGTTTTTTTCCTTTCATCTCTTTAAATACGTATACTGCCACTTCCTTCTCTCTTGGCGAATTTCTGCTGAAAGGTCGGCTGTTAACTTACGTGGATTCCCTTGAATGGTAAATGGTGCTTTGCCCATGCTGCTTTTTACATGTTTCCTATACATTTAGATTTTAAGAGTTTGATGAATACGTGTCTTGGCGTGTTTCTCCTTGGAATTATCCTGTATGAGACTCTCTGTGCTTCCTGGACTTGATTAACTCTTTCCTTTCCCATACTAGGGAAGTTTTCAACTATAATCTTTTCAAATATATTCTCACACCTTTTCTCTTTCTCTTCTTCTTCTGAGAGCCATATAATTCGAATGTTGGTGCATTTAATGTTGTCCCAAGGGTCGCTGAGACTGTCCTCCGTTCCTTTCATTCTTTGTTCTTTATTTTGATCCGCAGTATTTATTTGAACTATTTTATCTTCCAGGCCACTTAACCGTTCTTGTGCCTCAGTTATTGTGCTAGTGATCCATGCTAGAGAATAATTATTTTCATTTATTGTGTTCTTCATCACTGTTTGTTTGCTCTTCAGTTCTTGTCGACCCCTGTGAAACGTTTCCTGTATTTTCTCTCTCCTATTTCCACGATGTTGAATCGTTTTTCCTATCATTATTCTGAATTCTTTTTCGGGTAGACTGCCTATTTCCTCTTCATTTGTTAGGTCTGGTGCCTTTTGACCTTGCTGCTTCGTCAGCTGTTTGTTTTTTGGTCTCCTAATTTTGGTTAACTTACTGTGCTTGGGGTTCCTTTTCACAGGCGTCATGCCCGTAGTTATTGTTGTTTTTGGTGTCTGTCCCAAGCGGCTAAGGTTTGTTAAGTGGGTTGTGTAGGCTTTTTCGTGGAGGGGAGTTATGCTTGTGTTCTTTTGAATGAGGCTGGCTCCTGTCTTTCTGGTGGGCATTTCCACAACTGCTGGTGTGTATTTTGGTGCCTCCGTCCTTATGATGATTTAAGGCATCCTCTCTGATAACGGATGGGACTGTTTCTGTCTTGCTCATTGTTTGGCATACGGTGTCCAGCACTGTTGCTTACTGGTCACTGAGTGAATGTGGGTCTTGGCGTTGAGAAAGAAATCTCTGGGAGATTTTCTCCATTTGATATTATGTGAAGCTGTCAGGTCTCCTGTGCACCAGTGTCCTGAACTTGGTTTTCCCTCCTCAGATGCAGAGCTCTGACTCCTGGTTAGAGCACCTAGAGACATTCATCCTCACAGCTCAGAAAAAGTGGGAGAGAAAAGAGAAGGAAACAAAGAATGAGGATAAAATAAAACAAAATAAAGTAAAATCAAATAAAATGAAGTTATTAAAATGAAAACTATGTATTAAGAGAAAATTTTAAAATTTAAAAAGAAAAGCAGTCACACAGAACTCTAGCACAAATGGTTAAAGCTTAGCTCTACAGACAAAATGACTCACAGCGGCATACACCTACACGTTCACAAAAAGTGAAAAAGTGGAAAAACTAATATATCTATGCTCACTAATCCACCTCCTCAATTTTGGACTGATTCATTGTTCTATTCAGGTGTTCCAGAGATGCGGGGTACTTCACGTTGAATGTGGAGATTTCATCCACTCTTCATGCGGGTGCTGGGAGAGATTACTTTTTCGCTTCTTTGCTCGCACAGCTCTGCTTTTAGAGTTGCATTTGTTTCATTCCATAGATTTGGGTGTTCCTATTTACATTTTCAATTTTTCCCAGGTATTTGTGATCCCATCTTAGTTTTGTACAGTGTATTCTTGGTTATGTAACAGCGTTTTGTTTAGCTTCCATGTGTTTGTATTATTTACAGTTTTTTTTCTTTTAATTCCTATCTAGTTTCATAGCACTGTAGGCGGAAATTATACCTGATGCTATTTCAATTTTCTTAGATTTCTAAGGCTTTATGTGTGACCCTACATATGATATAACTTGGAGAGTGTTTCATGAGTACCTGAGGAGAGAGGGTTTTCTGTTGTTTTGCAATAGAATGTTGTATATTTATGAATGAATTCCCTCTTGTCCAACGTGTCATTGAAAGCTTATGTTTCCTAATTTAGTTTCATTTTGGATGATCTATCCATTGGTGATTGTGGGGTGGTAATGTCCCCTACTCTTATGGTTTTACTGTCAAGTTCCGCTTTATGGCTGTTAGGATATACCTTATGTATTGAAGTGCTCCTCGGTTGGGTTCATAAGTATTTGCATTTCTTATATCCTCTCCTTGGTTTGATCCCTTGATCAGTGTGTAGTGTCCTTGTTTGTTTCTTGAAATAGTCTTTATCTTAAAGTCTATTTCTTCTGATATGAGAATTGTAACTCCAGGTTTCCTTTGATTTCCATGTGCATGGAATGTCTCTTGCCATATCCTCAGTTTCAGTCTGTATGTATCCCTAGGTCTAAAATGGGTCTCTTCTAGGCAGCATATATAATGGGCTTGTTGTTGTATCCCTTCAGCCAGTTTATCTGTTGTGGTTGGAGCAATGAATCCATTTACATGTAAGGTAATTGTCAATATGGATGTTCCTCTTCCCGTTTTGTTAATTGTTTTTGGTTTGTTCTAGGAGGTCTTTTCTTTTCTTTGTGATTCCTGCCTAGAGAAGTTCCTTTATCCTTTGGTAAAAAGCTGTTGCGTGGTGCTGAATTCTCTTTCCGTTTGTTTTTCTGTAAAGTTTTTAGTTTCTCTGTCCAATCTCAATGAGATTCTTGCTGAAAACAGTAACATTGGTTGTAGGTTTTTTTCCTTTCATCTCTTTAAATACGTATACTGCCACTTCCTTCTCTCTTGGCGAATTTCTGCTGAAAGGTCGGCTGTTAACTTACGTGGATTCCCTTGAATGGTAAATGGTGCTTTGCCCATGCTGCTTTTTACATGTTTCCTATACATTTAGATTTTAAGAGTTTGATGAATACGTGTCTTGGCGTGTTTCTCCTTGGAATTATCCTGTATGAGACTCTCTGTGCTTCCTGGACTTGATTAACTCTTTCCTTTCCCATACTAGGGAAGTTTTCAACTATAATCTTTTCAAATATATTCTCACACCTTTTCTCTTTCTCTTCTTCTTCTGAGAGCCATATAATTCGAATGTTGGTGCATTTAATGTTGTCCCAAGGGTCGCTGAGACTGTCCTCCGTTCCTTTCATTCTTTGTTCTTTATTTTGATCCGCAGTATTTATTTGAACTATTTTATCTTCCAGGCCACTTAACCGTTCTTGTGCCTCAGTTATTGTGCTAGTGATCCATGCTAGAGAATAATTATTTTCATTTATTGTGTTCTTCATCACTGTTTGTTTGCTCTTCAGTTCTTGTCGACCCCTGTGAAACGTTTCCTGTATTTTCTCTCTCCTATTTCCACGATGTTGAATCGTTTTTCCTATCATTATTCTGAATTCTTTTTCGGGTAGACTGCCTATTTCCTCTTCATTTGTTAGGTCTGGTGCCTTTTGACCTTGCTGCTTCGTCAGCTGTTTGTTTTTTGGTCTCCTAATTTTGGTTAACTTACTGTGCTTGGGGTTCCTTTTCACAGGCGTCATGCCCGTAGTTATTGTTGTTTTTGGTGTCTGTCCCAAGCGGCTAAGGTTTGTTAAGTGGGTTGTGTAGGCTTTTTCGTGGAGGGGAGTTATGCTTGTGTTCTTTTGAATGAGGCTGGCTCCTGTCTTTCTGGTGGGCATTTCCACAACTGCTGGTGTGTATTTTGGTGCCTCCGTCCTTATGATGATTTAAGGCATCCTCTCTGATAACGGATGGGACTGTTTCTGTCTTGCTCATTGTTTGGCATACGGTGTCCAGCACTGTTGCTTACTGGTCACTGAGTGAATGTGGGTCTTGGCGTTGAGAAAGAAATCTCTGGGAGATTTTCTCCATTTGATATTATGTGAAGCTGTCAGGTCTCCTGTGCACCAGTGTCCTGAACTTGGTTTTCCCTCCTCAGATGCAGAGCTCTGACTCCTGGTTAGAGCACCTAGAGACATTCATCCTCACAGCTCAGAAAAAGTGGGAGAGAAAAGAGAAGGAAACAAAGAATGAGGATAAAATAAAACAAAATAAAGTAAAATCAAATAAAATGAAGTTATTAAAATGAAAACTATGTATTAAGAGAAAATTTTAAAATTTAAAAAGAAAAGCAGTCACACAGAACTCTAGCACAAATGGTTAAAGCTTAGCTCTACAGACAAAATGACTCACAGCGGCATACACCTACACGTTCACAAAAAGTGAAAAAGTGGAAAAACTAATATATCTATGCTCACTAATCCACCTCCTCAATTTTGGACTGATTCATTGTTCTATTCAGGTGTTCCAGAGATGCGGGGTACTTCACGTTGAATGTGGAGATTTCATCCACTCTTCATGCGGGTGCTGGGAGAGATTACTTTTTCGCTTCTTTGCTCGCACAGCTCTGCTTTTAGAGTTGCATTTGTTTCATTCCATAGATTTGGGTGTTCCTATTTACATTTTCAATTTTTCCCAGGTATTTGTGATCCCATCTTAGTTTTGTACAGTGTATTCTTGGTTATGTAACAGCGTTTTGTTTAGCTTCCATGTGTTTGTATTATTTACAGTTTTTTTTCTTTTAATTCCTATCTAGTTTCATAGCACTGTAGGCGGAAATTATACCTGATGCTATTTCAATTTTCTTAGATTTCTAAGGCTTTATGTGTGACCCTACATATGATATAACTTGGAGAGTGTTTCATGAGTACCTGAGGAGAGAGGGTTTTCTGTTGTTTTGCAATAGAATGTTGTATATTTATGAATGAATTCCCTCTTGTCCAACGTGTCATTGAAAGCTTATGTTTCCTAATTTAGTTTCATTTTGGATGATCTATCCATTGGTGATTGTGGGGTGGTAATATCCCCTACTCTTATGGTTTTACTGTCAAGTTCCGCTTTATGGCTGTTAGGATATACCTTATGTATTGAAGTGCTCCTCGGTTGGGTTCATAAGTATTTGCATTTCTTATATCCTCTCCTTGGTTTGATCCCTTGATCAGTGTGTAGTGTCCTTGTTTGTTTCTTGAAATAGTCTTTATCTTAAAGTCTATTTCTTCTGATATGAGAATTGTAACTCCAGGTTTCCTTTGATTTCCATGTGCATGGAATGTCTCTTGTCATATCCTCAGTTTCAGTCTGTATCTATCCCTAGGTCTAAAATGGGTCTCTTCTAGGCAGCATATATAATGGGCTTGTTGTTGTATCCCTTCAGCCAGTTTATCTGTTGTGGTTGGAGCAATGAATCCATTTACATGTAAGGTAATTGTCAATATGGATGTTCCTCTTCCCGTTTTGTTAATTGTTTTTGGTTTGTTCTAGGAGGTCTTTTCTTTTCTTTGTGATTCCTGCCTAGGGAAGTTCCTTTATCCTTTGGTATAAAGCTGTTGCGTGGTGCTGAATTCTCTTTCCGTTTGTTTTTCTGTAAAGTTTTTAGTTTCTCTGTCCAATCTCAATGAGATTCTTGCTGAAAACAGTAACATTGTTTGTAGGTTTTTTTCCTTTCATCTCTTTAAATACGTATACTGCCACTTCCTTCTCTCTTGCAGAATTTCTGCTGAAAGGTCGGCTGTTAACTTTCGTCGATTCCCTTGAATGGTAAATGGTGCTTTGCCCATGCTGCTTTTCACATGTTTCCTATACATTTAGATTTTAAGAGTTTGATGAATACGTGTCTTGGCGTGTTTCTCCTTGGAATTATCCTGTATGAGACTCTCTGTGCTTCCTGGACTTGATTAACTCTTTCCTTTCCCATACTAGGGAAGTTTTCAACTATAATCTTTTCAAATATATTCTCACGCCTTTTCTCTTTCTCTTCTTCTTCTGAGAGCCATATAATTCGAATGTTGGTGCATTTAATGTTGTCCCAAGGGTCGCTGAGACTGTCCTCCGTTCCTTTCATTCTTTGTTCTTTATTTTGATCCGCAGTATTTATTTGAACTATTTTATCTTCCAGGCCACTTAACCGTTCTTGTGCCTCAGTTATTGTGCTAGTGATCCATGCTAGAGAATAATTATTTTCATTTATTGTGTTCTTCATCACTGTTTGTTTGCTCTTCAGTTCTTGTCGACCCCTGTGAAACGTTTCCTGTATTTTCTCTCTCCTATTTCCACGATGTTGAATCGTTTTTCCTATCATTATTCTGAATTCTTTTTCGGGTAGACTGCCTATTTCCTCTTCATTTGTTAGGTCTGGTGCCTTTTGACCTTGCTGCTTCGTCAGCTGTTTGTGTTTTGGTCTCCTAATTTTGGTTAACTTACTGTGCTTGGGGTTCCTTTTCACAGGCGTCATGCCCGTAGTTATTGTTGTTTTTGGTGTCTGTCCCAAGCGGCTAAGGTTTGTTAAGTGGGTTGTGTAGGCTTTTTCGTGGAGGGGAGTTATGCTTGTGTTCTTTTGAATGAGGCTGGATCCTGTCTTTCTGGTGGGCATTTCCACAACTGCTGGTGTGTATTTTGGTGCCTCCGTCCTTATGATGATTTAAGGCATCCTCTCTCATAACGGATGGGACTGTTTCTGTCTTGCTCATTGTTTGGCATACGGTGTCCAGCACTGTTGCTTACTGGTCACTGAGTGAATGTGGGTCTTGGCGTTGAGAAAGAAATCTCTGGGAGATTTTCTCCATTTGATATTATGTGAAGCTGTCAGGTCTCCTGTGCACCAGTGTCCTGAACTTGGTTTTCCCTCCTCAGATGCAGAGCTCTGACTCCTGGTTAGAGCACCTAGAGACATTCATCCTCAAAGCTCAGAAAAAGTGGGAGAGAAAAGAGAAGGAAACAAAGAATGAGGATAAAATAAAACAAAATAAAGTAAAATCAAATAAAATGAAGTTATTAAAATGAAAACTATGTATTAAGAGAAAATTTTAAAAATTAAAAAGAAAAGCAGTCACACAGAACTCTAGCACAAATGGTTAAAGCTTAGCTCTACAGACAAAATGACTCACAGCGGCATACACCTACACGTTCACAAAAAGTGAAAAAGTGGAAAAACTAATATATCTATGCTCACTAATCCACCTCCTCAATTTTGGACTGATTCATTGTTCTATTCAGGTGTTCCAGAGATGCGGGGTACTTCACGTTGAATGTGGAGATTTCATCCACTCTTCGTGCGGGTGCTGGGAGAGATTACTTTTTCGCTTCTTTGCTCGCACAGCTCTGCTTTTAGAGTTGCATTTGTTTCATTCCATAGATTTGGGTGTTCCTATTTACATTTTCAATTTTTCCCAGGTATTTGTGATCCCATCTTAGTTTTGTACAGTGTATTCTTGGTTATGTAACAGCGTTTTGTTTAGCTTCCATGTGTTTGTATTATTTACAGTTTTTTTTCTTTTAATTCCTATCTAGTTTCATAGCACTGTAGGCGGAAATTATACCTGATGCTATTTCAATTTTCTTAGATTTCTAAGGCTTTATGTGTGACCCTACATATGATATATCTTGGAGAGTGTTTCATGAGTACCTGAGGAGAGAGGGTTTTCTGTTGTTTTGCAATAGAATGTTGTATATTTATGAATGAATTCCCTCTTGTCCAACGTGTCATTGAAAGCTTATGTTTCCTAATTTAGTTTCATTTTGGATGATCTATCCATTGGTGATTGTGGGGTGGTAATGTCCCCTACTCTTATGGTTTTACTGTCAAGTTCCGCTTTATGGCTGTTAGGATATACCTTATGTATTGAAGTGCTCCTCGGTTGGGTTCATAAGTATTTGCATTTCTTATATCCTCTCCTTGGTTTGATCCCTTGATCAGTGTGTAGTGTCCTTGTTTGTTTCTTGAAATAGTCTTTATCTTAAAGTCTATTTCTTCTGATATGAGAATTGTAACTCCAGGTTTCCTTTGATTTCCATGTGCATGGAATGTCTCTTGCCATATCCTCAGTTTCAGTCTGTATGTATCCCTAGGTCTAAAATGGGTCTCTTCTAGGCAGCATATATAATGGGCTTGTTGTTGTATCCCTTCAGCCAGTTTATCTGTTGTGGTTGGAGCAATGAATCCATTTACATGTAAGGTAATTGTCAATATGGATGTTCCTCTTCCCGTTTTGTTAATTGTTTTTGGTTTGTTCTAGGAGGTCTTTTCTTTTCTTTGTGATTCCTGCCTAGAGAAGTTCCTTTATCCTTTGGTAAAAAGCTGTTGCGTGGTGCTGAATTCTCTTTCCGTTTGTTTTTCTGTAAAGTTTTTAGTTTCTCTGTCCAATCTCAATGAGATTCTTGCTGAAAACAGTAACATTGGTTGTAGGTTTTTTTCCTTTCATCTCTTTAAATACGTATACTGCCACTTCCTTCTCTCTTGGCGAATTTCTGCTGAAAGGTCGGCTGTTAACTTACGTGGATTCCCTTGAATGGTAAATGGTGCTTTGCCCATGCTGCTTTTTACATGTTTCCTATACATTTAGATTTTAAGAGTTTGATGAATACGTGTCTTGGCGTGTTTCTCCTTGGAATTATCCTGTATGAGACTCTCTGTGCTTCCTGGACTTGATTAACTCTTTCCTTTCCCATACTAGGGAAGTTTTCAACTATAATCTTTTCAAATATATTCTCACACCTTTTCTCTTTCTCTTCTTCTTCTGAGAGCCATATAATTCGAATGTTGGTGCATTTAATGTTGTCCCAAGGGTCGCTGAGACTGTCCTCCGTTCCTTTCATTCTTTGTTCTTTATTTTGATCCGCAGTATTTATTTGAACTATTTTATCTTCCAGGCCACTTAACCGTTCTTGTGCCTCAGTTATTGTGCTAGTGATCCATGCTAGAGAATAATTATTTTCATTTATTGTGTTCTTCATCACTGTTTGTTTGCTCTTCAGTTCTTGTCGACCCCTGTGAAACGTTTCCTGTATTTTCTCTCTCCTATTTCCACGATGTTGAATCGTTTTTCCTATCATTATTCTGAATTCTTTTTCGGGTAGACTGCCTATTTCCTCTTCATTTGTTAGGTCTGGTGCCTTTTGACCTTGCTGCTTCGTCAGCTGTTTGTTTTTTGGTCTCCTAATTTTGGTTAACTTACTGTGCTTGGGGTTCCTTTTCACAGGCGTCATGCCCGTAGTTATTGTTGTTTTTGGTGTCTGTCCCAAGCGGCTAAGGTTTGTTAAGTGGGTTGTGTAGGCTTTTTCGTGGAGGGGAGTTATGCTTGTGTTCTTTTGAATGAGGCTGGATCCTGTCTTTCTGGTGGGCATTTCCACAACTGCTGGTGTGTATTTTGGTGCCTCCGTCCTTATGATGATTTAAGGCATCCTCTCTCATAACGGATGGGACTGTTTCTGTCTTGCTCATTGTTTGGCATACGGTGTCCAGCACTGTTGCTTACTGGTCACTGAGTGAATGTGGGTCTTGGCGTTGAGAAAGAAATCTCTGGGAGATTTTCTCCATTTGATATTATGTGAAGCTGTCAGGTCTCCTGTGCACCAGTGTCCTGAACTTGGTTTTCCCTCCTCAGATGCAGAGCTCTGACTCCTGGTTAGAGCACCTAGAGACATTCATCCTCAAAGCTCAGAAAAAGTGGGAGAGAAAAGAGAAGGAAACAAAGAATGAGGATAAAATAAAACAAAATAAAGTAAAATCAAATAAAATGAAGTTATTAAAATGAAAACTATGTATTAAGAGAAAATTTTAAAAATTAAAAAGAAAAGCAGTCACACAGAACTCTAGCACAAATGGTTAAAGCTTAGCTCTACAGACAAAATGACTCACAGCGGCATACACCTACACGTTCACAAAAAGTGAAAAAGTGGAAAAACTAATATATCTATGCTCACTAATCCACCTCCTCAATTTTGGACTGATTCATTGTTCTATTCAGGTGTTCCAGAGATGCGGGGTACTTCACGTTGAATGTGGAGATTTCATCCACTCTTCGTGCGGGTGCTGGGAGAGATTACTTTTTCGCTTCTTTGCTCGCACAGCTCTGCTTTTAGAGTTGCATTTGTTTCATTCCATAGATTTGGGTGTTCCTATTTACATTTTCAATTTTTCCCAGGTATTTGTGATCCCATCTTAGTTTTGTACAGTGTATTCTTGGTTATGTAACAGCGTTTTGTTTAGCTTCCATGTGTTTGTATTATTTACAGTTTTTTTTCTTTTAATTCCTATCTAGTTTCATAGCACTGTAGGCGGAAATTATACCTGATGCTATTTCAATTTTCTTAGATTTCTAAGGCTTTATGTGTGACCCTACATATGATATATCTTGGAGAGTGTTTCATGAGTACCTGAGGAGAGAGGGTTTTCTGTTGTTTTGCAATAGAATGTTGTATATTTATGAATGAATTCCCTCTTGTCCAACGTGTCATTGAAAGCTTATGTTTCCTAATTTAGTTTCATTTTGGATGATCTATCCATTGGTGATTGTGGGGTGGTAATGTCCCCTACTCTTATGGTTTTACTGTCAAGTTCCGCTTTATGGCTGTTAGGATATACCTTATGTATTGAAGTGCTCCTCGGTTGGGTTCATAAGTATTTGCATTTCTTATATCCTCTCCTTGGTTTGATCCCTTGATCAGTGTGTAGTGTCCTTGTTTGTTTCTTGAAATAGTCTTTATCTTAAAGTCTATTTCTTCTGATATGAGAATTGTAACTCCAGGTTTCCTTTGATTTCCATGTGCATGGAATGTCTCTTGCCATATCCTCAGTTTCAGTCTGTATGTATCCCTAGGTCTAAAATGGGTCTCTTCTAGGCAGCATATATAATGGGCTTGTTGTTGTATCCCTTCAGCCAGTTTATCTGTTGTGGTTGGAGCAATGAATCCATTTACATGTAAGGTAATTGTCAATATGGATGTTCCTCTTCCCGTTTTGTTAATTGTTTTTGGTTTGTTCTAGGAGGTCTTTTCTTTTCTTTGTGATTCCTGCCTAGAGAAGTTCCTTTATCCTTTGGTAAAAAGCTGTTGCGTGGTGCTGAATTCTCTTTCCGTTTGTTTTTCTGTAAAGTTTTTAGTTTCTCTGTCCAATCTCAATGAGATTCTTGCTGAAAACAGTAACATTGGTTGTAGGTTTTTTTCCTTTCATCTCTTTAAATACGTATACTGCCACTTCCTTCTCTCTTGGCGAATTTCTGCTGAAAGGTCGGCTGTTAACTTACGTGGATTCCCTTGAATGGTAAATGGTGCTTTGCCCATGCTGCTTTTTACATGTTTCCTATACATTTAGATTTTAAGAGTTTGATGAATACGTGTCTTGGCGTGTTTCTCCTTGGAATTATCCTGTATGAGACTCTCTGTGCTTCCTGGACTTGATTAACTCTTTCCTTTCCCATACTAGGGAAGTTTTCAACTATAATCTTTTCAAATATATTCTCACACCTTTTCTCTTTCTCTTCTTCTTCTGAGAGCCATATAATTCGAATGTTGGTGCATTTAATGTTGTCCCAAGGGTCGCTGAGACTGTCCTCCGTTCCTTTCATTCTTTGTTCTTTATTTTGATCCGCAGTATTTATTTGAACTATTTTATCTTCCAGGCCACTTAACCGTTCTTGTGCCTCAGTTATTGTGCTAGTGATCCATGCTAGAGAATAATTATTTTCATTTATTGTGTTCTTCATCACTGTTTGTTTGCTCTTCAGTTCTTGTCGACCCCTGTGAAACGTTTCCTGTATTTTCTCTCTCCTATTTCCACGATGTTGAATCGTTTTTCCTATCATTATTCTGAATTCTTTTTCGGGTAGACTGCCTATTTCCTCTTCATTTGTTAGGTCTGGTGCCTTTTGACCTTGCTGCTTCGTCAGCTGTTTGTTTTTTGGTCTCCTAATTTTGGTTAACTTACTGTGCTTGGGGTTCCTTTTCACAGGCGTCATGCCCGTAGTTATTGTTGTTTTTGGTGTCTGTCCCAAGCGGCTAAGGTTTGTTAAGTGGGTTGTGTAGGCTTTTTCGTGGAGGGGAGTTATGCTTGTGTTCTTTTGAATGAGGCTGGCTCCTGTCTTTCTGGTGGGCATTTCCACAACTGCTGGTGTGTATTTTGGTGCCTCCGTCCTTATGATGATTTAAGGCATCCTCTCTGATAACGGATGGGACTGTTTCTGTCTTGCTCATTGTTTGGCATACGGTGTCCAGCACTGTTGCTTACTGGTCACTGAGTGAATGTGGGTCTTGGCGTTGAGAAAGAAATCTCTGGGAGATTTTCTCCATTTGATATTATGTGAAGCTGTCAGGTCTCCTGTGCACCAGTGTCCTGAACTTGGTTTTCCCTCCTCAGATGCAGAGCTCTGACTCCTGGTTAGAGCACCTAGAGACATTCATCCTCACAGCTCAGAAAAAGTGGGAGAGAAAAGAGAAGGAAACAAAGAATGAGGATAAAATAAAACAAAATAAAGTAAAATCAAATAAAATGAAGTTATTAAAATGAAAACTATGTATTAAGAGAAAATTTTAAAATTTAAAAAGAAAAGCAGTCACACAGAACTCTAGCACAAATGGTTAAAGCTTAGCTCTACAGACAAAATGACTCACAGCGGCATACACCTACACGTTCACAAAAAGTGAAAAAGTGGAAAAACTAATATATCTATGCTCACTAATCCACCTCCTCAATTTTGGACTGATTCATTGTTCTATTCAGGTGTTCCAGAGATGCGGGGTACTTCACGTTGAATGTGGAGATTTCATCCACTCTTCGTGCGGGTGCTGGGAGAGATTACTTTTTCGCTTCTTTGCTCGCACAGCTCTGCTTTTAGAGTTGCATTTGTTTCATTCCATAGATTTGGGTGTTCCTATTTACATTTTCAATTTTTCCCAGGTATTTGTGATCCCATCTTAGTTTTGTACAGTGTATTCTTGGTTATGTAACAGCGTTTTGTTTAGCTTCCATGTGTTTGTATTATTTACAGTTTTTTTTCTTTTAATTCCTATCTAGTTTCATAGCACTGTAGGCGGAAATTATACCTGATGCTATTTCAATTTTCTTAGATTTCTAAGGCTTTATGTGTGACCCTACATATGATATAACTTGGAGAGTGTTTCATGAGTACCTGAGGAGAGAGGGTTTTCTGTTGTTTTGCAATAGAATGTTGTATATTTATGAATGAATTCCCTCTTGTCCAACGTGTCATTGAAAGCTTATGTTTCCTAATTTAGTTTCATTTTGGATGATCTATCCATTGGTGATTGTGGGGTGGTAATGTCCCCTACTCTTATGGTTTTACTGTCAAGTTCCGCTTTATGGCTGTTAGGATATACCTTATGTATTGAAGTGCTCCTCGGTTGGGTTCATAAGTATTTGTATTTCTTATATCCTCTCCTTGGTTTGATCCCTTTATCAGTGTGTAGTGTCCTTGTTTGTTTCTTGAAATAGTCTTTATCTTAAAGTCTATTTCTTCTGATATGAGAATTGTAACTCCAGGTTTCCTTTGATTTCCATGTGCATGGAATGTCTCTTGTCATATCCTCAGTTTCAGTCTGTATCTATCCCTAGGTCTAAAATGGGTCTCTTCTAGGCAGCATATATAATGGGCTTGTTGTTGTATCCCTTCAGCCAGTTTATCTGTTGTGGTTGGAGCAATGAATCCATTTACATGTAAGGTAATTGTCAATATGGATGTTCCTCTTCCCGTTTTGTTAATTGTTTTTGGTTTGTTCTAGGAGGTCTTTTCTTTTCTTTGTGATTCCTGCCTAGGGAAGTTCCTTTATCCTTTGGTATAAAGCTGTTGCGTGGTGCTGAATTCTCTTTCCGTTTGTTTTTCTGTAAAGTTTTTAGTTTCTCTGTCCAATCTCAATGAGATTCTTGCTGAAAACAGTAACATTGGTTGTAGGTTTTTTTCCTTTCATCTCTTTAAATACGTATACTGCCACTTCCTTCTCTCTTGCAGAATTTCTGCTGAAAGGTCGGCTGTTAACTTACGTGGATTCCCTTGAATGGTAAATGGTGCTTTGCCCATGCTGCTTTTCACATGTTTCCTATACATTTAGATTTTAAGAGTTTGATGAATACGTGTCTTGGCGTGTTTCTCCTTGGAATTATCCTGTATGAGACTCTCTGTGCTTCCTGGACTTGATTAACTCTTTCCTTTCCCATACTAGGGAAGTTTTCAACTATAATCTTTTCAAATATATTCTCACGCCTTTTCTCTTTCTCTTCTTCTTCTGAGAGCCATATAATTCGAATGTTGGTGCATTTAATGTTGTCCCAAGGGTCGCTGAGACTGTCCTCCGTTCCTTTCATTCTTTGTTCTTTATTTTGATCCGCAGTATTTATTTGAACTATTTTATCTTCCAGGCCACTTAACCGTTCTTGTGCCTCAGTTATTGTGCTAGTGATCCATGCTAGAGAATAATTATTTTCATTTATTGTGTTCTTCATCACTGTTTGTTTGCTCTTCAGTTCTTGTCGACCCCTGTGAAACGTTTCCTGTATTTTCTCTCTCCTATTTCCACGATGTTGAATCGTTTTTCCTATCATTATTCTGAATTCTTTTTCGGGTAGACTGCCTATTTCCTCTTCATTTGTTAGGTCTGGTGCCTTTTGACCTTGCTGCTTCGTCAGCTGTTTGTGTTTTGGTCTCCTAATTTTGGTTAACTTACTGTGCTTGGGGTTCCTTTTCACAGGCGTCATGCCCGTAGTTATTGTTGTTTTTGGTGTCTGTCCCAAGCGGCTAAGGTTTGTTAAGTGGGTTGTGTAGGCTTTTTCGTGGAGGGGAGTTATGCTTGTGTTCTTTTGAATGAGGCTGGCTCCTGTCTTTCTGGTGGGCATTTCCACAACTGCTGGTGTGTATTTTGGTGCCTCCGTCCTTATGATGATTTAAGGCATCCTCTCTGATAACGGATGGGACTGTTTCTGTCTTGCTCATTGTTTGGCATACGGTGTCCAGCACTGTTGCTTACTGGTCACTGAGTGAATGTGGGTCTTGGCGTTGAGAAAGAAATCTCTGGGAGATTTTCTCCATTTGATATTATGTGAAGCTGTCAGGTCTCCTGTGCACCAGTGTCCTGAACTTGGTTTTCCCTCCTCAGATGCAGAGCTCTGACTCCTGGTTAGAGCACCTAGAGACATTCATCCTCACAGCTCAGAAAAAGTGGGAGAGAAAAGAGAAGGAAACAAAGAATGAGGATAAAATAAAACAAAATAAAGTAAAATCAAATAAAATGAAGTTATTAAAATGAAAACTATGTATTAAGAGAAAATTTTAAAATTTAAAAAGAAAAGCAGTCACACAGAACTCTAGCACAAATGGTTAAAGCTTAGCTCTACAGACAAAATGACTCACAGCGGCATACACCTACACGTTCACAAAAAGTGAAAAAGTGGAAAAACTAATATATCTATGCTCACTAATCCACCTCCTCAATTTTGGACTGATTCATTGTTCTATTCAGGTGTTCCAGAGATGCGGGGTACTTCACGTTGAATGTGGAGATTTCATCCACTCTTCGTGCGGGTGCTGGGAGAGATTACTTTTTCGCTTCTTTGCTCGCACAGCTCTGCTTTTAGAGTTGCATTTGTTTCATTCCATAGATTTGGGTGTTCCTATTTACATTTTCAATTTTTCCCAGGTATTTGTGATCCCATCTTAGTTTTGTACAGTGTATTCTTGGTTATGTAACAGCGTTTTGTTTACCTTCCATGTGTTTGTATTATTTACAGTTTTTTTTCTTTTAATTCCTATCTAGTTTCATAGCACTGTAGGCGGAAATTATACCTGATGCTATTTCAATTTTCTTAGATTTCTAAGGCTTTATGTGTGACCCTACATATGATATAACTTGGAGAGTGTTTCATGAGTACCTGAGGAGAGAGGGTTTTCTGTTGTTTTGCAATAGAATGTTGTATATTTATGAATGAATTCCCTCTTGTCCAACGTGTCATTGAAAGCTTATGTTTCCTAATTTAGTTTCATTTTGGATGATCTATCCATTGGTGATTGTGGGGTGGTAATGTCCCCTACTCTTATGGTTTTACTGTCAAGTTCCGCTTTATGGCTGTTAGGATATACCTTATGTATTGAAGTGCTCCTCGGTTGGGTTCATAAGTATTTGCATTTCTTATATCCTCTCCTTGGTTTGATCCCTTGATCAGTGTGTAGTGTCCTTGTTTGTTTCTTGAAATAGTCTTTATCTTAAAGTCTATTTCTTCTGATATGAGAATTGTAACTCCAGGTTTCCTTTGATTTCCATGTGCATGGAATGTCTCTTGTCATATCCTCAGTTTCAGTCTGTATCTATCCCTAGGTCTAAAATGGGTCTCTTCTAGGCAGCATATATAATGGGCTTGTTGTTGTATCCCTTCAGCCAGTTTATCTGTTGTGGTTGGAGCAATGAATCCATTTACATGTAAGGTAATTGTCAATATGGATGTTCCTCTTCCCGTTTTGTTAATTGTTTTTGGTTTGTTCTAGGAGGTCTTTTCTTTTCTTTGTGATTCCTGCCTAGGGAAGTTCCTTTATCCTTTGGTATAAAGCTGTTGCGTGGTGCTGAATTCTCTTTCCGTTTGTTTTTCTGTAAAGTTTTTAGTTTCTCTGTCCAATCTCAATGAGATTCTTGCTGAAAACAGTAACATTGGTTGTAGGTTTTTTTCCTTTCATCTCTTTAAATACGTATACTGCCACTTCCTTCTCTCTTGCAGAATTTCTGCTGAAAGGTCGGCTGTTAACTTACGTGGATTCCCTTGAATGGTAAATGGTGCTTTGCCCATGCTGCTTTTCACATGTTTCCTATACATTTAGATTTTAAGAGTTTGATGAATACGTGTCTTGGCGTGTTTCTCCTTGGAATTATCCTGTATGAGACTCTCTGTGCTTCCTGGACTTGATTAACTCTTTCCTTTCCCATACTAGGGAAGTTTTCAACTATAATCTTTTCAAATATATTCTCACGCCTTTTCTCTTTCTCTTCTTCTTCTGAGAGCCATATAATTCGAATGTTGGTGCATTTAATGTTGTCCCAAGGGTCGCTGAGACTGTCCTCCGTTCCTTTCATTCTTTGTTCTTTATTTTGATCCGCAGTATTTATTTGAACTATTTTATCTTCCAGGCCACTTAACCGTTCTTGTGCCTCAGTTATTGTGCTAGTGATCCATGCTAGAGAATAATTATTTTCATTTATTGTGTTCTTCATCACTGTTTGTTTGCTCTTCAGTTCTTGTCGACCCCTGTGAAACGTTTCCTGTATTTTCTCTCTCCTATTTCCACGATGTTGAATCGTTTTTCCTATCATTATTCTGAATTCTTTTTCGGGTAGACTGCCTATTTCCTCTTCATTTGTTAGGTCTGGTGCCTTTTGACCTTGCTGCTTCGTCAGCTGTTTGTGTTTTGGTCTCCTAATTTTGGTTAACTTACTGTGCTTGGGGTTCCTTTTCTCAGGCGTCATGCCCGTAGTTATTGTTGTTTTTGGTGTCTGTCCCAAGCGGCTAAGGTTTGTTAAGTGGGTTGTGTAGGCTTTTTCGTGGAGGGGAGTTATGCTTGTGTTCTTTTGAAAGAGGCTGGATCCTGTCTTTCTGGTGGGCATTTCCACAACTGCTGGTGTGTATTTTGGTGCCTCCGTCCTTATGATGATTTAAGGCATCCTCTCTGATAACGGATGGGACTGTTTCTGTCTTGCTCATTGTTTGGCATACGGTGTCCAGCACTGTTGCTTACTGGTCACTGAGTGAATGTGGGTCTTGGCGTTGAGAAGGAAATCTCTGGGAGATTTTCTCCATTTGATATTATGTGAAGCTGTCAGGTCTCCTGTGCACCAGTGTCCTGAACTTGGTTTTCCCTCCTCAGATGCAGAGCTCTGACTCCTGGTTAGAGCACCTAGAGACATTCATCCTCACAGCTCAGAAAAAGTGGGAGAGAAAAGAGAAGGAAACAAAGAATGAGGATAAAATAAAACAAAATAAAGTAAAATCAAATAAAATGAAGTTATTAAAATGAAAACTATGTATTAAGAGAAAATTTTAAAATTTAAAAAGAAAAGCAGTCACACAGAACTCTAGCACAAATGGTTAAAGCTTAGCTCTACAGACAAAATGACTCACAGCGGCATACACCTACACGTTCACAAAAAGTGAAAAAGTGGAAAAACTAATATATCTATGCTCACTAATCCACCTCCTCAATTTTGGACTGATTCATTGTTCTATTCAGGTGTTCCAGAGATGCGGGGTACTTCACGTTGAATGTGGAGATTTCATCCACTCTTCGTGCGGGTGCTGGGAGAGATTACTTTTTCGCTTCTTTGCTCGCACAGCTCTGCTTTTAGAGTTGCATTTGTTTCATTCCATAGATTTGGGTGTTCCTATTTACATTTTCAATTTTTCCCAGGTATTTGTGATCCCATCTTAGTTTTGTACAGTGTATTCTTGGTTATGTAACAGCGTTTTGTTTAGCTTCCATGTGTTTGTATTATTTACAGTTTTTTTTCTTTTAATTCCTATCTAGTTTCATAGCACTGTAGGCGGAAATTATACCTGATGCTATTTCAATTTTCTTAGATTTCTAAGGCTTTATGTGTGACCCTACATATGATATAACTTGGAGAGTGTTTCATGAGTACCTGAGGAGAGAGGGTTTTCTGTTGTTTTGCAATAGAATGTTGTATATTTATGAATGAATTCCCTCTTGTCCAACGTGTCATTGAAAGCTTATGTTTCCTAATTTAGTTTCATTTTGGATGATCTATCCATTGGTGATTGTGGGGTGGTAATGTCCCCTACTCTTATGGTTTTACTGTCAAGTTCCGCTTTATGGCTGTTAGGATATACCTTATGTATTGAAGTGCTCCTCGGTTGGGTTCATAAGTATTTGCATTTCTTATATCCTCTCCTTGGTTTGATCCCTTGATCAGTGTGTAGTGTCCTTGTTTGTTTCTTGAAATAGTCTTTATCTTAAAGTCTATTTCTTCTGATATGAGAATTGTAACTCCAGGTTTCCTTTGATTTCCATGTGCATGGAATGTCTCTTGTCATATCCTCAGTTTCAGTCTGTATCTATCCCTAGGTCTAAAATGGGTCTCTTCTAGGCAGCATATATAATGGGCTTGTTGTTGTATCCCTTCAGCCAGTTTATCTGTTGTGGTTGGAGCAATGAATCCATTTACATGTAAGGTAATTGTCAATATGGATGTTCCTCTTCCCGTTTTGTTAATTGTTTTTGGTTTGTTCTAGGAGGTCTTTTCTTTTCTTTGTGATTCCTGCCTAGGGAAGTTCCTTTATCCTTTGGTATAAAGCTGTTGCGTGGTGCTGAATTCTCTTTCCGTTTGTTTTTCTGTAAAGTTTTTAGTTTCTCTGTCCAATCTCAATGAGATTCTTGCTGAAAACAGTAACATTGGTTGTAGGTTTTTTTCCTTTCATCTCTTTAAATACGTATACTGCCACTTCCTTCTCTCTTGCAGAATTTCTGCTGAAAGGTCGGCTGTTAACTTACGTGGATTCCCTTGAATGGTAAATGGTGCTTTGCCCATGCTGCTTTTCACATGTTTCCTATACATTTAGATTTTAAGAGTTTGATGAATACGTGTCTTGGCGTGTTTCTCCTTGGAATTATCCTGTATGAGACTCTCTGTGCTTCCTGGACTTGATTAACTCTTTCCTTTCCCATACTAGGGAAGTTTTCAACTATAATCTTTTCAAATATATTCTCACACCTTTTCTCTTTCTCTTCTTCTTCTGAGAGCCATATAATTCGAATGTTGGTGCATTTAATGTTGTCCCAAGGGTCGCTGAGACTGTCCTCCGTTCCTTTCATTCTTTGTTCTTTATTTTGATCCGCAGTATTTATTTGAACTATTTTATCTTCCAGGCCACTTAACCGTTCTTGTGCCTCAGTTATTGTGCTAGTGATCCATGCTAGAGAATAATTATTTTCATTTATTGTGTTCTTCATCACTGTTTGTTTGCTCTTCAGTTCTTGTCGACCCCTGTGAAACGTTTCCTGTATTTTCTCTCTCCTATTTCCACGATGTTGAATCGTTTTTCCTATCATTATTCTGAATTCTTTTTCGGGTAGACTGCCTATTTCCTCTTCATTTGTTAGGTCTGGTGCCTTTTGACCTTGCTGCTTCGTCAGCTGTTTGTTTTTTGGTCTCCTAATTTTGGTTAACTTACTGTGCTTGGGGTTCCTTTTCACAGGCGTCATGCCCGTAGTTATTGTTGTTTTTGGTGTCTGTCCCAAGCGGCTAAGGTTTGTTAAGTGGGTTGTGTAGGCTTTTTCGTGGAGGGGAGTTATGCTTGTGTTCTTTTGAATGAGGCTGGCTCCTGTCTTTCTGGTGGGCATTTCCACAACTGCTGGTGTATATTTTGGTGCCTCCGTCCTTATGATGATTTAAGGCATCCTCTCTCATAACGGATGGGACTGTTTCTGTCTTGCTCATTGTTTGGCATACGGTGTCCAGCACTGTTGCTTACTTTTCACTGAGTGAATGTGGGTCTTGGCGTTGAGAAAGAAATCTCTGGGAGATTTTCTCCATTTGATATTATGTGAAGCTGTCAGGTCTCCTGTGCACCAGTGTCCTGAACTTGGTTTTCCCTCCTCAGATGCAGAGCTCTGACTCCTGGTTAGAGCACCTAGAGACATTCATCCTCACAGCTCAGAAAAAGTGGGAGAGAAAAGAGAAGGAAACAAAGTATGAGGATAAAATAAAACAAAATAAAGTAAAATCAAATAAAATGAAGTTATTAAAATGAAAACTATGTATTAAGAGAAAATTTTAAAAATTAAAAAGAAAAGCAGTCACACAGAACTCTAGCACAAATGGTTAAAGCTTAGCTCTACAGACAAAATGACTCACAGCGGCATACACCTACACGTTCACAAAAAGTGAAAAAGTGGAAAAACTAATATATCTATGCTCACTAATCCACCTCCTCAATTTTGGACTGATTCATTGTTCTATTCAGGTGTTCCAGAGATGCGGGGTACTTCACGTTGAATGTGGAGATTTCATCCACTCTTCGTGCGGGTGCTGGGAGAGATTACTTTTTCGCTTCTTTGCTCGCACAGCTCTGCTTTTAGAGTTGCATTTGTTTCATTCCATAGATTTGGGTGTTCCTATTTACATTTTCAATTTTTCCCAGGTATTTGTGATCCCATCTTAATTTTGTACAGTGTATTCTTGGTTATGTAACAGCGTTTTGTTTACCTTCCATGTGTTTGTATTATTTACAGTTTTTTTTCTTTTAATTCCTATCTAGTTTCATAGCACTGTAGGCGGAAATTATACCTGATGCTATTTCAATTTTCTTAGATTTCTAAGGCTTTATGTGTGACCCTACATATGATATAACTTGGAGAGTGTTTCATGAGTACCTGAGGAGAGAGGGTTTTCTGTTGTTTTGCAATAGAATGTTGTATATTTATGAATGAATTCCCTCTTGTCCAACGTGTCATTGAAAGCTTATGTTTCCTAATTTAGTTTCATTTTGGATGATCTATCCATTGGTGATTGTGGGGTGGTAATGTCCCCTACTCTTATGGTTTTACTGTTAAGTTCCGCTTTATGGCTGTTAGGATATACCTTATGTATTGAAGTGCTCCTCGGTTGGGTTCATAAGTATTTGCATTTCTTATATCCTCTCCTTGGTTTGATCCCTTGATCAGTGTGTAGTGTCCTTGTTTGTTTCTTGAAATAGTCTTTATCTTAAAGTCTATTTCTTCTGATATGAGAATTGTAACTCCAGGTTTCCTTTGATTTCCATGTGCATGGAATGTCTCTTGCCATATCCTCAGTTTCAGTCTGTATCTATCCCTAGGTCTAAAATGGGTCTCTTCTAGGCAGCATATATAATGGGCTTGTTGTTGTATCCCTTCAGCCAGTTTATCTGTTGTGGTTGGAGCAATGAATCCATTTACATGTAAGTTAATTGTTAATATGGATGTTCCTCTTCCCGTTTTGTTAATTGTTTTTGGTTTGTTCTAGGAGGTCTTTTCTTTTCTTTGTGATTCCTGCCTAGGGAAGTTCCTTTATCCTTTGGTATAAAGCTGTTGCGTGGTGCTGAATTCTCTTTCCGTTTGTTTTTCTGTAAAGTTTTTAGTTTCTCTGTCCAATCTCAATGAGATTCTTGCTGAAAACAGTAACATTGGTTGTAGGTTTTTTTTCTTTCATCTCTTTAAATACGTATACTGCCACTTCCTTCTCTCTTGCAGAATTTCTGCTGAAAGGTCGGCTGTTAACTTACGTGGATTCCCTTGAATGGTAAATGGTGCTTTGCCCATGCTGCTTTTCACATGTTTCCTATACATTTAGATTTTAAGAGTTTGATGAATACGTGTCTTGGCGTGTTTCTCCTTGGAATTATCCTGTATGAGACTCTCTGTGCTTCCTGGACTTGATTAACTCTTTCCTTTCCCATACTAGGGAAGTTTTCAACTATAATCTTTTCAAATATATTCTCACGCCTTTTCTCTTTCTCTTCTTCTTCTGAGAGCCATATAATTCGAATGTTGGTGCATTTAATGTTGTCCCAAGGGTCGCTGAGACTGTCCTCCGTTCCTTTCATTCTTTGTTCTTTATTTTGATCCGCAGTATTTATTTGAACTATTTTATCTTCCAGGCCACTTAACCGTTCTTGTGCCTCAGTTATTGTGCTAGTGATCCATGCTAGAGAATAATTATTTTCATTTATTGTGTTCTTCATCACTGTTTGTTTGCTCTTCAGTTCTTGTCGACCCCTGTGAAACGTTTCCTGTATTTTCTCTCTCCTATTTCCACGATGTTGAATCGTTTTTCCTATCATTATTCTGAATTCTTTTTCGGGTAGACTGCCTATTTCCTCTTCATTTGTTAGGTCTGGTGCCTTTTGACCTTGCTGCTTCGTCAGCTGTTTGTGTTTTGGTCTCCTAATTTTGGTTAACTTACTGTGCTTGGGGTTCCTTTTCCCAGGCGTCATGCCCGTAGTTATTGTTGTTTTTGGTGTCTGTCCCAAGCGGCTAAGGTTTGTTAAGTGGGTTGTGTAGGCTTTTTCGTGGAGGGGAGTTATGCTTGTGTTCTTTTGAATGAGGCTGGATCCTGTCTTTCTGGTGGGCATTTCCACAACTGCTGGTGTGTATTTTGGTGCCTCCGTCCTTATGATGATTTAAGGCATCCTCTCTCATAACGGATGGGACTGTTTCTGTCTTGCTCATTGTTTGGCATACGGTGTCCAGCACTGTTGCTTACTGGTCACTGAGTGAATGTGGGTCTTGGCGTTGAGAAAGAAATCTCTGGGAGATTTTCTCCATTTGATATTATGTGAAGCTGTCAGGTCTCCTGTGCACCAGTGTCCTGAACTTGGTTTTCCCTCCTCAGATGCAGAGCTCTGACTCCTGGTTAGAGCACCTAGAGACATTCATCCTCACAGCTCAGAAAAAGTGGGAGAGAAAAGAGAAGGAAACAAAGAATGAGGATAAAATAAAACAAAATAAAGTAAAATCAAATAAAATGAAGTTATTAAAATGAAAACTATGTATTAAGAGAAAATTTTAAAAATTAAAAAGAAAAGCAGTCACACAGAACTCTAGCACAAATGGTTAAAGCTTAGCTCTACAGACAAAATGACTCACAGCGGCATACACCTACACGTTCACAAAAAGTGAAAAAGTGGAAAAACTAATATATCTATGCTCACTAATCCACCTCCTCAATTTTGGACTGATTCATTGTTCTATTCAGGTGTTCCAGAGATGCGGGGTACTTCACGTTGAATGTGTTGATTTCATCCACTCTTCGTGCGCGTGCTGGGAGAGATTACTTTTTCGCTTCTTTGCTCGCACAGCTCTGCTTTTAGAGTTGCATTTGTTTCATTCCATAGATTTGGGTGTTCCTATTTACATTTTCAATTTTTCCCAGGTATTTGTGATCCCATCTTAGTTTTGTACAGTGTTTTCTTGGTTATGTAACAGCGTTTTGTTTAGCTTCCATGTGTTTGTATTATTTACAGTTTTTTTTCTTTTAATTCCTATCTAGTTTCATAGCACTGTAGGCGGAAATTATACCTGATGCTATTTCAATTTTCTTAGATTTCTAAGGCTTTATGTGTGACCCTACATATGATATAACTTGGAGAGTGTTTCATGAGTACCTGAGGAGAGAGGGTTTTCTGTTGTTTTGCAATAGAATGTTGTATATTTATGAATGAATTCCCTCTTGTCCAACGTGTCATTGAAAGCTTATGTTTCCTAATTTAGTTTCATTTTGGATGATCTATCAATTGGTGATTGTGGGGTGGTAATGTCCCCTACTCTTATGGTTTTACTGTCAAGTTCCGCTTTATGGCTGTTAGGATATACCTTATGTATTGAAGTGCTCCTCGGTTGGGTTCATAAGTATTTGCATTTCTTATATCCTCTCCTTGGTTTGATCCCTTGATCAGTGTGTAGTGTCCTTGTTTGTTTCTTGAAATAGTCTTTATCTTAAAGTCTATTTCTTCTGATATGAGAATTGTAACTCCAGGTTTCCTTTGATTTCCATGTGCATGGAATGTCTCTTGCCATATCCTCAGTTTCAGTCTGTATCTATCCCTAGGTCTAAAATGGGTCTCTTCTAGGCAGCATATATAATGGGCTTGTTGTTGTATCCCTTCAGCCAGTGTATCTGTTGTGGTTGGAGCAATGAATCCATTTACATGTAAGGTAATTGTTAATATGGATGTTCCTCTTCCCGTTTTGTTAATTGTTTTTGGTTTGTTCTAGGAGGTCTTTTCTTTTCTTTGTGATTCCTGCCTAGGGAAGTTCCTTTATCCTTTGGTATAAAGCTGTTGCGTGGTGCTGAATTCTCTTTCCGTTTGTTTTTCTGTAAAGTTTTTAGTTTCTCTGTCCAATCTCAATGAGATTCTTGCTGAAAACAGTAACATTGGTTGTAGGTTTTTTTCCTTTCATCTCTTTAAATACGTATACTGCCATTTCCTTCTCTCTTGCAGAATTTCTGCTGAAAGGTCGGCTGTTAACTTACGTGGATTCCCTTGAATGGTAAATGGTGCTTTGCCCATGCTGCTTTTCACATGTTTCCTATACATTTAGATTTTAAGAGTTTGATGAGTACGTGTCTTGGCGTGTTTCTCCTTGGAATTATCCTGTATGAGACTCTCTGTGCTTCCTGGCCTTGATTAACTCTTTCCTTTCCCATACTAGGGAAGTTTTCAACTATAATCTTTTCAAATATATTCTCACGCCTTTTCTCTTTCTCTTCTTCTTCTGAGAGCCATATAATTCGAATGTTGGTGCATTTAATGTTGTCCCAAGGGTCGCTGAGACTGTCCTCCGTTCCTTTCATTCTTTGTTCTTTATTTTGATCCGCAGTATTTATTTGAACTATTTTATCTTCCAGGCCACTTAACCGTTCTTGTGCCTCAGTTATTGTGCTAGTGATCCATGCTAGAGAATAATTATTTTCATTTATTGTGTTCTTCATCACTGTTTGTTTGCTCTTCAGTTCTTGTCGACCCCTGTGAAACGTTTCCTGTATTTTCTCTCTCCTATTTCCACGATGTTGAATCGTTTTTCCTATCTTTATTCTGAATTCTTTTTCGGGTAGACTGCCTATTTCCTCTTCATTTGTTAGGTCTGGTGCCTTTTGACCTTGCTGCTTCGTCAGCTGTTTGTGTTTTGGTCTCCTAATTTTGGTTAACTTACTGTGCTTGGGGTTCCTTTTCACAGGCGTCATGCCCGTAGTTATTGTTGTTTTTGGTGTCTGTCCCAAGCGGCTAAGGTTTGTTAAGTGGGTTGTGTAGGCTTTTTCGTGGAGGGGAGTTATGCTTGTGTTCTTTTGAATGAGGCTGGATCCTGTCTTTCTGGTGGGCATTTCCACAACTGCTGGTGTGTATTTTGGTGCCTCCGTCCTTATGATGATTTAAGGCATCCTCTCTCATAACGGATGGGACTGTTTCTGTCTTGCTCATTGTTTGGCATACGGTGTCCAGCACTGTTGCTTACTGGTCACTGAGTGAATGTGGGTCTTGGCGTTGAGAAAGAAATCTCTGGGAGATTTTCTCCATTTGATATTATGTGAAGCTGTCAGGTCTCCTGTGCACCAGTGTCCTGAACTTGGTTTTCCCTCCTCAGATGCAGAGCTCTGACTCCTGGTTAGAGCACCTAGAGACATTCATCCTCACAGCTCAGAAAAAGTGGGAGAGAAAAGAGAAGGAAACAAAGAATGAGGATAAAATAAAACAAAATAAAGTAAAATCAAATAAAATGAAGTTATTAAAATGAAAACTATGTATTAAGAGAAAATTTTAAAAATTAAAAAGAAAAGCAGTCACACAGAACTCTAGCACAAATGGTTAAAGCTTAGCTCTACAGACAAAATGACTCACAGCGGCATACACCTACACGTTCACAAAAAGTGAAAAAGTGGAAAAACTAATATATCTATGCTCACTAATCCACCTCCTCAATTTTGGACTGATTCATTGTTCTATTCAGGTGTTCCAGAGATGCGGGGTACTTCACGTTGAATGTGGAGATTTCATCCACTCTTCGTGCGGGTGCTGGGAGAGATTACTTTTTCGCTTCTTTGCTCGCACAGCTCTGCTTTTAGAGTTGCATTTGTTTCATTCCATAGATTTGGGTGTTCCTATTTACATTTTCAATTTTTCCCAGGTATTTGTGATCCCATCTTAGTTTTGTACAGTGTATTCTTGGTTATGTAACAGCGTTTTGTTTAGCTTCCATGTGTTTGTATTATTTACAGTTTTTTTTCTTTTAATTCCTATCTAGTTTCATAGCACTGTAGGCGGAAATTATACCTGATGCTATTTCAATTTTCTTAGATTTCTAAGGCTTTATGTGTGACCCTACATATGATATATCTTGGAGAGTGTTTCATGAGTACCTGAGGAGAGAGGGTTTTCTGTTGTTTTGCAATAGAATGTTGTATATTTATGAATGAATTCCCTCTTGTCCAACGTGTCATTGAAAGCTTATGTTTCCTAATTTAGTTTCATTTTGGATGATCTATCCATTGGTGATTGTGGGGTGGTAATGTCCCCTACTCTTATGGTTTTACTGTCAAGTTCCGCTTTATGGCTGTTAGGATATACCTTATGTATTGAAGTGCTCCTCGGTTGGGTTCATAAGTATTTGCATTTCTTATATCCTCTCCTTGGTTTGATCCCTTGATCAGTGTGTAGTGTCCTTGTTTGTTTCTTGAAATAGTCTTTATCTTAAAGTCTATTTCTTCTGATATGAGAATTGTAACTCCAGGTTTCCTTTGAGTTCCATGTGCATGGAATGTCTCTTGCCATATCCTCAGTTTCAGTCTGTATCTATCCCTAGGTCTAAAATGGGTCTCTTCTAGGCAGCATATATAATGGGCTTGTTGTTGTATCCCTTCAGCCAGTGTATCTGTTGTGGTTGGAGCAATGAATCCATTTACATGTAAGGTAATTGTTAATATGGATGTTCCTCTTCCCGTTTTGTTAATTGTTTTTGGTTTGTTCTAGGAGGTCTTTTCTTTTCTTTGTGATTCCTGCCTAGGGAAGTTCCTTTATCCTTTGGTATAAAGCTGTTGCGTGGTGCTGAATTCTCTTTCCGTTTGTTTTTCTGTAAAGTTTTTAGTTTCTCTGTCCAATCTCAATGAGATTCTTGCTGAAAACAGTAACATTGGTTGTAGGTTTTTTTCCTTTCATCTCTTTAAATACGTATACTGCCATTTCCTTCTCTCTTGCAGAATTTCTGCTGAAAGGTCGGCTGTTAACTTACGTGGATTCCCTTGAATGGTAAATGGTGCTTTGCCCATGCTGCTTTTCACATGTTTCCTATACATTTAGATTTTAAGAGTTTGATGAGTACGTGTCTTGGCGTGTTTCTCCTTGGAATTATCCTGTATGAGACTCTCTGTGCTTCCTGGACTTGATTAACTCTTTCCTTTCCCATACTAGGGAAGTTTTCAACTATAATCTTTTCAAATATATTCTCACGCCTTTTCTCTTTCTCTTCTTCTTCTGAGAGCCATATAATTCGAATGTTGGTGCATTTAATGTTGTCCCAAGGGTCGCTGAGACTGTCCTCCGTTCCTTTCATTCTTTGTTCTTTATTTTGATCCGCAGTATTTATTTGAACTATTTTATCTTCCAGGCCACTTAACCGTTCTTGTGCCTCAGTTATTGTGCTAGTGATCCATGCTAGAGAATAATTATTTTCATTTATTGTGTTCTTCATCACTGTTTGTTTGCTCTTCAGTTCTTGTCGACCCCTGTGAAACGTTTCCTGTATTTTCTCTCTCCTATTTCCACGATGTTGAATCGTTTTTCCTATCATTATTCTGAATTCTTTTTCGGGTAGACTGCCTATTTCCTCTTCATTTGTTAGGTCTGGTGCCTTTTGACCTTGCTGCTTCGTCAGCTGTTTGTGTTTTGGTCTCCTAATTTTGGTTAACTTACTGTGCTTGGGGTTCCTTTTCCCAGGCGTCATGCCCGTAGTTATTGTTGTTTTTGGTGTCTGTCCCAAGCGGCTAAGGTTTGTTAAGTGGGTTGTGTAGGCTTTTTCGTGGAGGGGAGTTATGCTTGTGTTCTTTTGAATGAGGCTGGCTCCTGTCTTTCTGGTGGGCATTTCCACAACTGCTGGTGTGTATTTTGGTGCCTCCGTCCTTATGATGATTTAAGGCATCCTCTCTCATAACGGATGGGACTGTTTCTGTCTTGCTCATTGTTTGGCATACGGTGTCCAGCACTGTTGCTTACTGGTCACTGAGTGAATGTGGGTCTTGGCGTTGAGAAAGAAATCTCTGGGAGATTTTCTCCATTTGATATTATGTGAAGCTGTCAGGTCTCCTGTGCACCAGTGTCCTGAACTTGGTTTTCCCTCCTCAGATGCAGAGCTCTGACTCCTGGTTAGAGCACCTAGAGACATTCATCCTCACAGCTCAGAAAAAGTGGGAGAGAAAAGAGAAGGAAACAAAGAATGAGGATAAAATAAAACAAAATAAAGTAAAATCAAATAAAATGAAGTTATTAAAATGAAAACTATGTATTAAGAGAAAATTTTAAAATTTAAAAAGAAAAGCAGTCACACAGAACTCTAGCACAAATGGTTAAAGCTTAGCTCTACAGACAAAATGACTCACAGCGGCATACACCTACACGTTCACAAAAAGTGAAAAAGTGGAAAAACTAATATATCTATGCTCACTAATCCACCTCCTCAATTTTGGACTGATTCATTGTTCTATTCAGGTGTTCCAGAGATGCGGGGTACTTCACGTTGAATGTGGAGATTTCATCCACTCTTCGTGCGGGTGCTGGGAGAGATTACTTTTTCGCTTCTTTGCTCGCACAGCTCTGCTTTTAGAGTTGCATTTGTTTCATTCCATAGATTTGGGTGTTCCTATTTACATTTTCAATTTTTCCCAGGTATTTGTGATCCCATCTTAGTTTTGTACAGTGTATTCTTGGTTATGTAACAGCGTTTTGTTTACCTTCCATGTGTTTGTATTATTTACAGTTTTTTTTCTTTTAATTCCTATCTAGTTTCATAGCACTGTAGGCGGAAATTATACCTGATGCTATTTCAATTTTCTTAGATTTCTAAGGCTTTATGTGTGACCCTACATATGATATAACTTGGAGAGTGTTTCATGAGTACCTGAGGAGAGAGGGTTTTCTGTTGTTTTGCAATAGAATGTTGTATATTTATGAATGAATTCCCTCTTGTCCAACGTGTCATTGAAAGCTTATGTTTCCTAATTTAGTTTCATTTTGGATGATCTATCCATTGGTGATTGTGGGGTGGTAATGTCCCCTACTCTTATGGTTTTACTGTCAAGTTCCGCTTTATGGCTGTTAGGATATACCTTATGTATTGAAGTGCTCCTCGGTTGGGTTCATAAGTATTTGCATTTCTTATATCCTCTCCTTGGTTTGATCCCTTGATCAGTGTGTAGTGTCCTTGTTTGTTTCTTGAAATAGTCTTTATCTTAAAGTCTATTTCTTCTGATATGAGAATTGTAACTCCAGGTTTCCTTTGATTTCCATGTGCATGGAATGTCTCTTGTCATATCCTCAGTTTCAGTCTGTATCTATCCCTAGGTCTAAAATGGGTCTCTTCTAGGCAGCATATATAATGGGCTTGTTGTTGTATCCCTTCAGCCAGTGTATCTGTTGTGGTTGGAGCAATGAATCCATTTACATGTAAGGTAATTGTCAATATGGATGTTCCTCTTCCCGTTTTGTTAATTGTTTTTGGTTTGTTCTAGGAGGTCTTTTCTTTTCTTTGTGATTCCTGCCTAGGGAAGTTCCTTTATCCTTTGGTATAAAGCTGTTGCGTGGTGCTGAATTCTCTTTCCGTTTGTTTTTCTGTAAAGTTTTTAGTTTCTCTGTCCAATCTCAATGAGATTCTTGCTGAAAACAGTAACATTGGTTGTAGGTTTTTTTCCTTTCATCTCTTTAAATACGTATACTGCCACTTCCTTCTCTCTTGCAGAATTTCTGCTGAAAGGTCGGCTGTTAACTTACGTGGATTCCCTTGAATGGTAAATGGTGCTTTGCCCATGCTGCTTTTCACATGTTTCCTATACATTTAGATTTTAAGAGTTTGATGAATACGTGTCTTGGCGTGTTTCTCCTTGGAATTATCCTGTATGAGACTCTCTGTGCTTCCTGGACTTGATTAACTCTTTCCTTTCCCATACTAGGGAAGTTTTCAACTATAATCTTTTCAAATATATTCTCACGCCTTTTCTCTTTCTCTTCTTCTTCTGAGAGCCATATAATTCGAATGTTGGTGCATTTAATGTTGTCCCAAGGGTCGCTGAGACTGTCCTCCGTTCCTTTCATTCTTTGTTCTTTATTTTGATCCGCAGTATTTATTTGAACTATTTTATCTTCCAGGCCACTTAACCGTTCTTGTGCCTCAGTTATTGTGCTAGTGATCCATGCTAGAGAATAATTATTTTCATTTATTGTGTTCTTCATCACTGTTTGTTTGCTCTTCAGTTCTTGTCGACCCCTGTGAAACGTTTCCTGTATTTTCTCTCTCCTATTTCCACGATGTTGAATCGTTTTTCCTATCATTATTCTGAATTCTTTTTCGGGTAGACTGCCTATTTCCTCTTCATTTGTTAGGTCTGGTGCCTTTTGACCTTGCTGCTTCGTCAGCTGTTTGTGTTTTGGTCTCCTAATTTTGGTTAACTTACTGTGCTTGGGGTTCCTTTTCTCAGGCGTCATGCCCGTAGTTATTGTTGTTTTTGGTGTCTGTCCCAAGCGGCTAAGGTTTGTTAAATGGGTTGTGTAGGCTTTTTCGTGGAGGGGAGTTATGCTTGTGTTCTTTTGAAAGAGGCTGGATCCTGTCTTTCTGGTGGGCATTTCCACAACTGCTGGTGTGTATTTTGGTGCCTCCGTCCTTATGATGATTTAAGGCATCCTCTCTGATAACGGATGGGACTGTTTCTGTCTTGCTCATTGTTTGGCATACGGTGTCCAGCACTGTTGCTTACTGGTCACTGAGTGAATGTGGGTCTTGGCGTTGAGAAGGAAATCTCTGGGAGATTTTCTCCATTTGATATTATGTGAAGCTGTCAGGTCTCCTGTGCACCAGTGTCCTGAACTTGGTTTTCCCTCCTCAGATGCAGAGCTCTGACTCCTGGTTAGAGCACCTAGAGACATTCATCCTCACAGCTCAGAAAAAGTGGGAGAGAAAAGAGAAGGAAACAAAGTATGAGGATAAAATAAAACAAAATAAAGTAAAATCAAATAAAATGAAGTTATTAAAATGAAAACTATGTATTAAGAGAAAATTTTAAAAATTAAAAAGAAAAGCAGTCACACAGAACTCTAGCACAAATGGTTAAAGCTTAGCTCTACAGACAAAATGACTCACAGCGGCATACACCTACACGTTCACAAAAAGTGAAAAAGTGGAAAAACTAATATATCTATGCTCACTAATCCACCTCCTCAATTTTGGACTGATTCATTGTTCTATTCAGGTGTTCCAGAGATGCGGGGTACTTCACGTTGAATGTGGAGATTTCATCCACTCTTCGTGCGGGTGCTGGGAGAGATTACTTTTTCGCTTCTTTGCTCGCACAGCTCTGCTTTTAGAGTTGCATTTGTTTCATTCCATAGATTTGGGTGTTCCTATTTACATTTTCAATTTTTCCCAGGTATTTGTGATCCCATCTTAATTTTGTACAGTGTATTCTTGGTTATGTAACAGCGTTTTGTTTACCTTCCATGTGTTTGTATTATTTACAGTTTTTTTTCTTTTAATTCCTATCTAGTTTCATAGCACTGTAGGCGGAAATTATACCTGATGCTATTTCAATTTTCTTAGATTTCTAAGGCTTTATGTGTGACCCTACATATGATATAACTTGGAGAGTGTTTCATGAGTACCTGAGGAGAGAGGGTTTTCTGTTGTTTTGCAATAGAATGTTGTATATTTATGAATGAATTCCCTCTTGTCCAACGTGTCATTGAAAGCTTATGTTTCCTAATTTAGTTTCATTTTGGATGATCTATCCATTGGTGATTGTGGGGTGGTAATGTCCCCTACTCTTATGGTTTTACTGTTAAGTTCCGCTTTATGGCTGTTAGGATATACCTTATGTATTGAAGTGCTCCTCGGTTGGGTTCATAAGTATTTGCATTTCTTATATCCTCTCCTTGGTTTGATCCCTTGATCAGTGTGTAGTGTCCTTGTTTGTTTCTTGAAATAGTCTTTATCTTAAAGTCTATTTCTTCTGATATGAGAATTGTAACTCCAGGTTTCCTTTGATTTCCATGTGCATGGAATGTCTCTTGCCATATCCTCAGTTTCAGTCTGTATCTATCCCTAGGTCTAAAATGGGTCTCTTCTAGGCAGCATATATAATGGGCTTGTTGTTGTATCCCTTCAGCCAGTTTATCTGTTGTGGTTGGAGCAATGAATCCATTTACATGTAAGTTAATTGTTAATATGGATGTTCCTCTTCCCGTTTTGTTAATTGTTTTTGGTTTGTTCTAGGAGGTCTTTTCTTTTCTTTGTGATTCCTGCCTAGGGAAGTTCCTTTATCCTTTGGTATAAAGCTGTTGCGTGGTGCTGAATTCTCTTTCCGTTTGTTTTTCTGTAAAGTTTTTAGTTTCTCTGTCCAATCTCAATGAGATTCTTGCTGAAAACAGTAACATTGGTTGTAGGTTTTTTTTCTTTCATCTCTTTAAATACGTATACTGCCACTTCCTTCTCTCTTGCAGAATTTCTGCTGAAAGGTCGGCTGTTAACTTACGTGGATTCCCTTGAATGGTAAATGGTGCTTTGCCCATGCTGCTTTTCACATGTTTCCTATACATTTAGATTTTAAGAGTTTGATGAATACGTGTCTTGGCGTGTTTCTCCTTGGAATTATCCTGTATGAGACTCTCTGTGCTTCCTGGACTTGATTAACTCTTTCCTTTCCCATACTAGGGAAGTTTTCAACTATAATCTTTTCAAATATATTCTCACGCCTTTTCTCTTTCTCTTCTTCTTCTGAGAGCCATATAATTCGAATGTTGGTGCATTTAATGTTGTCCCAAGGGTCGCTGAGACTGTCCTCCGTTCCTTTCATTCTTTGTTCTTTATTTTGATCCGCAGTATTTATTTGAACTATTTTATCTTCCAGGCCACTTAACCGTTCTTGTGCCTCAGTTATTGTGCTAGTGATCCATGCTAGAGAATAATTATTTTCATTTATTGTGTTCTTCATCACTGTTTGTTTGCTCTTCAGTTCTTGTCGACCCCTGTGAAACGTTTCCTGTATTTTCTCTCTCCTATTTCCACGATGTTGAATCGTTTTTCCTATCATTATTCTGAATTCTTTTTCGGGTAGACTGCCTATTTCCTCTTCATTTGTTAGGTCTGGTGCCTTTTGACCTTGCTGCTTCGTCAGCTGTTTGTGTTTTGGTCTCCTAATTTTGGTTAACTTACTGTGCTTGGGGTTCCTTTTCCCAGGCGTCATGCCCGTAGTTATTGTTGTTTTTGGTGTCTGTCCCAAGCGGCTAAGGTTTGTTAAGTGGGTTGTGTAGGCTTTTTCGTGGAGGGGAGTTATGCTTGTGTTCTTTTGAATGAGGCTGGATCCTGTCTTTCTGGTGGGCATTTCCACAACTGCTGGTGTGTATTTTGGTGCCTCCGTCCTTATGATGATTTAAGGCATCCTCTCTCATAACGGATGGGACTGTTTCTGTCTTGCTCATTGTTTGGCATACGGTGTCCAGCACTGTTGCTTACTGGTCACTGAGTGAATGTGGGTCTTGGCGTTGAGAAAGAAATCTCTGGGAGATTTTCTCCATTTGATATTATGTGAAGCTGTCAGGTCTCCTGTGCACCAGTGTCCTGAACTTGGTTTTCCCTCCTCAGATGCAGAGCTCTGACTCCTGGTTAGAGCACCTAGAGACATTCATCCTCACAGCTCAGAAAAAGTGGGAGAGAAAAGAGAAGGAAACAAAGAATGAGGATAAAATAAAACAAAATAAAGTAAAATCAAATAAAATGAAGTTATTAAAATGAAAACTATGTATTAAGAGAAAATTTTAAAAATTAAAAAGAAAAGCAGTCACACAGAACTCTAGCACAAATGGTTAAAGCTTAGCTCTACAGACAAAATGACTCACAGCGGCATACACCTACACGTTCACAAAAAGTGAAAAAGTGGAAAAACTAATATATCTATGCTCACTAATCCACCTCCTCAATTTTGGACTGATTCATTGTTCTATTCAGGTGTTCCAGAGATGCGGGGTACTTCACGTTGAATGTGTTGATTTCATCCACTCTTCGTGCGCGTGCTGGGAGAGATTACTTTTTCGCTTCTTTGCTCGCACAGCTCTGCTTTTAGAGTTGCATTTGTTTCATTCCATAGATTTGGGTGTTCCTATTTACATTTTCAATTTTTCCCAGGTATTTGTGATCCCATCTTAGTTTTGTACAGTGTTTTCTTGGTTATGTAACAGCGTTTTGTTTAGCTTCCATGTGTTTGTATTATTTACAGTTTTTTTTCTTTTAATTCCTATCTAGTTTCATAGCACTGTAGGCGGAAATTATACCTGATGCTATTTCAATTTTCTTAGATTTCTAAGGCTTTATGTGTGACCCTACATATGATATAACTTGGAGAGTGTTTCATGAGTACCTGAGGAGAGAGGGTTTTCTGTTGTTTTGCAATAGAATGTTGTATATTTATGAATGAATTCCCTCTTGTCCAACGTGTCATTGAAAGCTTATGTTTCCTAATTTAGTTTCATTTTGGATGATCTATCAATTGGTGATTGTGGGGTGGTAATGTCCCCTACTCTTATGGTTTTACTGTCAAGTTCCGCTTTATGGCTGTTAGGATATACCTTATGTATTGAAGTGCTCCTCGGTTGGGTTCATAAGTATTTGCATTTCTTATATCCTCTCCTTGGTTTGATCCCTTGATCAGTGTGTAGTGTCCTTGTTTGTTTCTTGAAATAGTCTTTATCTTAAAGTCTATTTCTTCTGATATGAGAATTGTAACTCCAGGTTTCCTTTGATTTCCATGTGCATGGAATGTCTCTTGCCATATCCTCAGTTTCAGTCTGTATCTATCCCTAGGTCTAAAATGGGTCTCTTCTAGGCAGCATATATAATGGGCTTGTTGTTGTATCCCTTCAGCCAGTGTATCTGTTGTGGTTGGAGCAATGAATCCATTTACATGTAAGGTAATTGTTAATATGGATGTTCCTCTTCCCGTTTTGTTAATTGTTTTTGGTTTGTTCTAGGAGGTCTTTTCTTTTCTTTGTGATTCCTGCCTAGGGAAGTTCCTTTATCCTTTGGTATAAAGCTGTTGCGTGGTGCTGAATTCTCTTTCCGTTTGTTTTTCTGTAAAGTTTTTAGTTTCTCTGTCCAATCTCAATGAGATTCTTGCTGAAAACAGTAACATTGGTTGTAGGTTTTTTTCCTTTCATCTCTTTAAATACGTATACTGCCATTTCCTTCTCTCTTGCAGAATTTCTGCTGAAAGGTCGGCTGTTAACTTACGTGGATTCCCTTGAATGGTAAATGGTGCTTTGCCCATGCTGCTTTTCACATGTTTCCTATACATTTAGATTTTAAGAGTTTGATGAGTACGTGTCTTGGCGTGTTTCTCCTTGGAATTATCCTGTATGAGACTCTCTGTGCTTCCTGGCCTTGATTAACTCTTTCCTTTCCCATACTAGGGAAGTTTTCAACTATAATCTTTTCAAATATATTCTCACGCCTTTTCTCTTTCTCTTCTTCTTCTGAGAGCCATATAATTCGAATGTTGGTGCATTTAATGTTGTCCCAAGGGTCGCTGAGACTGTCCTCCGTTCCTTTCATTCTTTGTTCTTTATTTTGATCCGCAGTATTTATTTGAACTATTTTATCTTCCAGGCCACTTAACCGTTCTTGTGCCTCAGTTATTGTGCTAGTGATCCATGCTAGAGAATAATTATTTTCATTTATTGTGTTCTTCATCACTGTTTGTTTGCTCTTCAGTTCTTGTCGACCCCTGTGAAACGTTTCCTGTATTTTCTCTCTCCTATTTCCACGATGTTGAATCGTTTTTCCTATCTTTATTCTGAATTCTTTTTCGGGTAGACTGCCTATTTCCTCTTCATTTGTTAGGTCTGGTGCCTTTTGACCTTGCTGCTTCGTCAGCTGTTTGTGTTTTGGTCTCCTAATTTTGGTTAACTTACTGTGCTTGGGGTTCCTTTTCACAGGCGTCATGCCCGTAGTTATTGTTGTTTTTGGTGTCTGTCCCAAGCGGCTAAGGTTTGTTAAGTGGGTTGTGTAGGCTTTTTCGTGGAGGGGAGTTATGCTTGTGTTCTTTTGAATGAGGCTGGATCCTGTCTTTCTGGTGGGCATTTCCACAACTGCTGGTGTGTATTTTGGTGCCTCCGTCCTTATGATGATTTAAGGCATCCTCTCTCATAACGGATGGGACTGTTTCTGTCTTGCTCATTGTTTGGCATACGGTGTCCAGCACTGTTGCTTACTGGTCACTGAGTGAATGTGGGTCTTGGCGTTGAGAAAGAAATCTCTGGGAGATTTTCTCCATTTGATATTATGTGAAGCTGTCAGGTCTCCTGTGCACCAGTGTCCTGAACTTGGTTTTCCCTCCTCAGATGCAGAGCTCTGACTCCTGGTTAGAGCACCTAGAGACATTCATCCTCACAGCTCAGAAAAAGTGGGAGAGAAAAGAGAAGGAAACAAAGAATGAGGATAAAATAAAACAAAATAAAGTAAAATCAAATAAAATGAAGTTATTAAAATGAAAACTATGTATTAAGAGAAAATTTTAAAAATTAAAAAGAAAAGCAGTCACACAGAACTCTAGCACAAATGGTTAAAGCTTAGCTCTACAGACAAAATGACTCACAGCGGCATACACCTACACGTTCACAAAAAGTGAAAAAGTGGAAAAACTAATATATCTATGCTCACTAATCCACCTCCTCAATTTTGGACTGATTCATTGTTCTATTCAGGTGTTCCAGAGATGCGGGGTACTTCACGTTGAATGTGGAGATTTCATCCACTCTTCGTGCGGGTGCTGGGAGAGATTACTTTTTCGCTTCTTTGCTCGCACAGCTCTGCTTTTAGAGTTGCATTTGTTTCATTCCATAGATTTGGGTGTTCCTATTTACATTTTCAATTTTTCCCAGGTATTTGTGATCCCATCTTAGTTTTGTACAGTGTATTCTTGGTTATGTAACAGCGTTTTGTTTAGCTTCCATGTGTTTGTATTATTTACAGTTTTTTTTCTTTTAATTCCTATCTAGTTTCATAGCACTGTAGGCGGAAATTATACCTGATGCTATTTCAATTTTCTTAGATTTCTAAGGCTTTATGTGTGACCCTACATATGATATATCTTGGAGAGTGTTTCATGAGTACCTGAGGAGAGAGGGTTTTCTGTTGTTTTGCAATAGAATGTTGTATATTTATGAATGAATTCCCTCTTGTCCAACGTGTCATTGAAAGCTTATGTTTCCTAATTTAGTTTCATTTTGGATGATCTATCCATTGGTGATTGTGGGGTGGTAATGTCCCCTACTCTTATGGTTTTACTGTCAAGTTCCGCTTTATGGCTGTTAGGATATACCTTATGTATTGAAGTGCTCCTCGGTTGGGTTCATAAGTATTTGCATTTCTTATATCCTCTCCTTGGTTTGATCCCTTGATCAGTGTGTAGTGTCCTTGTTTGTTTCTTGAAATAGTCTTTATCTTAAAGTCTATTTCTTCTGATATGAGAATTGTAACTCCAGGTTTCCTTTGAGTTCCATGTGCATGGAATGTCTCTTGCCATATCCTCAGTTTCAGTCTGTATCTATCCCTAGGTCTAAAATGGGTCTCTTCTAGGCAGCATATATAATGGGCTTGTTGTTGTATCCCTTCAGCCAGTGTATCTGTTGTGGTTGGAGCAATGAATCCATTTACATGTAAGGTAATTGTTAATATGGATGTTCCTCTTCCCGTTTTGTTAATTGTTTTTGGTTTGTTCTAGGAGGTCTTTTCTTTTCTTTGTGATTCCTGCCTAGGGAAGTTCCTTTATCCTTTGGTATAAAGCTGTTGCGTGGTGCTGAATTCTCTTTCCGTTTGTTTTTCTGTAAAGTTTTTAGTTTCTCTGTCCAATCTCAATGAGATTCTTGCTGAAAACAGTAACATTGGTTGTAGGTTTTTTTCCTTTCATCTCTTTAAATACGTATACTGCCATTTCCTTCTCTCTTGCAGAATTTCTGCTGAAAGGTCGGCTGTTAACTTACGTGGATTCCCTTGAATGGTAAATGGTGCTTTGCCCATGCTGCTTTTCACATGTTTCCTATACATTTAGATTTTAAGAGTTTGATGAGTACGTGTCTTGGCGTGTTTCTCCTTGGAATTATCCTGTATGAGACTCTCTGTGCTTCCTGGACTTGATTAACTCTTTCCTTTCCCATACTAGGGAAGTTTTCAACTATAATCTTTTCAAATATATTCTCACGCCTTTTCTCTTTCTCTTCTTCTTCTGAGAGCCATATAATTCGAATGTTGGTGCATTTAATGTTGTCCCAAGGGTCGCTGAGACTGTCCTCCGTTCCTTTCATTCTTTGTTCTTTATTTTGATCCGCAGTATTTATTTGAACTATTTTATCTTCCAGGCCACTTAACCGTTCTTGTGCCTCAGTTATTGTGCTAGTGATCCATGCTAGAGAATAATTATTTTCATTTATTGTGTTCTTCATCACTGTTTGTTTGCTCTTCAGTTCTTGTCGACCCCTGTGAAACGTTTCCTGTATTTTCTCTCTCCTATTTCCACGATGTTGAATCGTTTTTCCTATCATTATTCTGAATTCTTTTTCGGGTAGACTGCCTATTTCCTCTTCATTTGTTAGGTCTGGTGCCTTTTGACCTTGCTGCTTCGTCAGCTGTTTGTGTTTTGGTCTCCTAATTTTGGTTAACTTACTGTGCTTGGGGTTCCTTTTCCCAGGCGTCATGCCCGTAGTTATTGTTGTTTTTGGTGTCTGTCCCAAGCGGCTAAGGTTTGTTAAGTGGGTTGTGTAGGCTTTTTCGTGGAGGGGAGTTATGCTTGTGTTCTTTTGAATGAGGCTGGCTCCTGTCTTTCTGGTGGGCATTTCCACAACTGCTGGTGTGTATTTTGGTGCCTCCGTCCTTATGATGATTTAAGGCATCCTCTCTCATAACGGATGGGACTGTTTCTGTCTTGCTCATTGTTTGGCATACGGTGTCCAGCACTGTTGCTTACTGGTCACTGAGTGAATGTGGGTCTTGGCGTTGAGAAAGAAATCTCTGGGAGATTTTCTCCATTTGATATTATGTGAAGCTGTCAGGTCTCCTGTGCACCAGTGTCCTGAACTTGGTTTTCCCTCCTCAGATGCAGAGCTCTGACTCCTGGTTAGAGCACCTAGAGACATTCATCCTCACAGCTCAGAAAAAGTGGGAGAGAAAAGAGAAGGAAACAAAGAATGAGGATAAAATAAAACAAAATAAAGTAAAATCAAATAAAATGAAGTTATTAAAATGAAAACTATGTATTAAGAGAAAATTTTAAAATTTAAAAAGAAAAGCAGTCACACAGAACTCTAGCACAAATGGTTTAAAGCTTAGCTCTACAGACAAAATGACTCACAGCGGCATACACCTACACGTTCACAAAAAGTGAAAAAGTGGAAAAACTAATATATCTATGCTCACTAATCCACCTCCTCAATTTTGGACTGATTCATTGTTCTATTCAGGTGTTCCAGAGATGCGGGGTACTTCACGTTGAATGTGGAGATTTCATCCACTCTTCGTGCGGGTGCTGGGAGAGATTACTTTTTCGCTTCTTTGCTCGCACAGCTCTGCTTTTAGAGTTGCATTTGTTTCATTCCATAGATTTGGGTGTTCCTATTTACATTTTCAATTTTTCCCAGGTATTTGTGATCCCATCTTAGTTTTGTACAGTGTATTCTTGGTTATGTAACAGCGTTTTGTTTACCTTCCATGTGTTTGTATTATTTACAGTTTTTTTTCTTTTAATTCCTATCTAGTTTCATAGCACTGTAGGCGGAAATTATACCTGATGCTATTTCAATTTTCTTAGATTTCTAAGGCTTTATGTGTGACCCTACATATGATATAACTTGGAGAGTGTTTCATGAGTACCTGAGGAGAGAGGGTTTTCTGTTGTTTTGCAATAGAATGTTGTATATTTATGAATGAATTCCCTCTTGTCCAACGTGTCATTGAAAGCTTATGTTTCCTAATTTAGTTTCATTTTGGATGATCTATCCATTGGTGATTGTGGGGTGGTAATGTCCCCTACTCTTATGGTTTTACTGTCAAGTTCCGCTTTATGGCTGTTAGGATATACCTTATGTATTGAAGTGCTCCTCGGTTGGGTTCATAAGTATTTGCATTTCTTATATCCTCTCCTTGGTTTGATCCCTTGATCAGTGTGTAGTGTCCTTGTTTGTTTCTTGAAATAGTCTTTATCTTAAAGTCTATTTCTTCTGATATGAGAATTGTAACTCCAGGTTTCCTTTGATTTCCATGTGCATGGAATGTCTCTTGTCATATCCTCAGTTTCAGTCTGTATCTATCCCTAGGTCTAAAATGGGTCTCTTCTAGGCAGCATATATAATGGGCTTGTTGTTGTATCCCTTCAGCCAGTGTATCTGTTGTGGTTGGAGCAATGAATCCATTTACATGTAAGGTAATTGTCAATATGGATGTTCCTCTTCCCGTTTTGTTAATTGTTTTTGGTTTGTTCTAGGAGGTCTTTTCTTTTCTTTGTGATTCCTGCCTAGGGAAGTTCCTTTATCCTTTGGTATAAAGCTGTTGCGTGGTGCTGAATTCTCTTTCCGTTTGTTTTTCTGTAAAGTTTTTAGTTTCTCTGTCCAATCTCAATGAGATTCTTGCTGAAAACAGTAACATTGGTTGTAGGTTTTTTTCCTTTCATCTCTTTAAATACGTATACTGCCACTTCCTTCTCTCTTGCAGAATTTCTGCTGAAAGGTCGGCTGTTAACTTACGTGGATTCCCTTGAATGGTAAATGGTGCTTTGCCCATGCTGCTTTTCACATGTTTCCTATACATTTAGATTTTAAGAGTTTGATGAATACGTGTCTTGGCGTGTTTCTCCTTGGAATTATCCTGTATGAGACTCTCTGTGCTTCCTGGACTTGATTAACTCTTTCCTTTCCCATACTAGGGAAGTTTTCAACTATAATCTTTTCAAATATATTCTCACGCCTTTTCTCTTTCTCTTCTTCTTCTGAGAGCCATATAATTCGAATGTTGGTGCATTTAATGTTGTCCCAAGGGTCGCTGAGACTGTCCTCCGTTCCTTTCATTCTTTGTTCTTTATTTTGATCCGCAGTATTTATTTGAACTATTTTATCTTCCAGGCCACTTAACCGTTCTTGTGCCTCAGTTATTGTGCTAGTGATCCATGCTAGAGAATAATTATTTTCATTTATTGTGTTCTTCATCACTGTTTGTTTGCTCTTCAGTTCTTGTCGACCCCTGTGAAACGTTTCCTGTATTTTCTCTCTCCTATTTCCACGATGTTGAATCGTTTTTCCTATCATTATTCTGAATTCTTTTTCGGGTAGACTGCCTATTTCCTCTTCATTTGTTAGGTCTGGTGCCTTTTGACCTTGCTGCTTCGTCAGCTGTTTGTGTTTTGGTCTCCTAATTTTGGTTAACTTACTGTGCTTGGGGTTCCTTTTCTCAGGCGTCATGCCCGTAGTTATTGTTGTTTTTGGTGTCTGTCCCAAGCGGCTAAGGTTTGTTAAATGGGTTGTGTAGGCTTTTTCGTGGAGGGGAGTTATGCTTGTGTTCTTTTGAAAGAGGCTGGATCCTGTCTTTCTGGTGGGCATTTCCACAACTGCTGGTGTGTATTTTGGTGCCTCCGTCCTTATGATGATTTAAGGCATCCTCTCTGATAACGGATGGGACTGTTTCTGTCTTGCTCATTGTTTGGCATACGGTGTCCAGCACTGTTGCTTACTGGTCACTGAGTGAATGTGGGTCTTGGCGTTGAGAAGGAAATCTCTGGGAGATTTTCTCCATTTGATATTATGTGAAGCTGTCAGGTCTCCTGTGCACCAGTGTCCTGAACTTGGTTTTCCCTCCTCAGATGCAGAGCTCTGACTCCTGGTTAGAGCACCTAGAGACATTCATCCTCACAGCTCAGAAAAAGTGGGAGAGAAAAGAGAAGGAAACAAAGAATGAGGATAAAATAAAACAAAATAAAGTAAAATCAAATAAAATGAAGTTATTAAAATGAAAACTATGTATTAAGAGAAAATTTTAAAATTTAAAAAGAAAAGCAGTCACACAGAACTCTAGCACAAATGGTTAAAGCTTAGCTCTACAGACAAAATGACTCACAGCGGCATACACCTACACGTTCACAAAAAGTGAAAAAGTGGAAAAACTAATATATCTATGCTCACTAATCCACCTCCTCAATTTTGGACTGATTCATTGTTCTATTCAGGTGTTCCAGAGATGCGGGGTACTTCACGTTGAATGTGGAGATTTCATCCACTCTTCGTGCGGGTGCTGGGAGAGATTACTTTTTCGCTTCTTTGCTCGCACAGCTCTGCTTTTAGAGTTGCATTTGTTTCATTCCATAGATTTGGGTGTTCCTATTTACATTTTCAATTTTTCCCAGGTATTTGTGATCCCATCTTAGTTTTGTACAGTGTATTCTTGGTTATGTAACAGCGTTTTGTTTAGCTTCCATGTGTTTGTATTATTTACAGTTTTTTTTCTTTTAATTCCTATCTAGTTTCATAGCACTGTAGGCGGAAATTATACCTGATGCTATTTCAATTTTCTTAGATTTCTAAGGCTTTATGTGTGACCCTACATATGATATAACTTGGAGAGTGTTTCATGAGTACCTGAGGAGAGAGGGTTTTCTGTTGTTTTGCAATAGAATGTTGTATATTTATGAATGAATTCCCTCTTGTCCAACGTGTCATTGAAAGCTTATGTTTCCTAATTTAGTTTCATTTTGGATGATCTATCCATTGGTGATTGTGGGGTGGTAATGTCCCCTACTCTTATGGTTTTACTGTCAAGTTCCGCTTTATGGCTGTTAGGATATACCTTATGTATTGAAGTGCTCCTCGGTTGGGTTCATAAGTATTTGCATTTCTTATATCCTCTCCTTGGTTTGATCCCTTGATCAGTGTGTAGTGTCCTTGTTTGTTTCTTGAAATAGTCTTTATCTTAAAGTCTATTTCTTCTGATATGAGAATTGTAACTCCAGGTTTCCTTTGATTTCCATGTGCATGGAATGTCTCTTGTCATATCCTCAGTTTCAGTCTGTATCTATCCCTAGGTCTAAAATGGGTCTCTTCTAGGCAGCATATATAATGGGCTTGTTGTTGTATCCCTTCAGCCAGTTTATCTGTTGTGGTTGGAGCAATGAATCCATTTACATGTAAGGTAATTGTCAATATGGATGTTCCTCTTCCCGTTTTGTTAATTGTTTTTGGTTTGTTCTAGGAGGTCTTTTCTTTTCTTTGTGATTCCTGCCTAGGGAAGTTCCTTTATCCTTTGGTATAAAGCTGTTGCGTGGTGCTGAATTCTCTTTCCGTTTGTTTTTCTGTAAAGTTTTTAGTTTCTCTGTCCAATCTCAATGAGATTCTTGCTGAAAACAGTAACATTGGTTGTAGGTTTTTTTCCTTTCATCTCTTTAAATACGTATACTGCCACTTCCTTCTCTCTTGCAGAATTTCTGCTGAAAGGTCGGCTGTTAACTTACGTGGATTCCCTTGAATGGTAAATGGTGCTTTGCCCATGCTGCTTTTCACATGTTTCCTATACATTTAGATTTTAAGAGTTTGATGAATACGTGTCTTGGCGTGTTTCTCCTTGGAATTATCCTGTATGAGACTCTCTGTGCTTCCTGGACTTGATTAACTCTTTCCTTTCCCATACTAGGGAAGTTTTCAACTATAATCTTTTCAAATATATTCTCACACCTTTTCTCTTTCTCTTCTTCTTCTGAGAGCCATATAATTCGAATGTTGGTGCATTTAATGTTGTCCCAAGGGTCGCTGAGACTGTCCTCCGTTCCTTTCATTCTTTGTTCTTTATTTTGATCCGCAGTATTTATTTGAACTATTTTATCTTCCAGGCCACTTAACCGTTCTTGTGCCTCAGTTATTGTGCTAGTGATCCATGCTAGAGAATAATTATTTTCATTTATTGTGTTCTTCATCACTGTTTGTTTGCTCTTCAGTTCTTGTCGACCCCTGTGAAACGTTTCCTGTATTTTCTCTCTCCTATTTCCACGATGTTGAATCGTTTTTCCTATCATTATTCTGAATTCTTTTTCGGGTAGACTGCCTATTTCCTCTTCATTTGTTAGGTCTGGTGCCTTTTGACCTTGCTGCTTCGTCAGCTGTTTGTTTTTTGGTCTCCTAATTTTGGTTAACTTACTGTGCTTGGGGTTCCTTTTCACAGGCGTCATGCCCGTAGTTATTGTTGTTTTTGGTGTCTGTCCCAAGCGGCTAAGGTTTGTTAAGTGGGTTGTGTAGGCTTTTTCGTGGAGGGGAGTTATGCTTGTGTTCTTTTGAATGAGGCTGGCTCCTGTCTTTCTGGTGGGCATTTCCACAACTGCTGGTGTATATTTTGGTGCCTCCGTCCTTATGATGATTTAAGGCATCCTCTCTCATAACGGATGGGACTGTTTCTGTCTTGCTCATTGTTTGGCATACGGTGTCCAGCACTGTTGCTTACTTTTCACTGAGTGAATGTGGGTCTTGGCGTTGAGAAAGAAATCTCTGGGAGATTTTCTCCATTTGATATTATGTGAAGCTGTCAGGTCTCCTGTGCACCAGTGTCCTGAACTTGGTTTTCCCTCCTCAGATGCAGAGCTCTGACTCCTGGTTAGAGCACCTAGAGACATTCATCCTCACAGCTCAGAAAAAGTGGGAGAGAAAAGAGAAGGAAACAAAGTATGAGGATAAAATAAAACAAAATAAAGTAAAATCAAATAAAATGAAGTTATTAAAATGAAAACTATGTATTAAGAGAAAATTTTAAAAATTAAAAAGAAAAGCAGTCACACAGAACTCTAGCACAAATGGTTAAAGCTTAGCTCTACAGACAAAATGACTCACAGCGGCATACACCTACACGTTCACAAAAAGTGAAAAAGTGGAAAAACTAATATATCTATGCTCACTAATCCACCTCCTCAATTTTGGACTGATTCATTGTTCTATTCAGGTGTTCCAGAGATGCGGGGTACTTCACGTTGAATGTGGAGATTTCATCCACTCTTCGTGCGGGTGCTGGGAGAGATTACTTTTTCGCTTCTTTGCTCGCACAGCTCTGCTTTTAGAGTTGCATTTGTTTCATTCCATAGATTTGGGTGTTCCTATTTACATTTTCAATTTTTCCCAGGTATTTGTGATCCCATCTTAATTTTGTACAGTGTATTCTTGGTTATGTAACAGCGTTTTGTTTACCTTCCATGTGTTTGTATTATTTACAGTTTTTTTTCTTTTAATTCCTATCTAGTTTCATAGCACTGTAGGCGGAAATTATACCTGATGCTATTTCAATTTTCTTAGATTTCTAAGGCTTTATGTGTGACCCTACATATGATATAACTTGGAGAGTGTTTCATGAGTACCTGAGGAGAGAGGGTTTTCTGTTGTTTTGCAATAGAATGTTGTATATTTATGAATGAATTCCCTCTTGTCCAACGTGTCATTGAAAGCTTATGTTTCCTAATTTAGTTTCATTTTGGATGATCTATCCATTGGTGATTGTGGGGTGGTAATGTCCCCTACTCTTATGGTTTTACTGTTAAGTTCCGCTTTATGGCTGTTAGGATATACCTTATGTATTGAAGTGCTCCTCGGTTGGGTTCATAAGTATTTGCATTTCTTATATCCTCTCCTTGGTTTGATCCCTTGATCAGTGTGTAGTGTCCTTGTTTGTTTCTTGAAATAGTCTTTATCTTAAAGTCTATTTCTTCTGATATGAGAATTGTAACTCCAGGTTTCCTTTGATTTCCATGTGCATGGAATGTCTCTTGCCATATCCTCAGTTTCAGTCTGTATCTATCCCTAGGTCTAAAATGGGTCTCTTCTAGGCAGCATATATAATGGGCTTGTTGTTGTATCCCTTCAGCCAGTTTATCTGTTGTGGTTGGAGCAATGAATCCATTTACATGTAAGTTAATTGTTAATATGGATGTTCCTCTTCCCGTTTTGTTAATTGTTTTTGGTTTGTTCTAGGAGGTCTTTTCTTTTCTTTGTGATTCCTGCCTAGGGAAGTTCCTTTATCCTTTGGTATAAAGCTGTTGCGTGGTGCTGAATTCTCTTTCCGTTTGTTTTTCTGTAAAGTTTTTAGTTTCTCTGTCCAATCTCAATGAGATTCTTGCTGAAAACAGTAACATTGGTTGTAGGTTTTTTTTCTTTCATCTCTTTAAATACGTATACTGCCACTTCCTTCTCTCTTGCAGAATTTCTGCTGAAAGGTCGGCTGTTAACTTACGTGGATTCCCTTGAATGGTAAATGGTGCTTTGCCCATGCTGCTTTTCACATGTTTCCTATACATTTAGATTTTAAGAGTTTGATGAATACGTGTCTTGGCGTGTTTCTCCTTGGAATTATCCTGTATGAGACTCTCTGTGCTTCCTGGACTTGATTAACTCTTTCCTTTCCCATACTAGGGAAGTTTTCAACTATAATCTTTTCAAATATATTCTCACGCCTTTTCTCTTTCTCTTCTTCTTCTGAGAGCCATATAATTCGAATGTTGGTGCATTTAATGTTGTCCCAAGGGTCGCTGAGACTGTCCTCCGTTCCTTTCATTCTTTGTTCTTTATTTTGATCCGCAGTATTTATTTGAACTATTTTATCTTCCAGGCCACTTAACCGTTCTTGTGCCTCAGTTATTGTGCTAGTGATCCATGCTAGAGAATAATTATTTTCATTTATTGTGTTCTTCATCACTGTTTGTTTGCTCTTCAGTTCTTGTCGACCCCTGTGAAACGTTTCCTGTATTTTCTCTCTCCTATTTCCACGATGTTGAATCGTTTTTCCTATCATTATTCTGAATTCTTTTTCGGGTAGACTGCCTATTTCCTCTTCATTTGTTAGGTCTGGTGCCTTTTGACCTTGCTGCTTCGTCAGCTGTTTGTGTTTTGGTCTCCTAATTTTGGTTAACTTACTGTGCTTGGGGTTCCTTTTCCCAGGCGTCATGCCCGTAGTTATTGTTGTTTTTGGTGTCTGTCCCAAGCGGCTAAGGTTTGTTAAGTGGGTTGTGTAGGCTTTTTCGTGGAGGGGAGTTATGCTTGTGTTCTTTTGAATGAGGCTGGATCCTGTCTTTCTGGTGGGCATTTCCACAACTGCTGGTGTGTATTTTGGTGCCTCCGTCCTTATGATGATTTAAGGCATCCTCTCTCATAACGGATGGGACTGTTTCTGTCTTGCTCATTGTTTGGCATACGGTGTCCAGCACTGTTGCTTACTGGTCACTGAGTGAATGTGGGTCTTGGCGTTGAGAAAGAAATCTCTGGGAGATTTTCTCCATTTGATATTATGTGAAGCTGTCAGGTCTCCTGTGCACCAGTGTCCTGAACTTGGTTTTCCCTCCTCAGATGCAGAGCTCTGACTCCTGGTTAGAGCACCTAGAGACATTCATCCTCACAGCTCAGAAAAAGTGGGAGAGAAAAGAGAAGGAAACAAAGAATGAGGATAAAATAAAACAAAATAAAGTAAAATCAAATAAAATGAAGTTATTAAAATGAAAACTATGTATTAAGAGAAAATTTTAAAAATTAAAAAGAAAAGCAGTCACACAGAACTCTAGCACAAATGGTTAAAGCTTAGCTCTACAGACAAAATGACTCACAGCGGCATACACCTACACGTTCACAAAAAGTGAAAAAGTGGAAAAACTAATATATCTATGCTCACTAATCCACCTCCTCAATTTTGGACTGATTCATTGTTCTATTCAGGTGTTCCAGAGATGCGGGGTACTTCACGTTGAATGTGTTGATTTCATCCACTCTTCGTGCGCGTGCTGGGAGAGATTACTTTTTCGCTTCTTTGCTCGCACAGCTCTGCTTTTAGAGTTGCATTTGTTTCATTCCATAGATTTGGGTGTTCCTATTTACATTTTCAATTTTTCCCAGGTATTTGTGATCCCATCTTAGTTTTGTACAGTGTTTTCTTGGTTATGTAACAGCGTTTTGTTTAGCTTCCATGTGTTTGTATTATTTACAGTTTTTTTTCTTTTAATTCCTATCTAGTTTCATAGCACTGTAGGCGGAAATTATACCTGATGCTATTTCAATTTTCTTAGATTTCTAAGGCTTTATGTGTGACCCTACATATGATATAACTTGGAGAGTGTTTCATGAGTACCTGAGGAGAGAGGGTTTTCTGTTGTTTTGCAATAGAATGTTGTATATTTATGAATGAATTCCCTCTTGTCCAACGTGTCATTGAAAGCTTATGTTTCCTAATTTAGTTTCATTTTGGATGATCTATCAATTGGTGATTGTGGGGTGGTAATGTCCCCTACTCTTATGGTTTTACTGTCAAGTTCCGCTTTATGGCTGTTAGGATATACCTTATGTATTGAAGTGCTCCTCGGTTGGGTTCATAAGTATTTGCATTTCTTATATCCTCTCCTTGGTTTGATCCCTTGATCAGTGTGTAGTGTCCTTGTTTGTTTCTTGAAATAGTCTTTATCTTAAAGTCTATTTCTTCTGATATGAGAATTGTAACTCCAGGTTTCCTTTGATTTCCATGTGCATGGAATGTCTCTTGCCATATCCTCAGTTTCAGTCTGTATCTATCCCTAGGTCTAAAATGGGTCTCTTCTAGGCAGCATATATAATGGGCTTGTTGTTGTATCCCTTCAGCCAGTGTATCTGTTGTGGTTGGAGCAATGAATCCATTTACATGTAAGGTAATTGTTAATATGGATGTTCCTCTTCCCGTTTTGTTAATTGTTTTTGGTTTGTTCTAGGAGGTCTTTTCTTTTCTTTGTGATTCCTGCCTAGGGAAGTTCCTTTATCCTTTGGTATAAAGCTGTTGCGTGGTGCTGAATTCTCTTTCCGTTTGTTTTTCTGTAAAGTTTTTAGTTTCTCTGTCCAATCTCAATGAGATTCTTGCTGAAAACAGTAACATTGGTTGTAGGTTTTTTTCCTTTCATCTCTTTAAATACGTATACTGCCATTTCCTTCTCTCTTGCAGAATTTCTGCTGAAAGGTCGGCTGTTAACTTACGTGGATTCCCTTGAATGGTAAATGGTGCTTTGCCCATGCTGCTTTTCACATGTTTCCTATACATTTAGATTTTAAGAGTTTGATGAGTACGTGTCTTGGCGTGTTTCTCCTTGGAATTATCCTGTATGAGACTCTCTGTGCTTCCTGGCCTTGATTAACTCTTTCCTTTCCCATACTAGGGAAGTTTTCAACTATAATCTTTTCAAATATATTCTCACGCCTTTTCTCTTTCTCTTCTTCTTCTGAGAGCCATATAATTCGAATGTTGGTGCATTTAATGTTGTCCCAAGGGTCGCTGAGACTGTCCTCCGTTCCTTTCATTCTTTGTTCTTTATTTTGATCCGCAGTATTTATTTGAACTATTTTATCTTCCAGGCCACTTAACCGTTCTTGTGCCTCAGTTATTGTGCTAGTGATCCATGCTAGAGAATAATTATTTTCATTTATTGTGTTCTTCATCACTGTTTGTTTGCTCTTCAGTTCTTGTCGACCCCTGTGAAACGTTTCCTGTATTTTCTCTCTCCTATTTCCACGATGTTGAATCGTTTTTCCTATCATTATTCTGAATTCTTTTTCGGGTAGACTGCCTATTTCCTCTTCATTTGTTAGGTCTGGTGCCTTTTGACCTTGCTGCTTCGTCAGCTGTTTGTGTTTTGGTCTCCTAATTTTGGTTAACTTACTGTGCTTGGGGTTCCTTTTCACAGGCGTCATGCCCGTAGTTATTGTTGTTTTTGGTGTCTGTCCCAAGCGGCTAAGGTTTGTTAAGTGGGTTGTGTAGGCTTTTTCGTGGAGGGGAGTTATGCTTGTGTTCTTTTGAATGAGGCTGGATCCTGTCTTTCTGGTGGGCATTTCCACAACTGCTGGTGTGTATTTTGGTGCCTCCGTCCTTATGATGATTTAAGGCATCCTCTCTCATAACGGATGGGACTGTTTCTGTCTTGCTCATTGTTTGGCATACGGTGTCCAGCACTGTTGCTTACTGGTCACTGAGTGAATGTGGGTCTTGGCGTTGAGAAAGAAATCTCTGGGAGATTTTCTCCATTTGATATTATGTGAAGCTGTCAGGTCTCCTGTGCACCAGTGTCCTGAACTTGGTTTTCCCTCCTCAGATGCAGAGCTCTGACTCCTGGTTAGAGCACCTAGAGACATTCATCCTCACAGCTCAGAAAAAGTGGGAGAGAAAAGAGAAGGAAACAAAGAATGAGGATAAAATAAAACAAAATAAAGTAAAATCAAATAAAATGAAGTTATTAAAATGAAAACTATGTATTAAGAGAAAATTTTAAAAATTAAAAAGAAAAGCAGTCACACAGAACTCTAGCACAAATGGTTAAAGCTTAGCTCTACAGACAAAATGACTCACAGCGGCATACACCTACACGTTCACAAAAAGTGAAAAAGTGGAAAAACTAATATATCTATGCTCACTAATCCACCTCCTCAATTTTGGACTGATTCATTGTTCTATTCAGGTGTTCCAGAGATGCGGGGTACTTCACGTTGAATGTGTTGATTTCATCCACTCTTCGTGCGCGTGCTGGGAGAGATTACTTTTTCGCTTCTTTGCTCGCACAGCTCTGCTTTTAGAGTTGCATTTGTTTCATTCCATAGATTTGGGTGTTCCTATTTACATTTTCAATTTTTCCCAGGTATTTGTGATCCCATCTTAGTTTTGTACAGTGTTTTCTTGGTTATGTAACAGCGTTTTGTTTAGCTTCCATGTGTTTGTATTATTTACAGTTTTTTTTCTTTTAATATCTATCTAGTTTCATAGCACTGTAGGCGGAAATTATACCTGATGCTATTTCAATTTTCTTAGATTTCTAAGGCTTTATGTGTGACCCTACATATGATATAACTTGGAGAGTGTTTCATGAGTACCTGAGGAGAGAGGGTTTTCTGTTGTTTTGCAATAGAATGTTGTATATTTATGAATGAATTCCCTCTTGTCCAACGTGTCATTGAAAGCTTATGTTTCCTAATTTAGTTTCATTTTGGATGATCTATCAATTGGTGATTGTGGGGTGGTAATGTCCCCTACTCTTATGGTTTTACTGTCAAGTTCCGCTTTATGGCTGTTAGGATATACCTTATGTATTGAAGTGCTCCTCGGTTGGGTTCATAAGTATTTGCATTTCTTATATCCTCTCCTTGGTTTGATCCCTTGATCAGTGTGTAGTGTCCTTGTTTGTTTCTTGAAATAGTCTTTATCTTAAAGTCTATTTCTTCTGATATGAGAATTGTAACTCCAGGTTTCCTTTGATTTCCATGTGCATGGAATGTCTCTTGTCATATCCTCAGTTTCAGTCTGTATCTATCCCTAGGTCTAAAATGGGTCTCTTCTAGGCAGCATATATAATGGGCTTGTTGTTGTATCCCTTCAGCCAGTTTATCTGTTGTGGTTGGAGCAATGAATCCATTTACATGTAAGGTAATTGTCAATATGGATGTTCCTCTTCCCGTTTTGTTAATTGTTTTTGGTTTGTTCTAGGAGGTCTTTTCTTTTCTTTGTGATTCCTGCCTAGGGAAGTTCCTTTATCCTTTGGTATAAAGCTGTTGCGTGGTGCTGAATTCTCTTTCCGTTTGTTTTTCTGTAAAGTTTTTAGTTTCTCTGTCCAATCTCAATGAGATTCTTGCTGAAAACAGTAACATTGGTTGTAGGTTTTTTTCCTTTCATCTCTTTAAATACGTATACTGCCATTTCCTTCTCTCTTGCAGAATTTCTGCTGAAAGGTCGGCTGTTAACTTACGTGGATTCCCTTGAATGGTAAATGGTGCTTTGCCCATGCTGCTTTTCACATGTTTCCTATACATTTAGATTTTAAGAGTTTGATGAGTACGTGTCTTGGCGTGTTTCTCCTTGGAATTATCCTGTATGAGACTCTCTGTGCTTCCTGGACTTGATTAACTCTTTCCTTTCCCATACTAGGGAAGTTTTCAACTATAATCTTTTCAAATATATTCTCACGCCTTTTCTCTTTCTCTTCTTCTTCTGAGAGCCATATAATTCGAATGTTGGTGCATTTAATGTTGTCCCAAGGGTCGCTGAGACTGTCCTCCGTTCCTTTCATTCTTTGTTCTTTATTTTGATCCGCAGTATTTATTTGAACTATTTTATCTTCCAGGCCACTTAACCGTTCTTGTGCCTCAGTTATTGTGCTAGTGATCCATGCTAGAGAATAATTATTTTCATTTATTGTGTTCTTCATCACTGTTTGTTTGCTCTTCAGTTCTTGTCGACCCCTGTGAAACGTTTCCTGTATTTTCTCTCTCCTATTTCCACGATGTTGAATCGTTTTTCCTATCATTATTCTGAATTCTTTTTCGGGTAGACTGCCTATTTCCTCTTCATTTGTTAGGTCTGGTGCCTTTTGACCTTGCTGCTTCGTCAGCTGTTTGTGTTTTGGTCTCCTAATTTTGGTTAACTTACTGTGCTTGGGGTTCCTTTTCCCAGGCGTCATGCCCGTAGTTATTGTTGTTTTTGGTGTCTGTCCCAAGCGGCTAAGGTTTGTTAAGTGGGTTGTGTAGGCTTTTTCGTGGAGGGGAGTTATGCTTGTGTTCTTTTGAATGAGGCTGGATCCTGTCTTTCTGGTGGGCATTTCCACAACTGCTGGTGTGTATTTTGGTGCCTCCGTCCTTATGATGATTTAAGGCATCCTCTCTCATAACGGATGGGACTGTTTCTGTCTTGCTCATTGTTTGGCATACGGTGTCCAGCACTGTTGCTTACTGGTCACTGAGTGAATGTGGGTCTTGGCGTTGAGAAAGAAATCTCTGGGAGATTTTCTCCATTTGATATTATGTGAAGCTGTCAGGTCTCCTGTGCACCAGTGTCCTGAACTTGGTTTTCCCTCCTCAGATGCAGAGCTCTGACTCCTGGTTAGAGCACCTAGAGACATTCATCCTCACAGCTCAGAAAAAGTGGGAGAGAAAAGAGAAGGAAACAAAGAATGAGGATAAAATAAAACAAAATAAAGTAAAATCAAATAAAATGAAGTTATTAAAATGAAAACTATGTATTAAGAGAAAATTTTAAAAATTAAAAAGAAAAGCAGTCACACAGAACTCTAGCACAAATGGTTAAAGCTTAGCTCTACAGACAAAATGACTCACAGCGGCATACACCTACACGTTCACAAAAAGTGAAAAAGTGGAAAAACTAATATATCTATGCTCACTAATCCACCTCCTCAATTTTGGACTGATTCATTGTTCTATTCAGGTGTTCCAGAGATGCGGGGTACTTCACGTTGAATGTGTTGATTTCATCCACTCTTCGTGCGCGTGCTGGGAGAGATTACTTTTTCGCTTCTTTGCTCGCACAGCTCTGCTTTTAGAGTTGCATTTGTTTCATTCCATAGATTTGGGTGTTCCTATTTACATTTTCAATTTTTCCCAGGTATTTGTGATCCCATCTTAGTTTTGTACAGTGTTTTCTTGGTTATGTAACAGCGTTTTGTTTAGCTTCCATGTGTTTGTATTATTTACAGTTTTTTTTCTTTTAATTCCTATCTAGTTTCATAGCACTGTAGGCGGAAATTATACCTGATGCTATTTCAATTTTCTTAGATTTCTAAGGCTTTATGTGTGACCCTACATATGATATAACTTGGAGAGTGTTTCATGAGTACCTGAGGAGAGAGGGTTTTCTGTTGTTTTGCAATAGAATGTTGTATATTTATGAATGAATTCCCTCTTGTCCAACGTGTCATTGAAAGCTTATGTTTCCTAATTTAGTTTCATTTTGGATGATCTATCCATTGGTGATTGTGGGGTGGTAATGTCCCCTACTCTTATGGTTTTACTGTCAAGTTCCGCTTTATGGCTGTTAGGATATACCTTATGTATTGAAGTGCTCCTCGGTTGGGTTCATAAGTATTTGCATTTCTTATATCCTCTCCTTGGTTTGATCCCTTGATCAGTGTGTAGTGTCCTTGTTTGTTTCTTGAAATAGTCTTTATCTTAAAGTCTATTTCTTCTGATATGAGAATTGTAACTCCAGGTTTCCTTTGATTTCCATGTGCATGGAATGTCTCTTGCCATATCCTCAGTTTCAGTCTGTATCTATCCCTAGGTCTAAAATGGGTCTCTTCTAGGCAGCATATATAATGGGCTTGTTGTTGTATCCCTTCAGCCAGTGTATCTGTTGTGGTTGGAGCAATGAATCCATTTACATGTAAGGTAATTGTTAATATGGATGTTCCTCTTCCCGTTTTGTTAATTGTTTTTGGTTTGTTCTAGGAGGTCTTTTCTTTTCTTTGTGATTCCTGCCTAGGGAAGTTCCTTTATCCTTTGGTATAAAGCTGTTGCGTGGTGCTGAATTCTCTTTCCGTTTGTTTTTCTGTAAAGTTTTTAGTTTCTCTGTCCAATCTCAATGAGATTCTTGCTGAAAACAGTAACATTGGTTGTAGGTTTTTTTCCTTTCATCTCTTTAAATACGTATACTGCCATTTCCTTCTCTCTTGCAGAATTTCTGCTGAAAGGTCGGCTGTTAACTTACGTGGATTCCCTTGAATGGTAAATGGTGCTTTGCCCATGCTGCTTTTCACATGTTTCCTATACATTTAGATTTTAAGAGTTTGATGAATACGTGTCTTGGCGTGTTTCTCCTTGGAATTATCCTGTATGAGACTCTCTGTGCTTCCTGGACTTGATTAACTCTTTCCTTTCCCATACTAGGGAAGTTTTCAACTATAATCTTTTCAAATATATTCTCACGCCTTTTCTCTTTCTCTTCTTCTTCTGAGAGCCATATAATTCGAATGTTGGTGCATTTAATGTTGTCCCAAGGGTCGCTGAGACTGTCCTCCGTTCCTTTCATTCTTTGTTCTTTATTTTGATCCGCAGTATTTATTTGAACTATTTTATCTTCCAGGCCACTTAACCGTTCTTGTGCCTCAGTTATTGTGCTAGTGATCCATGCTAGAGAATAATTATTTTCATTTATTGTGTTCTTCATCACTGTTTGTTTGCTCTTCAGTTCTTGTCGATCCCTGTGAAACGTTTCCTGTATTTTCTCTCTCCTATTTCCACGATGTTGAATCGTTTTTCCTATCATTATTCTGAATTCTTTTTCGGGTAGACTGCCTATTTCCTCTTCATTTGTTAGGTCTGGTGCCTTTTGACCTTGCTACTTCGTCAGCTGTTTGTTTTTTGGTCTCCTAATTTTGGTTAACTTACTGTGCTTGGGGTTCCTTTTCACAGGCGTCATGCCCGTAGTTATTGTTGTTTTTGGTGTCTGTCCCAAGCGGCTAAGGTTTGTTAAGTGGGTTGTGTAGGCTTTTTCGTGGAGGGGAGTTATGCTTGTGTTCTTTTGAATGAGGCTGGATCCTGTCTTTCTGGTGGGCATTTCCACAACTGCTGGTGTGTATTTTGGTGCCTCCGTCCTTATGATGATTTAAGGCATCCTCTCTCATAACGGATGGGACTGTTTCTGTCTTGCTCATTGTTTGGCATACGGTGTCCAGCACTGTTGCTTACTGGTCACTGAGTGAATGTGAGTCTTGGCGTTGAGAAAGAAATCTCTGGGAGATTTTCTCCATTTGATATTATGTGAAGCTGTCAGGTCTCCTGTGCACCAGTGTCCTGAACTTGGTTTTCCCTCCTCAGATGCAGAGCTCTCACTCCTGGTTAGAGCACCTAGAGACATTCATCCTCACAGCTCAGAAAAAGTGGGAGAGAAAAGAGAAGGAAACAAAGAATGAGGATAAAATAAAACAAAATAAAGTAAAATCAAATAAAATGAAGTTATTAAAATGAAAACTATGTATTAAGAGAAAATTTTAAAAACTAAAAAGAAAAGCAGTCACACAGAACTCTAGCACAAATGGTTAAAGCTTAGCTCTACAGACAAAATGACTCACAGCGGCATACACCTACACGTTCACAAAAAGTGAAAAAGTGGAAAAACTAATATATCTATGCTCACTAATCCACCTCCTCAATTTTGGACTGATTCATTGTTCTATTCAGGTGTTCCAGAGATGCGGGGTACTTCACGTTGAATGTGGAGATTTCATCCACTCTTCGTGCGGGTGCTGGGAGAGATTACTTTTTCGCTTCTTTGCTCGCACAGCTCTGCTTTTAGAGTTGCATTTGTTTCATTCCATAGATTTGGGTGTTCCTATTTACATTTTCAATTTTTCCCAGGTATTTGTGATCCCATCTTAGTTTTGTACAGTGTATTCTTGGTTATGTAACAGCGTTTTGTTTAGCTTCCATGTGTTTGTATTATTTACAGTTTTTTTTCTTTTAATTCCTATCTAGTTTCATAGCACTGTAGGCGGAAATTATACCTGATGCTATTTCAATTTTCTTAGATTTCTAAGGCTTTATGTGTGACCCTACATATGATATATCTTGGAGAGTGTTTCATGAGTACCTGAGGAGAGAGGGTTTTCTGTTGTTTTGCAATAGAATGTTGTATATTTATGAATGAATTCCCTCTTGTCCAACGTGTCATTGAAAGCTTATGTTTCCTAATTTAGTTTCATTTTGGATGATCTATCCATTGGTGATTGTGGGGTGGTAATGTCCCCTACTCTTATGGTTTTACTGTCAAGTTCCGCTTTATGGCTGTTAGGATATACCTTATGTATTGAAGTGCTCCTCGGTTGGGTTCATAAGTATTTGCATTTCTTATATCCTCTCCTTGGTTTGATCCCTTGATCAGTGTGTAGTGTCCTTGTTTGTTTCTTGAAATAGTCTTTATCTTAAAGTCTATTTCTTCTGATATGAGAATTGTAACTCCAGGTTTCCTTTGATTTCCATGTGCATGGAATGTCTCTTGCCATATCCTCAGTTTCAGTCTGTATCTATCCCTAGGTCTAAAATCGGTCTCTTCTAGGCAGCATATATAATGGGCTTGTTGTTGTATCCCTTCAGCCAGTTTATCTGTTGTGGTTGGAGCAATGAATCCATTTACATGTAAGGTAATTGTCAATATGGATGTTCCTCTTCCCGTTTTGTTAATTGTTTTGGTTTGTTCTAGGAGGTCTTTTCTTTTCTTTGTGATTCCTGCCTAGGGAAGTTCCTTTATCCTTTGGTATAAAGCTGTTGCGTGGTGCTGAATTCTCTTTCCGTTTGTTTTTCTGTAAAGTTTTTAGTTTCTCTGTCCAATCTCAATGAGATTCTTGCTGAAAACAATAACATTGGTTGTAGGTTTTTTTCCTTTCATCTCTTTAAATACGTATACTGCCACTTCCTTCTCTCTTGCAGAATTTCTGCTGAAAGGTCGGCTGTTAACTTACGTGGATTCCCTTGAATGGTAAATGGTGCTTTGCCCATGCTGCTTTTCACATGTTTCCTATACATTTAGATTTTAAGAGTTTGATGAATACGTGTCTTGGCGTGTTTCTCCTTGGAATTATCCTGTATGAGACTCTCTGTGCTTCCTGGACTTGATTAACTCTTTCCTTTCCCATACTAGGGAAGTTTTCAACTATAATCTTTTCAAATATATTCTCACGCCTTTTCTCTTTCTCTTCTTCTTCTGAGAGCCATATAATTCGAATGTTGGTGCATTTAATGTTGTCCCAAGGGTCGCTGAGACTGTCCTCCGTTCCTTTCATTCTTTGTTCTTTATTTTGATCCGCAGTATTTATTTGAACTATTTTATCTTCCAGGCCACTTAACCGTTCTTGTGCCTCAGTTATTGTGCTAGTGATCCATCTAGAGAATAATTATTTTCATTTATTGTGTTCTTCATCACTGTTTGTTTGCTCTTCAGTTCTTGTCGACCCCTGTGAAACGTTTCCTGTATTTTCTCTCTCCTATTTCCACGATGTTGAATCGTTTTTCCTATCATTATTCTGAATTCTTTTTCGGGTAGACTGCCTATTTCCTCTTCATTTGTTAGGTCTGGTGCCTTTTGACCTTGCTGCTTCGTCAGCTGTTTGTGTTTTGGTCTCCTAATTTTGGTTAACTTACTGTGCTTGGGGTTCCTTTTCCCAGGCGTCATGCCCGTAGTTATTGTTGTTTTTGGTGTCTGTCCCAAGCGGCTAAGGTTTGTTAAGTGGGTTGTGTAGGCTTTTTCGTGGAGGGGAGTTATGCTTGTGTTCTTTTGAATGAGGCTGGATCCTGTCTTTCTGGTGGGCATTTCCACAACTGCTGGTGTGTATTTTGGTGCCTCCGTCCTTATGATGATTTAAGGCATCCTCTCTCATAACGGATGGGACTGTTTCTGTCTTGCTCATTGTTTGGCATACGGTGTCCAGCACTGTTGCTTACTGGTCACTGAGTGAATGTGGGTCTTGGCGTTGAGAAAGAAATCTCTGGGAGATTTTCTCCATTTGATATTATGTGAAGCTGTCAGGTCTCCTGTGCACCAGTGTCCTGAACTTGGTTTTCCCTCCTCAGATGCAGAGCTCTGACTCCTGGTTAGAGCACCTAGAGACATTCATCCTCACAGCTCAGAAAAAGTGGGAGAGAAAAGAGAAGGAAACAAAGAATGAGGATAAAATAAAACAAAATAAAGTAAAATCAAATAAAATGAAGTTATTAAAATGAAAACTATGTATTAAGAGAAAATTTTAAAAATTAAAAAGAAAAGCAGTCACACAGAACTCTAGCACAAATGGTTAAAGCTTAGCTCTACAGACAAAATGACTCACAGCGGCATACACCTACACGTTCACAAAAAGTGAAAAAGTGGAAAAACTAATATATCTATGCTCACTAATCCACCTCCTCAATTTTGGACTGATTCATTGTTCTATTCAGGTGTTCCAGAGATGCGGGGTACTTCACGTTGAATGTGGAGATTTCATCCACTCTTCGTGCGGGTGCTGGGAGAGATTACTTTTTCGCTTCTTTGCTCGCACAGCTCTGCTTTTAGAGTTGCATTTGTTTCATTCCATAGATTTGGGTGTTCCTATTTACATTTTCAATTTTTCCCAGGTATTTGTGATCCCATCTTAGTTTTGTACAGTGTTTTCTTGGTTATGTAACAGCGTTTTGTTTAGCTTCCATGTGTTTGTATTATTTACAGTTTTTTTTCTTTTAATTCTTATCTAGTTTCATAGCACTGTAGGCGGAAATTATACCTGATGCTATTTCAATTTTCTTAGATTTCTAAGGCTTTATGTGTGACCCTACATATGATATAACTTGGAGAGTGTTTCATGAGTACCTGAGGAGAGAGGGTTTTCTGTGGTTTTGCAATAGAATGTGGTATATTTATGAATGAATTCCCTCTTGTCCAACGTGTCATTGAAAGCTTATGTTTCCTAATTTAGTTTCATTTTGGATGATCTATCCATTGGTGATTGTGGGGTGGTAATGTCCCCTACTCTTATGGTTTTACTGTCAAGTTCCGCTTTATGGCTGTTAGGATATACCTTATGTATTGAAGTGCTCCTCGGTTGGGTTCATAAGTATTTGCATTTCTTATATCCTCTCCTTGGTTTGATCCCTTGATCAGTGTGTAGTGTCCTTGTTTGTTTCTTGAAATAGTCTTTATCTTAAAGTCTATTTCTTCTGATATGAGAATTGTAACTCCAGGTTTCCTTTGATTTCCATGTGCATGGAATGTCTCTTGCCATATCCTCAGTTTCAGTCTGTATCTATCCCTAGGTCTAAAATCGGTCTCTTCTAGGCAGCATATATAATGGGCTTGTTGTTGTATCCCTTCAGCCAGTTTATCTGTTGTGGTTGGAGCAATGAATCCATTTACATGTAAGGTAATTGTCAATATGGATGTTCCTCTTCCCGTTTTGTTAATTGTTTTTGGTTTGTTCTAGGAGGTCTTTTCTTTTCTTTGTGATTCCTGCCTAGGGAAGTTCCTTTATCCTTTGGTATAAAGCTGTTGCGTGGTGCTGAATTCTCTTTCCGTTTGTTTTTCTGTAAAGTTTTTAGTTTCTCTGTCCAATCTCAATGAGATTCTTGCTGAAAACAGTAACATTGGTTGTAGGTTTTTTTCTTTTCATCTCTTTAAATACGTATACTGCCACTTCCTTCTCTCTTGCAGAATTTCTGCTGAAAGGTCGGCTGTTAACTTACGTGGATTCCCTTGAATGGTAAATGGTGCTTTGCCCATGCTGCTTTTCACATGTTTCCTATACATTTAGATTTTAAGAGTTTGATGAATACGTGTCTTGGCGTGTTTCTCCTTGGAATTATCCTGTATGAGACTCTCTGTGCTTCCTGGACTTGATTAACTCTTTCCTTTCCCATACTAGGGAAGTTTTCAACTATAATCTTTTCAAATATATTCTCACACCTTTTCTCTTTCTCTTCTTCTTCTGAGAGCCATATAATTCGAATGTTGGTGCATTTAATGTTGTCCCAAGGGTCGCTGAGACTGTCCTCCGTTCCTTTCATTCTTTGTTCTTTATTTTGATCCGCAGTATTTATTTGAACTATTTTATCTTCCAGGCCACTTAACCGTTCTTGTGCCTCAGTTATTGTGCTAGTGATCCATGCTAGAGAATAATTATTTTCATTTATTGTGTTCTTCATCACTGTTTGTTTGCTCTTCAGTTCTTGTCGACCCCTGTGAAACGTTTCCTGTATTTTCTCTCTCCTATTTCCACGATGTTGAATCGTTTTTCCTATCATTATTCTGAATTCTTTTTCGGGTAGACTGCCTATTTCCTCTTCATTTGTTAGGTCTGGTGCCTTTTGACCTTGCTGCTTCGTCAGCTGTTTGTGTTTTGGTCTCCTAATTTTGGTTAACTTACTGTGCTTGGGGTTCCTTTTCACAGGCGTCATGCCCGTAGTTATTGTTGTTTTTGGTGTCTGTCCCAAGCGGCTAAGGTTTGTTAAGTGGGTTGTGTAGGCTTTTTCGTGGAGGGGAGTTATGCTTGTGTTCTTTTGAATGAGGCTGGCTCCTGTCTTTCTGGTGGGCATTTCCACAACTGCTGGTGTGTATTTTGGTGCCTCCGTCCTTATGATGATTTAAGGCATCCTCTCTCATAACGGATGGGACTGTTTCTGTCTTGCTCATTGTTTGGCATACGGTGTCCAGCACTGTTGCTTACTGGTCACTGAGTGAATGTGGGTCTTGGCGTTGAGAAAGAAATCTCTGGGAGATTTTCTCCATTTGATATTATGTGAAGCTGTCAGGTCTCCTGTGCACCAGTGTCCTGAACTTGGTTTTCCCTCCTCAGATGCAGAGCTCTGACTCCTGGTTAGAGCACCTAGAGACATTCATCCTCACAGCTCAGAAAAAGTGGGAGAGAAAAGAGAAGGAAACAAAGAATGAGGATAAAATAAAACAAAATAAAGTAAAATCAAATAAAATGAAGTTATTAAAATGAAAACTATGTATTAAGAGAAAATTTTAAAAATTAAAAAGAAAAGCAGTCACACAGAACTCTAGCACAAATGGTTAAAGCTTAGCTCTACAGACAAAATGACTCACAGCGGCATACACCTACACGTTCACAAAAAGTGAAAAAGTGGAAAAACTAATATATCTATGCTCACTAATCCACCTCCTCAATTTTGGACTGATTCATTGTTCTATTCAGGTGTTCCAGAGATGCGGGGTACTTCACGTTGAATGTGGAGATTTCATCCACTCTTCGTGCGGGTGCTGGGAGAGATTACTTTTTCGCTTCTTTGCTCGCACAGCTCTGCTTTTAGAGTTGCATTTGTTTCATTCCATAGATTTGGGTGTTCCTATTTACATTTTCAATTTTTCCCAGGTATTTGTGATCCCATCTTAGTTTTGTACAGTGTTTTCTTGGTTATGTAACAGCGTTTTGTTTAGCTTCCATGTGTTTGTATTATTTACAGTTTTTTTTCTTTTAATTCTTATCTAGTTTCATAGCACTGTAGGCGGAAATTATACCTGATGCTATTTCAATTTTCTTAGATTTCTAAGGCTTTATGTGTGACCCTACATATGATATAACTTGGAGAGTGTTTCATGAGTACCTGAGGAGAGAGGGTTTTCTGTTGTTTTGCAATAGAATGTTGTATATTTATGAATGAATTCCCTCTTGTCCAACGTGTCATTGAAAGCTTATGTTTCCTAATTTAGTTTCATTTTGGATGATCTATCCATTGGTGATTGTGGGGTGGTAATGTCCCCTACTCTTATGGTTTTACTGTCAAGTTCCGCTTTATGGCTGTTAGGATATACCTTATGTATTGAAGTGCTCCTCGGTTGGGTTCATAAGTATTTGCATTTCTTATATCCTCTCCTTGGTTTGATCCCTTGATCAGTGTGTAGTGTCCTTGTTTGTTTCTTGAAATAGTCTTTATCTTAAAGTCTATTTCTTCTGATATGAGAATTGTAACTCCAGGTTTCCTTTGATTTCCATGTGCATGGAATGTCTCTTGCCATATCCTCAGTTTCAGTCTGTATCTATCCCTAGGTCTAAAATCGGTCTCTTCTAGGCAGCATATATAATGGGCTTGTTGTTGTATCCCTTCAGCCAGTTTATCTGTTGTGGTTGGAGCAATGAATCCATTTACATGTAAGGTAATTGTCAATATGGATGTTCCTCTTCCCGTTTTGTTAATTGTTTTTGGTTTGTTCTAGGAGGTCTTTTCTTTTCTTTGTGATTCCTGCCTAGGGAAGTTCCTTTATCCTTTGGTATAAAGCTGTTGCGTGGTGCTGAATTCTCTTTCCGTTTGTTTTTCTGTAAAGTTTTTAGTTTCTCTGTCCAATCTCAATGAGATTCTTGCTGAAAACAGTAACATTGGTTGTAGGTTTTTTTCTTTTCATCTCTTTAAATACGTATACTGCCACTTCCTTCTCTCTTGCAGAATTTCTGCTGAAAGGTCGGCTGTTAACTTACGTGGATTCCCTTGAATGGTAAATGGTGCTTTGCCCATGCTGCTTTTCACATGTTTCCTATACATTTAGATTTTAAGAGTTTGATGAATACGTGTCTTGGCGTGTTTCTCCTTGGAATTATCCTGTATGAGACTCTCTGTGCTTCCTGGACTTGATTAACTCTTTCCTTTCCCATACTAGGGAAGTTTTCAACTATAATCTTTTCAAATATATTCTCACACCTTTTCTCTTTCTCTTCTTCTTCTGAGAGCCATATAATTCGAATGTTGGTGCATTTAATGTTGTCCCAAGGGTCGCTGAGACTGTCCTCCGTTCCTTTCATTCTTTGTTCTTTATTTTGATCCGCAGTATTTATTTGAACTATTTTATCTTCCAGGCCACTTAACCGTTCTTGTGCCTCAGTTATTGTGCTAGTGATCCATGCTAGAGAATAATTATTTTCATTTATTGTGTTCTTCATCACTGTTTGTTTGCTCTTCAGTTCTTGTCGACCCCTGTGAAACGTTTCCTGTATTTTCTCTCTCCTATTTCCACGATGTTGAATCGTTTTTCCTATCATTATTCTGAATTCTTTTTCGGGTAGACTGCCTATTTCCTCTTCATTTGTTAGGTCTGGTGCCTTTTGACCTTGCTGCTTCGTCAGCTGTTTGTGTTTTGGTCTCCTAATTTTGGTTAACTTACTGTGCTTGGGGTTCCTTTTCACAGGCGTCATGCCCGTAGTTATTGTTGTTTTTGGTGTCTGTCCCAAGCGGCTAAGGTTTGTTAAGTGGGTTGTGTAGGCTTTTTCGTGGAGGGGAGTTATGCTTGTGTTCTTTTGAATGAGGCTGGCTCCTGTCTTTCTGGTGGGCATTTCCACAACTGCTGGTGTGTATTTTGGTGCCTCCGTCCTTATGATGATTTAAGGCATCCTCTCTCATAACGGATGGGACTGTTTCTGTCTTGCTCATTGTTTGGCATACGGTGTCCAGCACTGTTGCTTACTGGTCACTGAGTGAATGTGGGTCTTGGCGTTGAGAAAGAAATCTCTGGGAGATTTTCTCCATTTGATATTATGTGAAGCTGTCAGGTCTCCTGTGCACCAGTGTCCTGAACTTGGTTTTCCCTCCTCAGATGCAGAGCTCTGACTCCTGGTTAGAGCACCTAGAGACATTCATCCTCACAGCTCAGAAAAAGTGGGAGAGAAAAGAGAAGGAAACAAAGAATGAGGATAAAATAAAACAAAATAAAGTAAAATCAAATAAAATGAAGTTATTAAAATGAAAACTATGTATTAAGAGAAAATTTTAAAAATTAAAAAGAAAAGCAGTCACACAGAACTCTAGCACAAATGGTTAAAGCTTAGCTCTACAGACAAAATGACTCACAGCGGCATACACCTACACGTTCACAAAAAGTGAAAAAGTGGAAAAACTAATATATCTAGGCTCACTAATCCACCTCCTCAATTTTGGATTGATTCATTGTTCTATTCAGGTGTTCCAGAGATGCGGGGTACTTCACGTTGAATGTGGAGATTTCATCCACTCTTCGTGCGGGTGCTGGGAGAGATTACTTTTTCGCTTCTTTGCTCGCACAGCTCTGCTTTTAGAGTTGCATTTGTTTCATTCCATAGATTTGGGTGTTCCTATTTACATTTTCAATTTTTCCCAGGTATTTGTGATCCCATCTTAGTTTTGTACAGTGTATTCTTGGTTATGTAACAGCGTTTTGTTTAGCTTCCATGTGTTTGTATTATTTACAGTTTTTTTTCTTTTAATTCCTATCTAGTTTCATAGCACTGTAGGCGGAAATTATACCTGATGCTATTTCAATTTTCTTAGATTTCTAAGGCTTTATGTGTGACCCTACATATGATATAACTTGGAGAGTGTTTCATGAGTACCTGAGGAGAGAGGGTTTTCTGTTGTTTTGCAATAGAATGTTGTATATTTATGAATGAATTCCCTCTTGTCCAACGTGTCATTGAAAGCTTATGTTTCCTAATTTAGTTTCATTTTGGATGATCTATCCATTGGTGATTGTGGGGTGGTAATGTCCCCTACTCTTATGGTTTTACTGTCAAGTTCCGCTTTATGGCTGTTAGGATATACCTTATGTATTGAAGTGCTCCTCGGTTGGGTTCATAAGTATTTGCATTTCTTATATCCTCTCCTTGGTTTGATCCCTTGATCAGTGTGTAGTGTCCTTGTTTGTTTCTTGAAATAGTCTTTATCTTAAAGTCTATTTCTTCTGATATGAGAATTGTAACTCCAGGTTTCCTTTGATTTCCATGTGCATGGAATGTCTCTTGCCATATCCTCAGTTTCAGTCTGTATCTATCCCTAGGTCTAAAATGGGTCTCTTCTAGGCAGCATATATAATGGGCTTGTTGTTGTATCCCTTCAGCCAGTTTATCTGTTGTGCTTGGAGCAATGAATCCATTTACATGTAAGGTAATTGTCAATATGGATGTTCCTCTTCCCGTTTTGTTAATTGTTTTTGGTTTGTTCTAGGAGGTCTTTTCTTTTCTTTGTGATTCCTGCCTAGGGAAGTTCCTTTATCCTTTGGTATAAAGCTGTTGCGTGTGTATATTTATGAATGAATTCCCTCTTGTCCAACGTGTCATTGAAAGCTTATGTTTCCTAATTTAGTTTCATTTTGGATGATCTATCCATTGGTGATTGTGGGGTGGTAATTTCCCCTACTCTTATGGTTTTACTGTCAAGTTCCGCTTTATGGCTGTTAGGATATACCTTATGTATTGAAGTGCTCCTCGGTTGGGTTCATAAGTATTTGCATTTCTTATATCCTCTCCTTGGTTTGATCCCTTGATCAGTGTGTAGTGTCCTTGTTTGTTTCTTGAAATAGTCTTTATCTTAAAGTCTATTTCTTCTGATATGAGAATTGTAACTCCAGGTTTCCTTTGATTTCCATGTGCATGGAATGTCTCTTGTCATATCCTCAGTTTCAGTCTGTATCTATCCCTAGGTCTAAAATGGGTCTCTTCTAGGCAGCATATATAATGGGCTTGTTGTTGTATCCCTTCAGCCAGTTTATCTGTTGTGGTTGGAGCAATGAATCCATTTACATGTAAGGTAATTGTCAATATGGATGTTCCTCTTCCCGTTTTGTTAATTGTTTTTGGTTTGTTCTAGGAGGTCTTTTCTTTTCTTTGTGATTCCTGCCTAGGGAAGTTCCTTTATCCTTTGGTATAAAGCTGTTGCGTGGTGCTGAATTCTCTTTCCGTTTGTTTTTCTGTAAAGTTTTTAGTTTCTCTGTCCAATCTCAATGAGATTCTTGCTGAAAACAGTAACATTGGTTGTAGGTTTTTTTCCTTTCATCTCTTTAAATACGTATACTGCCACTTCCTTCTCTCTTGCAGAATTTCTGCTGAAAGGTCGGCTGTTAACTTACGTGGATTCCCTTGAATGGTAAATGGTGCTTTGCCCATGCTGCTTTTCACATGTTTCCTATACATTTAGATTTTAAGAGTTTGATGAATACGTGTCTTGGCGTGTTTCTCCTTGGAATTATCCTGTATGAGACTCTCTGTGCTTCCTGGACTTGATTAACTCTTTCCTTTCCCATACTAGGGAAGTTTTCAACTATAATCTTTTCAAATATATTCTCACACCTTTTCTCTTTCTCTTCTTCTTCTGAGAGCCATATAATTCGAATGTTGGTGCATTTAATGTTGTCCCAAGGGTCGCTGAGACTGTCCTCCGTTCCTTTCATTCTTTGTTCTTTATTTTGATCCGCAGTATTTATTTGAACTATTTTATCTTCCAGGCCACTTAACCGTTCTTGTGCCTCAGTTATTGTGCTAGTGATCCATGCTAGAGAATAATTATTTTCATTTATTGTGTTCTTCATCACTGTTTGTTTGCTCTTCAGTTCTTGTCGACCCCTGTGAAACGTTTCCTGTATTTTCTCTCTCCTATTTCCACGATGTTGAATCGTTTTTCCTATCATTATTCTGAATTCTTTTTCGGGTAGACTGCCTATTTCCTCTTCATATGTTAGGTCTGGTGCCTTTTGACCTTGCTGCTTCGTCAGCTGTTTGTTTTTTGGTCTCCTAATTTTGGTTAACTTACTGTGCTTGGGGTTCCTTTTCACAGGCGTCATGCCCGTAGTTATTGTTGTTTTTGGTGTCTGTCCCAAGCGGCTAAGGTTTGTTAAGTGGGTTGTGTAGGCTTTTTCGTGGAGGGGAGTTATGCTTGTGTTCTTTTGAATGAGGCTGGACCCTGTCTTTCTGGTGGGCATTTCCACAACTGCTGGTGTGTATTTTGGTGCCTCCGTCCTTATGATGATTTAAGGCATCCTCTCTGATAACGGATGGGACTGTTTCTGTCTTGCTCATTGTTTGGCATACGGTGTCCAGCACTGTTGCTTACTGGTCACTGAGTGAATGTGGGTCTTGGCGTTGAGAAAGAAATCTCTGGGAGATTTTCTCCATTTGATATTATGTGAAGCTGTCAGGTCTCCTGTGCACCAGTGTCCTGAACTTGGTTTTCCCTCCTCAGATGCAGAGCTCTGACTCCTGGTTAGAGCACCTAGAGACATTCATCCTCACAGCTCAGAAAAAGTGGGAGAGAAAAGAGAAGGAAACAAAGAATGAGGATAAAGTAAAACAAAATAAAGTAAAATCAAATAAAATGAAGTTATTAAAATGAAAACTATGTATTAAGAGAAAATTTTAAAAATTAAAAAGAAAAGCAGTCACACAGAACTCTAGCACAAATGGTTAAAGCTTAGCTCTACAGACAAAATGACTCACAGCGGCATACACCTACACGTTCACAAAAAGTGAAAAAGTGGAAAAACTAATATATCTATGCTCACTAATCCACCTCCTCAATTTTGGACTGATTCATTGTTCTATTCAGGTGTTCCAGAGATGCGGGGTACTTCACGTTGAATGTGGAGATTTCATCCACTCTTCGTGCGGGTGCTGGGAGAGATTACTTTTTCGCTTCTTTGCTCGCACAGCTCTGCTTTTAGAGTTGCATTTGTTTCATTCCATAGATTTGGGTGTTCCTATTTACATTTTCAATTTTTCCCAGGTATTTGTGATCCCATCTTAGTTTTGTACAGTGTATTCTTGGTTATGTAACAGCGTTTTGTTTACCTTCCATGTGTTTGTATTATTTACAGTTTTTTTTCTTTTAATTCCTATCTAGTTTCATAGCACTGTAGGCGGAAATTATACCTGATGCTATTTCAATTTTCTTAGATTTCTAAGGCTTTATGTGTGACCCTACATATGATATAACTTGGAGAGTGTTTCATGAGTACCTGAGGAGAGAGGGTTTTCTGTTGTTTTGCAATAGAATGTTGTATATTTATGAATGAATTCCCTCTTGTCCAACGTGTCATTGAAAGCTTATGTTTCCTAATTTAGTTTCATTTTGGATGATCTATCCATTGGTGATTGTGGGGTGGTAATGTCCCCTACTCTTATGGTTTTACTGTCAAGTTCCGCTTTATGGCTGTTAGGATATACCTTATGTATTGAAGTGCTCCTCGGTTGGGTTCATAAGTATTTGCATTTCTTATATCCTCTCCTTGGTTTGATCCCTTGATCAGTGTGTAGTGTCCTTGTTTGTTTCTTGAAATAGTCTTTATCTTAAAGTCTATTTCTTCTGATATGAGAATTGTAACTCCAGGTTTCCTTTGATTTCCATGTGCATGGAATGTCTCTTGCCATATCCTCAGTTTCAGTCTGTATCTATCCCTAGGTCTAAAATGGGTCTCTTCTAGGCAGCATATATAATGGGCTTGTTGTTGTATCCCTTCAGCCAGTTTATCTGTTGTGGTTGGAGCAATGAATCCATTTACATGTAAGGTAATTGTCAATATGGATGTTCCTCTTCCCGTTTTGTTAATTGTTTTTGGTTTGTTCTAGGAGGTCTTTTCTTTTCTTTGTGATTCCTGCCTAGGGAAGTTCCTTTATCCTTTGGTATAAAGCTGTTGCGTGGTGCTGAATTCTCTTTCCGTTTGTTTTTCTGTAAAGTTTTTAGTTTCTCTGTCCAATCTCAATGAGATTCTTGCTGAAAACAGTAACATTGGTTGTAGGTTTTTTTTCTTTCATCTCTTTAAATACGTATACTGCCACTTCCTTCTCTCTTGCCGAATTTCTGCTGAAAGGTCGGCTGTTAACTTACGTGGATTCCCTTGAATGGTAAATGGTGCTTTGCCCATGCTGCTTTTCACATGTTTCCTATACATTTAGATTTTAAGAGTTTGATGAATACGTGTCTTGGCGTGTTTCTCCTTGGAATTATCCTGTATGAGACTCTCTGTGCTTCCTGGACTTGATTAACTCTTTCCTTTCCCATACTAGGGAAGTTTTCAACTATAATCTTTTCAAATATATTCTCACGCCTTTTCTCTTTCTCTTCTTCTTCTGAGAGCCATATAATTCGAATGTTGGTGCATTTAATGTTGTCCCAAGGGTCGCTGAGACTGTCCTCCGTTCCTTTCATTCTTTGTTCTTTATTTTGATCCGCAGTATTTATTTGAACTATTTTATCTTCCAGGCCACTTAACCGTTCTTGTGCCTCAGTTATTGTGCTAGTGATCCATGCTAGAGAATAATTATTTTCATTTATTGTGTTCTTCATCACTGTTTGTTTGCTCTTCAGTTCTTGTCGACCCCTGTGAAACGTTTCCTGTATTTTCTCTCTCCTATTTCCACGATGTTGAATCGTTTTTCCTATCATTATTCTGAATTCTTTTTCGGGTAGACTGCCTATTTCCTCTTCATTTGTTAGGTCTGGTGCCTTTTGACCTTGCTGCTTCGTCAGCTGTTTGTGTTTTGGTCTCCTAATTTTGGTTAACTTACTGTGCTTGGGGTTCCTTTTCACAGGCGTCATGCCCGTAGTTATTGTTGTTTTTGGTGTCTGTCCCAAGCGGCTAAGGTTTGTTAAGTGGGTTGTGTAGGCTTTTTCGTGGAGGGGAGTTATGCTTGTGTTCTTTTGAATGAGGCTGGCTCCTGTCTTTCTGGTGGGCATTTCCACAACTGCTGGTGTGTATTTTGGTGCCTCCGTCCTTATGATGATTTAAGGCATCCTCTCTCATAACGGATGGGACTGTTTCTGTCTTGCTCATTGTTTGGCATACGGTGTCCAGCACTGTTGCTTACTGGTCACTGAGTGAATGTGGGTCTTGGCGTTGAGAAAGAAATCTCTGGGAGATTTTCTCCATTTGATATTATGTGAAGCTGTCAGGTCTCCTGTGCACCAGTGTCCTGAACTTGGTTTTCCCTCCTCAGATGCAGAGCTCTGACTCCTGGTTAGAGCACCTAGAGACATTCATCCTCACAGCTCAGAAAAAGTGGGAGAGAAAAGAGAAGGAAACAAAGAATGAGGATAAAATAAAACAAAATAAAGTAAAATCAAATAAAATGAAGTTATTAAAATGAAAACTATGTATTAAGAGAAAATTTTAAAAATTAAAAAGAAAAGCAGTCACACAGAACTCTAGCACAAATGGTTAAAGCTTAGCTCTACAGACAAAATGACTCACAGCGGCATACACCTACACGTTCACAAAAAGTGAAAAAGTGGAAAAACTAATATATCTATGCTCACTAATCCACCTCCTCAATTTTGGACTGATTCATTGTTCTATTCAGGTGTTCCAGAGATGCGGGGTACTTCACGTTGAATGTGGAGATTTCATCCACTCTTCGTGCGGGTGCTGGGAGAGATTACTTTTTCGCTTCTTTGCTCGCACAGCTCTGCTTTTAGAGTTGCATTTGTTTCATTCCATAGATTTGGGTGTTCCTATTTACATTTTAAATTTTTCCCAGGTATTTGTGATCCCATCTTAGTTTTGTACAGTGTATTCTTGGTTATGTAACAGCGTTTTGTTTACCTTCCATGTGTTTGTATTATTTACAGTTTTTTTTCTTTTAATTCCTATCTAGTTTCATAGCACTGTAGGCGGAAATTATACCTGATGCTATTTCAATTTTCTTAGATTTCTAAGGCTTTATGTGTGACCCTACATATGATATAACTTGGAGAGTGTTTCATGAGTACCTGAGGAGAGAGGGTTTTCTGTTGTTTTGCAATAGAATGTTGTATATTTATGAATGAATTCCCTCTTGTCCAACGTGTCATTGAAAGCTTATGTTTCCTAATTTAGTTTCATTTTGGATGATCTATCCATTGGTGATTGTGGGGTGGTAATGTCCCCTACTCTTATGGTTTTACTGTCAAGTTCCGCTTTATGGCTGTTAGGATATACCTTATGTATTGAAGTGCTCCTCGGTTGGGTTCATAAGTATTTGCATTTCTTATATCCTCTCCTTGGTTTGATCCCTTGATCAGTGTGTAGTGTCCTTGTTTGTTTCTTGAAATAGTCTTTATCTTAAAGTCTATTTCTTCTGATATGAGAATTGTAACTCCAGGTTTCCTTTGATTTCCATGTGCATGGAATGTCTCTTGCCATATCCTCAGTTTCAGTCTGTATCTATCCCTAGGTCTAAAATGGGTCTCTTCTAGGCAGCATATATAATGGGCTTGTTGTTGTATCCCTTCAGCCAGTTTATCTGTTGTGGTTGGAGCAATGAATCCATTTACATGTAAGGTAATTGTCAATATGGATGTTCCTCTTCCCGTTTTGTTAATTGTTTTTGGTTTGTTCTAGGAGGTCTTTTCTTTTCTTTGTGATTCCTGCCTAGGGAAGTTCCTTTATCCTTTGGTATAAAGCTGTTGCGTGGTGCTGAATTCTCTTTCCGTTTGTTTTTCTGTAAAGTTTTTAGTTTCTCTGTCCAATCTCAATGAGATTCTTGCTGAAAACAGTAACATTGGTTGTAGGTTTTTTTTCTTTCATCTCTTTAAATACGTATACTGCCACTTCCTTCTCTCTTGCAGAATTTCTGCTGAAAGGTCGGCTGTTAACTTACGTGGATTCCCTTGAATGGTAAATGGTGCTTTGCCCATGCTGCTTTTCACATGTTTCCTATACATTTAGATTTTAAGAGTTTGATGAATACGTGTCTTGGCGTGTTTCTCCTTGGAATTATCCTGTATGAGACTCTCTGTGCTTCCTGGACTTGATTAACTCTTTCCTTTCCCATACTAGGGAAGTTTTCAACTATAATCTTTTCAAATATATTCTCACGCCTTTTCTCTTTCTCTTCTTCTTCTGAGAGCCATATAATTCGAATGTTGGTGCATTTAATGTTGTCCCAAGGGTCGCTGAGACTGTCCTCCGTTCCTTTCATTCTTTGTTCTTTATTTTGATCCGCAGTATTTATTTGAACTATTTTATCTTCCAGGCCACTTAACCGTTCTTGTGCCTCAGTTATTGTGCTAGTGATCCATGCTAGAGAATAATTATTTTCATTTATTGTGTTCTTCATCACTGTTTGTTTGCTCTTCAGTTCTTGTCGACCCCTGTGAAACGTTTCCTGTATTTTCTCTCTCCTATTTCCACGATGTTGAATCGTTTTTCCTATCATTATTCTGAATTCTTTTTCGGGTAGACTGCCTATTTCCTCTTCATTTGTTAGGTCTGGTGCCTTTTGACCTTGCTGCTTCGTCAGCTGTTTGTGTTTTGGTCTCCTAATTTTGGTTAACTTACTGTGCTTGGGGTTCCTTTTCACAGGCGTCATGCCCGTAGTTATTGTTGTTTTTGGTGTCTGTCCCAAGCGGCTAAGGTTTGTTAAGTGGGTTGTGTAGGCTTTTTCGTGGAGGGGAGTTATGCTTGTGTTCTTTTGAATGAGGCTGGCTCCTGTCTTTCTGGTGGGCATTTCCACAACTGCTGGTGTGTATTTTGGTGCCTCCGTCCTTATGATGATTTAAGGCATCCTCTCTCATAACGGATGGGACTGTTTCTGTCTTGCTCATTGTTTGGCATACGGTGTCCAGCACTGTTGCTTACTGGTCACTGAGTGAATGTGGGTCTTGGCGTTGAGAAAGAAATCTCTGGGAGATTTTCTCCATTTGATATTATGTGAAGCTGTCAGGTCTCCTGTGCACCAGTGTCCTGAACTTGGTTTTCCCTCCTCAGATGCAGAGCTCTGACTCCTGGTTAGAGCACCTAGAGACATTCATCCTCACAGCTCAGAAAAAGTGGGAGAGAAAAGAGAAGGAAACAAAGAATGAGGATAAAATAAAACAAAATAAAGTAAAATCAAATAAAATGAAGTTATTAAAATGAAAACTATGTATTAAGAGAAAATTTTAAAAATTAAAAAGAAAAGCAGTCACACAGAACTCTAGCACAAATGGTTAAAGCTTAGCTCTACAGACAAAATGACTCACAGCGGCATACACCTACACGTTCACAAAAAGTGAAAAAGTGGAAAAACTAATATATCTATGCTCACTAATCCACCTCCTCAATTTTGGACTGATTCATTGTTCTATTCAGGTGTTCCAGAGATGCGGGGTACTTCACGTTGAATGTGGAGATTTCATCCACTCTTCGTGCGGGTGCTGGGAGAGATTACTTTTTCGCTTCTTTGCTCGCACAGCTCTGCTTTTAGAGTTGCATTTGTTTCATTCCATAGATTTGGGTGTTCCTATTTACATTTTCAATTTTTCCCAGGTATTTGTGATCCCATCTTAGTTTTCTACAGTGTATTCTTGGTTATGTAACAGCGTTTTGTTTAGCTTCCATGTGTTTGTATTATTTACAGTTTTTTTTCTTTTAATTCCTATCTAGTTTCATAGCACTGTAGGCGGAAATTATACCTGATGCTATTTCAATTTTCTTAGATTTCTAAGGCTTTATGTGTGACCCTACATATGATATATCTTGGAGAGTGTTTCATGAGTACCTGAGGAGAGAGGGTTTTCTGTTGTTTTGCAATAGAATGTTGTATATTTATGAATGAATTCCCTCTTGTCCAACGTGTCATTGAAAGCTTATGTTTCCTAATTTAGTTTCATTTTGGATGATCTATCCATTGGTGATTGTGGGGTGGTAATGTCCCCTACTCTTATGGTTTTACTGTCAAGTTCCGCTTTATGGCTGTTAGGATATACCTTATGTATTGAAGTGCTCCTCGGTTGGGTTCATAAGTGTTTGCATTTCTTATATCCTCTCCTTGGTTTGATCCCTTGATCAGTGTGTAGTGTCCTTGTTTGTTTCTTGAAATAGTCTTTATCTTAAAGTCTATTTCTTCTGATATGAGAATTGTAACTCCAGGTTTCCTTTGATTTCCATGTGCATGGAATGTCTCTTGCCATATCCTCAGTTTCAGTCTGTATCTATCCCTAGGTCTAAAATGGGTCTCTTCTAGGCAGCATATATAATGGGCTTGTTGTTGTATCCCTTCAGCCAGTTTATCTGTTGTGGTTGGAGCAATGAATCCATTTACATGTAAGGTAATTGTCAATATGGATGTTCCTCTTCCCGTTTTGTTAATTGTTTTTGGTTTGTTCTAGGAGGTCTTTTCTTTTCTTTGTGATTCCTGCCTAGGGAAGTTCCTTTATCCTTTGGTATAAAGCTGTTGCGTGGTGCTGAATTCTCTTTCCGTTTGTTTTTCTGTAAAGTTTTTAGTTTCTCTGTCCAATCTCAATGAGATTCTTGCTGAAAACAGTAACATTGGTTGTAGGTTTTTTTCCTTTCATCCCTTTCAATACGTATACTGCCACTTCCTTCTCTCTTGCAGAATTTCTGCTGAAAGGTCGGCTGTTAACTTACGTGGATTCCCTTGAATGGTAAATGGTGCTTTTCCCATGCTGCTTTTTACATGTTTCCTATACATTTAGATTTTAAGAGTTTGATGAATACGTGTCTTGGCGTGTTTCTCCTTGGAATTATCCTGTATGAGACTCTCTGTGCTTCCTGGACTTGATTACCTCTTTCCTTTCCCATACTAGGGAAGTTTTCAACTATAATCTCTTCAAATATATTCTCACGCCTTTTCTCTTTCTCTTCTTCTTCTGAGAGCCATATAATTCGAATGTTGGTGCATTTAATGTTGTCCCAAGGGTCGCTGAGACTGTCCTCCGTTCCTTTCATTCTTTGTTCTTTATTTTGATCCGCAGTATTTATTTGAACTATTTTATCTTCCAGGCCACTTAACCGTTCTTGTGCCTCAGTTATTGTGCTAGTGATCCATGCTAGAGAATAATTATTTTCATTTATTGTGTTCTTCATCACTGTTTGTTTGCTCTTCAGTTCTTGTCGACCCCTGTGAAACGTTTCCTGTATTTTCTCTCTCCTATTTCCACGATGTTGAATCGTTTTTCCTATCATTATTCTGAATTCTTTTTCGGGTAGACTGCCTATTTCCTCTTCATTTGTTAGGTCTGGTGCCTTTTGACCTTGCTGCTTCGTCAGCTGTTTGTGTTTTGGTCTCCTAATTTTGGTTAACTTACTGTGCTTGGGGTTCCTTTTCCCAGGCGTCATGCCCGTAGTTATTGTTGTTTTTGGTGTCTGTCCCAAGCGGCTAAGGTTTGTTAAGTGGGTTGTGTAGGCTTTTTCGTGGAGGGGAGTTATGCTTGTGTTCTTTTGAATGAGGCTGGCTCCTGTCTTTCTGGTGGGCATTTCCACAACTGCTGGTGTGTATTTTGGTGCCTCCGTCCTTATGATGATTTAAGGCATCCTCTCTGATAACGGATGGGACTGTTTCTGTCTTGCTCATTGTTTGGCATACGGTGTCCAGCACTGTTGCTTACTGGTCACTGAGTGAATGTGGGTTTTGGCGTTGAGAAAGAAATCTCTGGGAGATTTTCTCCATTTGATATTATGTGAAGCTGTCAGGTCTCCTGTGCACAAGTGTCCTGAACTTGGTTTTCCCTCCTCAGATGCAGAGCTCTGACTCCTGGTTAGAGCACCTAGAGACATTCATCCTCACAGCTCAGAAAAAGTGGGAGAGAAAAGAGAAGGAAACAAAGAATGAGGATAAAGTAAAACAAAATAAAGTAAAATCAAATAAAATGAAGTTATTAAAATGAAAACTATGTATTAAGAGAAAATTTTAAAAATTAAAAAGAAAAGCAGTCACACAGAACTCTAGCACAAATGGTTAAAGCTTAGCTCTACAGACAAAATGACTCACAGCGGCATACACCTACACGTTCACAAAAAGTGAAAAAGTGGAAAAACTAATATATCTATACTCACTAATCCACCTCCTCAATTTTGGACTGATTCATTGTTCTATTCAGGTGTTCCAGAGATGCGGGGTACTTCACGTTGAATGTGGAGATTTCATCCACTCTTCGTGCGGGTGCTGGGAGAGATTACTTTTTCGCTTCTTTGCTCGCACAGCTCTGCTTTTAGAGTTGCATTTGTTTCATTCCATAGATTTCGGTGTTCCTATTTACATTTTCAATTTTTCCCAGGTATTTGTGATCCCATCTTAGTTTTGTACAGTGTATTCTTGGTTATGTACCAGCGTTTTGTTTAGCTTCCATGTGTTTGTATTATTTACAGTTTTTTTTTTCTTTTAATTCCTATCTAGTTTCATAGCATTGTAGGCGGAAATTATACCTGATGCTATTTCAATTTTCTTAGATTTCTAAGGCTTTATGTGTGACCCTACATATGATATAACTTGGAGAGTGTTTCATGAGTACCTGAGGAGAGAGGGTTTTCTGTTGTTTTGCAATAGAATGTTGTATATTTATGAATGAATTCCCTCTTGTCCAACGTGTCATTGAAAGCTTATGTTTCCTAATTTAGTTTCATTTTGGATGATCTATCCATTGGTGATTGTGGGGTGGTAATGTCCCCTACTCTTATGGTTTTACTGTCAAGTTCCACTTTATGGCTGTTAGGATATACCTTATGTATTGAAGTGCTCCTCGGTTGGGTTCATAAGTGTTTGCATTTCTTATATCCTCTCCTTGGTTTGATCCCTTGATCAGTGTGTAGTGTCCTTGTTTGTTTCTTGAAATAGTCTTTATCTTAAAGTCTATTTCTTCTGATATGAGAATTGTAACTCCAGGTTTCCTTTGATTTCCATGTGCATGGAATGTCTCTTGCCATATCCTCAGTTTCAGTCTGTATCTATCCCTAGGTCTAAAATGGGTCTCTTCTAGGCAGCATATATAATGGGCTTGTTGTTGTATCCCTTCAGCCAGTTTATCTGTTGTGGTTGGAGCAATGAATCCATTTACATGTAAGGTAATTGTCAATATGGATGTTCCTCTTCCCGTTTTGTTAATTGTTTTTGGTTTGTTCTAGGAGGTCTTTTCTTTTCTTTGTGATTCCTGCCTAGGGAAGTTCCTTTATCCTTTGGTATAAAGCTGTTGCGTGGTGCTGAATTCTCTTTCCGTTTGTTTTTCTGTAAAGTTTTTAGTTTCTCTGTCCAATCTCAATGAGATTCTTGCTGAAAACAGTAACATTGGTTGTAGGTTTTTTTCCTTTCATCCCTTTCAATACGTATACTGCCACTTCCTTCTCTCTTGCAGAATTTCTGCTGAAAGGTCGGCTGTTAACTTACGTGGATTCCCTTGAATGGTAAATGGTGCTTTTCCCATGCTGCTTTTTACATGTTTCCTATACATTTAGATTTTAATAGTTTGATGAATACGTGTCTTGGCGTGTTTCTCCTTGGAATTATCCTGTATGAGACTCTCTGTGCTTCCTGGACTTGATTACCTCTTTCCTTTCCCATACTAGGGAAGTTTTCAACTATAATCTCTTCAAATATATTCTCACGCCTTTTCTCTTTCTCTTCTTCTTCTGAGAGCCATATAATTCGAATGTTGGTGCATTTAATGTTGTCCCAAGGGTCGCTGAGACTGTCCTCCGTTCCTTTCATTCTTTGTTCTTTATTTTGATCCGCAGTATTTATTTGAACTATTTTATCTTCCAGGCCACTTAACCGTTCTTGTGCCTCAGTTATTGTGCTAGTGATCCATGCTAGAGAATAATTATTTTCATTTATTGTGTTCTTCATCACTGTTTGTTTGCTCTTCAGTTCTTGTCGACCCCTGTGAAACGTTTCCTGTATTTTCTCTCTCCTATTTCCACGATGTTGAATCGTTTTTCCTATCATTATTCTGAATTCTTTTTCGGGTAGACTGCCTATTTCCTCTTCATTTGTTAGGTCTGGTGCCTTTTGACCTTGCTGCTTCGTCAGCTGTTTGTGTTTTGGTCTCCTAATTTTGGTTAACTTACTGTGCTTGGGGTTCCTTTTCACAGGCGTCATGCCCGTAGTTATTGTTGTTTTTGGTGTCTGTCCCAAGCGGCTAAGGTTTGTTAAGTGGGTTGTGTAGGCTTTTTCGTGGAGGGGAGTTATGCTTGTGTTCTTTTGAATGAGGCTGGCTCCTGTCTTTCTGGTGGGCATTTCCACAACTGCTGGTGTGTATTTTGGTGCCTCCGTCCTTATGATGATTTAAGGCATCCTCTCTGATAACGGATGGGACTGTTTCTGTCTTGCTCATTGTTTGGCATACGGTGTCCAGCACTGTTGCTTACTGGTCACTGAGTGAATGTGGGTTTTGGCGTTGAGAAAGAAATCTCTGGGAGATTTTCTCCATTTGATATTATGTGAAGCTGTCAGGTCTCCTGTGCACAAGTGTCCTGAACTTGGTTTTCCCTCCTCAGATGCAGAGCTCTGACTCCTGGTTAGAGCACCTAGAGACATTCATCCTCACAGCTCAGAAAAAGTGGGAGAGAAAAGAGAAGGAAACAAAGAATGAGGATAAAGTAAAACAAAATAAAGTAAAATCAAATAAAATGAAGTTATTAAAATGAAAACTATGTATTAAGAGAAAATTTTAAAAATTAAAAAGAAAAGCAGTCACACAGAACTCTAGCACAAATGGTTAAAGCTTAGCTCTACAGACAAAATGACTCACAGCGGCATACACCTACACGTTCACAAAAAGTGAAAAAGTGGAAAAACTAATATATCTATACTCACTAATCCACCTCCTCAATTTTGGACTGATTCATTGTTCTATTCAGGTGTTCCAGAGATGCGGGGTACTTAACGTTGAATGTGGAGATTTCATCCACTCTTCGTGCGGGTGCTGGGAGAGATTACTTTTTCGCTTCTTTGCTCGCACAGCTCTGCTTTTAGAGTTGCATTTGTTTCATTCCATAGATTTCGGTGTTCCTATTTACATTTTCAATTTTTCCCAGGTATTTGTGATCCCATCTTAGTTTTGTACAGTGTATTCTTGGTTATGTACCAGCGTTTTGTTTAGCTTCCATGTGTTTGTATTATTTACAGTTTTTTTTTTCTTTTAATTCCTATCTAGTTTCATAGCATTGTAGGCGGAAATTATACCTGATGCTATTTCAATTTTCTTAGATTTCTAAGGCTTTATGTGTGACCCTACATATGATATAACTTGGAGAGTGTTTCATGAGTACCTGAGGAGAGAGGGTTTTCTGTTGTTTTGCAATAGAATGTTGTATATTTATGAATGAATTCCCTCTTGTCCAACGTGTCATTGAAAGCTTATGTTTCCTAATTTAGTTTCATTTTGGATGATCTATCCATTGGTGATTGTGGGTTGGTAATGTCCCCTACTCTTATGGTTTTACTGTCAAGTTCCACTTTATGGCTGTTAGGATATACCTTATGTATTGAAGTGCTCCTCGGTTGGGTTCATAAGTGTTTGCATTTCTTATATCCTCTCCTTGGTTTGATCCCTTGATCAGTGTGTAGTGTCCTTGTTTGTTTCTTGAAATAGTCTTTATCTTAAAGTCTATTTCTTCTGATATGAGAATTGTAACTCCAGGTTTCCTTTGATTTCCATGTGCATGGAATGTCTCTTGCCATATCCTCAGTTTCAGTCTGTATCTATCCCTAGGTCTAAAATGGGTCTCTTCTAGGCAGCATATATAATGGGCTTGTTGTTGTATCCCTTCAGCCAGTTTATCTGTTGTGGTTGGAGCAATGAATCCATTTACATGTAAGGTAATTGTCAATATGGATGTTCCTCTTCCCGTTTTGTTAATTGTTTTTGGTTTGTTCTAGGAGGTCTTTTCTTTTCTTTGTGATTCCTGCCTAGGGAAGTTCCTTTATCCTTTGGTATAAAGCTGTTGCGTGGTGCTGAATTCTCTTTCCGTTTGTTTTTCTGTAAAGTTTTTAGTTTCTCTGTCCAATCTCAATGAGATTCTTGCTGAAAACAGTAACATTGGTTGTAGGTTTTTTTCCTTTCATCCCTTTCAATACGTATACTGCCACTTCCTTCTCTCTTGCAGAATTTCTGCTGAAAGGTCGGCTGTTAACTTACGTGGATTCCCTTGAATGGTAAATGGTGCTTTTCCCATGCTGCTTTTTACATGTTTCCTATACATTTAGATTTTAATAGTTTGATGAATACGTGTCTTGGCGTGTTTCTCCTTGGAATTATCCTGTATGAGACTCTCTGTGCTTCCTGGACTTGATTACCTCTTTCCTTTCCCATACTAGGGAAGTTTTCAACTATAATCTCTTCAAATATATTCTCACGCCTTTTCTCTTTCTCTTCTTCTTCTGAGAGCCATATAATTCGAATGTTGGTGCATTTAATGTTGTCCCAAGGGTCGCTGAGACTGTCCTCCGTTCCTTTCATTCTTTGTTCTTTATTTTGATCCGCAGTATTTATTTGAACTATTTTATCTTCCAGGCCACTTAACCGTTCTTGTGCCTCAGTTATTGTGCTAGTGATCCATGCTAGAGAATAATTATTTTCATTTATTGTGTTCTTCATCACTGTTTGTTTGCTCTTCAGTTCTTGTCGACCCCTGTGAAACGTTTCCTGTATTTTCTCTCTCCTATTTCCACGATGTTGAATCGTTTTTCCTATCATTATTCTGAATTCTTTTTCGGGTAGACTGCCTATTTCCTCTTCATTTGTTAGGTCTGGTGCCTTTTGACCTTGCTGCTTCGTCAGCTGTTTGTGTTTTGGTCTCCTAATTTTGGTTAACTTACTGTGCTTGGGGTTCCTTTTCACAGGCGTCATGCCCGTAGTTATTGTTGTTTTTGGTGTCTGTCCCAAGCGGCTAAGGTTTGTTAAGTGGGTTGTGTAGGCTTTTTCGTGGAGGGGAGTTATGCTTGTGTTCTTTTGAATGAGGCTGGCTCCTGTCTTTCTGGTGGGCATTTCCACAACTGCTGGTGTGTATTTTGGTGCCTCCGTCCTTATGATGATTTAAGGCATCCTCTCTGATAACGGATGGGACTGTTTCTGTCTTGCTCATTGTTTGGCATACGGTGTCCAGCACTGTTGCTTACTGGTCACTGAGTGAATGTGGGTTTTGTCGTTGAGAAAGAAATCTCTGGGAGATTTTCTCCATTTGATATTATGTGAAGCTGTCAGGTCTCCTGTGCACAAGTGTCCTGAACTTGGTTTTCCCTCCTCAGATGCAGAGCTCTGACTCCTGGTTAGAGCACCTAGAGACATTCATCCTCACAGCTCAGAAAAAGTGGGAGAGAAAAGAGAAGGAAACAAAGAATGAGGATAAAGTAAAACAAAATAAAGTAAAATCAAATAAAATGAAGTTATTAAAATGAAAACTATGTATTAAGAGAAAATTTTAAAAATTAAAAAGAAAAGCAGTCACACAGAACTCTAGCACAAATGGTTAAAGCTTAGCTCTACAGACAAAATGACTCACAGCGGCATACACCTACACGTTCACAAAAAGTGAAAAAGTGGAAAAACTAATATATCTATACTCACTAATCCACCTCCTCAATTTTGGACTGATTCATTGTTCTATTCAGGTGTTCCAGAGATGCGGGGTACTTAACGTTGAATGTGGAGATTTCATCCACTCTTCGTGCGGGTGCTGGGAGAGATTACTTTTTCGCTTCTTTGCTCGCACAGCTCTGCTTTTAGAGTTGCATTTGTTTCATTCCATAGATTTCGGTGTTCCTATTTACATTTTCAATTTTTCCCAGGTATTTGTGATCCCATCTTAGTTTTGTACAGTGTATTCTTGGTTATGTACCAGCGTTTTGTTTAGCTTCCATGTGTTTGTATTATTTACAGTTTTTTTTTTCTTTTAATTCCTATCTAGTTTCATAGCATTGTAGGCGGAAATTATACCTGATGCTATTTCAATTTTCTTAGATTTCTAAGGCTTTATGTGTGACCCTACATATGATATAACTTGGAGAGTGTTTCATGAGTACCTGAGGAGAGAGGGTTTTCTGTTGTTTTGCAATAGAATGTTGTATATTTATGAATGAATTCCCTCTTGTCCAACGTGTCATTGAAAGCTTATGTTTCCTAATTTAGTTTCATTTTGGATGATCTATCCATTGGTGATTGTGGGTTGGTAATGTCCCCTACTCTTATGGTTTTACTGTCAAGTTCCACTTTATGGCTGTTAGGATATACCTTATGTATTGAAGTGCTCCTCGGTTGGGTTCATAAGTGTTTGCATTTCTTATATCCTCTCCTTGGTTTGATCCCTTGATCAGTGTGTAGTGTCCTTGTTTGTTTCTTGAAATAGTCTTTATCTTAAAGTCTATTTCTTCTGATATGAGAATTGTAACTCCAGGTTTCCTTTGATTTCCATGTGCATGGAATGTCTCTTGCCATATCCTCAGTTTCAGTCTGTATCTATCCCTAGGTCTAAAATGGGTCTCTTCTAGGCAGCATATATAATGGGCTTGTTGTTGTATCCCTTCAGCCAGTTTATCTGTTGTGGTTGGAGCAATGAATCCATTTACATGTAAGGTAATTGTCAATATGGATGTTCCTCTTCCCGTTTTGTTAATTGTTTTTGGTTTGTTCTAGGAGGTCTTTTCTTTTCTTTGTGATTCCTGCCTAGGGAAGTTCCTTTATCCTTTGGTATAAAGCTGTTGCGTGGTGCTGAATTCTCTTTCCGTTTGTTTTTCTGTAAAGTTTTTAGTTTCTCTGTCCAATCTCAATGAGATTCTTGCTGAAAACAGTAACATTGGTTGTAGGTTTTTTTTCTTTCATCTCTTTAAATACGTATACTGCCACTTCCTTCTCTCTTGCAGAATTTCTGCTGAAAGGTCGGCTGTTAACTTACGTGGATTCCCTTGAATGGTAAATGGTGCTTTGCCCATGCTGCTTTTCACATGTTTCCTATACATTTAGATTTTAAGAGTTTGATGAATACGTGTCTTGGCGTGTTTCTCCTTGGAATTATCCTGTATGAGACTCTCTGTGCTTCCTGGACTTGATTAACTCTTTCCTTTCCCATACTAGGGAAGTTTTCAACTATAATCTTTTCAAATATATTCTCACACCTTTTCTCTTTCTCTTCTTCTTCTGAGAGCCATATAATTCGAATGTTGGTGCATTTAATGTTGTCCCAAGGGTCGCTGAGACTGTCCTCCGTTCCTTTCATTCTTTGTTCTTTATTTTGATCCGCAGTATTTATTTGAACTATTTTATCTTCCAGGCCACTTAACCGTTCTTGTGCCTCAGTTATTGTGCTAGTGATCCATGCTAGAGAATAATTATTTTCATTTATTGTGTTCTTCATCACTGTTTGTTTGCTCTTCAGTTCTTGTCGACCCCTGTGAAACGTTTCCTGTATTTTCTCTCTCCTATTTCCACGATGTTGAATCGTTTTTCCTATCATTATTCTGAATTCTTTTTCGGGTAGACTGCCTATTTCCTCTTCATTTGTTAGGTCTGGTGCCTTTTGACCTTGCTGCTTCGTCAGCTGTTTGTGTTTTGGTCTCCTAATTTTGGTTAACTTACTGTGCTTGGGGTTCCTTTTCACAGGCGTCATGCCCGTAGTTATTGTTGTTTTTGGTGTCTGTCCCAAGCGGCTAAGGTTTGTTAAGTGGGTTGTGTAGGCTTTTTCGTGGAGGGGAGTTATGCTTGTGTTCTTTTGAATGAGGCTGGCTCCTGTCTTTCTGGTGGGCATTTCCACAACTGCTGGTGTGTATTTTGGTGCCTCCGTCCTTATGATGATTTAAGGCATCCTCTCTCATAACGGATGGGACTGTTTCTGTCTTGCTCATTGTTTGGCATACGGTGTCCAGCACTGTTGCTTACTGGTCACTGAGTGAATGTGGGTCTTGGCGTTGAGAAAGAAATCTCTGGGAGATTTTCTCCATTTGATATTATGTGAAGCTGTCAGGTCTCCTGTGCACCAGTGTCCTGAACTTGGTTTTCCCTCCTCAGATGCAGAGCTCTGACTCCTGGTTAGAGCACCTAGAGACATTCATCCTCACAGCTCAGAAAAAGTGGGAGAGAAAAGAGAAGGAAACAAAGAATGAGGATAAAATAAAACAAAATAAAGTAAAATCAAATAAAATGAAGTTATTAAAATGAAAACTATGTATTAAGAGAAAATTTTAAAAATTAAAAAGAAAAGCAGTCACACAGAACTCTAGCACAAATGGTTAAAGCTTAGCTCTACAGACAAAATGACTCACAGCGGCATACACCTACACGTTCACAAAAAGTGAAAAAGTGGAAAAACTAATATATCTATGCTCACTAATCCACCTCCTCAATTTTGGACTGATTCATTGTTCTATTCAGGTGTTCCAGAGATGCGGGGTACTTCACGTTGAATGTGGAGATTTCATCCACTCTTCGTGCGGGTGCTGGGAGAGATTACTTTTTCGCTTCTTTGCTCGCACAGCTCTGCTTTTAGAGTTGCATTTGTTTCATTCCATAGATTTGGGTGTTCCTATTTACATTTTCAATTTTTCCCAGGTATTTGTGATCCCATCTTAGTTTTCTACAGTGTATTCTTGGTTATGTAACAGCGTTTTGTTTAGCTTCCATGTGTTTGTATTATTTACAGTTTTTTTTCTTTTAATTCCTATCTAGTTTCATAGCACTGTAGGCGGAAATTATACCTGATGCTATTTCAATTTTCTTAGATTTCTAAGGCTTTATGTGTGACCCTACATATGATATATCTTGGAGAGTGTTTCATGAGTACCTGAGGAGAGAGGGTTTTCTGTTGTTTTGCAATAGAATGTTGTATATTTATGAATGAATTCCCTCTTGTCCAACGTGTCATTGAAAGCTTATGTTTCCTAATTTAGTTTCATTTTGGATGATCTATCCATTGGTGATTGTGGGGTGGTAATGTCCCCTACTCTTATGGTTTTACTGTCAAGTTCCGCTTTATGGCTGTTAGGATATACCTTATGTATTGAAGTGCTCCTCGGTTGGGTTCATAAGTATTTGCATTTCTTATATCCTCTCCTTGGTTTGATCCCTTGATCAGTGTGTAGTGTCCTTGTTTGTTTCTTGAAATAGTCTTTATCTTAAAGTCTATTTCTTCTGATATGAGAATTGTAACTCCAGGTTTCCTTTGATTTCCATGTGCATGGAATGTCTCTTGCCATATCCTCAGTTTCAGTCTGTATCTATCCCTAGGTCTAAAATGGGTCTCTTCTAGGCAGCATATATAATGGGCTTGTTGTTGTATCCCTTCAGCCAGTTTATCTGTTGTGGTTGGAGCAATGAATCCATTTACATGTAAGGTAATTGTCAATATGGATGTTCCTCTTCCCGTTTTGTTAATTGTTTTTGGTTTGTTCTAGGAGGTCTTTTCTTTTCTTTGTGATTCCTGCCTAGGGAAGTTCCTTTATCCTTTGGTATAAAGCTGTTGCGTGGTGCTGAATTCTCTTTCCGTTTGTTTTTCTGTAAAGTTTTTAGTTTCTCTGTCCAATCTCAATGAGATTCTTGCTGAAAACAGTAACATTGGTTGTAGGTTTTTTTTCTTTCATCTCTTTAAATACGTATACTGCCACTTCCTTCTCTCTTGCAGAATTTCTGCTGAAAGGTCGGCTGTTAACTTACGTGGATTCCCTTGAATGGTAAATGGTGCTTTGCCCATGCTGCTTTTCACATGTTTCCTATACATTTAGATTTTAAGAGTTTGATGAATACGTGTCTTGGCGTGTTTCTCCTTGGAATTATCCTGTATGAGACTCTCTGTGCTTCCTGGACTTGATTAACTATTTCCTTTCCCATACTAGGGAAGTTTTCAACTATAATCTTTTCAAATATATTCTCACGCCTTTTCTCTTTCTCTTCTTCTTCTGAGAGCCATATAATTCGAATGTTGGTGCATTTAATGTTGTCCCAAGGGTCGCTGAGACTGTCCTCCGTTCCTTTCATTCTTTGTTCTTTATTTTGATCCGCAGTATTTATTTGAACTATTTTATCTTCCAGGCCACTTAACCGTTCTTGTGCCTCAGTTATTGTGCTAGTGATCAATCTAGAGAATAATTATTTTCATTTATTGTGTTCTTCATCACTGTTTGTTTGCTCTTCAGTTCTTGTCGACCCCTGTGAAACGTTTCCTGTATTTTCTCTCTCCTATTTCCACGATGTTGAATCGTTTTTCCTATCATTATTCTGAATTCTTTTTCGGGTAGACTGCCTATTTCCTCTTCATTTGTTAGGTCTGGTGCCTTTTGACCTTGCTGCTTCGTCAGCTGTTTGTGTTTTGGTCTCCTAATTTTGGTTAACTTACTGTGCTTGGGGTTCCTTTTCACAGGCGTCATGCCCGTAGTTATTGTTGTTTTTGGTGTCTGTCCCAAGCGGCTAAGGTTTGTTAAGTGGGTTGTGTAGGCTTTTTCGTGGAGGGGAGTTATGCTTGTGTTCTTTTGAATGAGGCTGGCTCCTGTCTTTCTGGTGGGCATTTCCACAACTGCTGGTGTGTATTTTGGTGCCTCCGTCCTTATGATGATTTAAGGCATCCTCTCTGATAACGGATGGGACTGTTTCTGTCTTGCTCATTGTTTGGCATACGGTGTCCAGCACTGTTGCTTACTGGTCACTGAGTGAATGTTGGTTTTGGCGTTGAGAAAGAAATCTCTGGGAGATTTTCTCCATTTGATATTATGTGAAGCTGTCAGGTCTCCTGTGCACAAGTGTCCTGAACTTGGTTTTCCCTCCTCAGATGCTCTGACTCCTGGTTAGAGCACCTAGAGACATTCATCCTCACAGCTCAGAAAAAGTGGGAGAGAAAAGAGAAGGAAACAAAGAATGAGGATAAAGTAAAACAAAATAAAGTAAAATCAAATAAAATGAAGTTATTAAAATGAAAACTATGTATTAAGAGAAAATTTTAAAAATTAAAAAGAAAAGCAGTCACACAGAACTCTAGCACAAATGGTTAAAGCTTAGCTCTACAGACAAAATGACTCACAGCGGCATACACCTACACGTTCACAAAAAGTGAAAAAGTGGAAAAACTAATATATCTATACTCACTAATCCACCTCCTCAATTTTGGACTGATTCATTGTTCTATTCAGGTGTTCCAGAGATGCGGGGTACTTCACGTTGAATGTGGAGATTTCATCCACTCTTCGTGCGGGTGCTGGGAGAGATTACTTTTTCGCTTCTTTGCTCGCACAGCTCTGCTTTTAGAGTTGCATTTGTTTCATTCCATAGATTTCGGTGTTCCTATTTACATTTTCAATTTTTCCCAGGTATTTGTGATCCCATCTTAGTTTTGTACAGTGTATTCTTGGTTATGTACCAGCGTTTTGTTTAGCTTCCATGTGTTTGTATTATTTACAGTTTTTTTTTTCTTTTAATTCCTATCTAGTTTCATAGCATTGTAGGCGGAAATTATACCTGATGCTATTTCAATTTTCTTAGATTTCTAAGGCTTTATGTGTGACCCTACATATGATATAACTTGGAGAGTGTTTCATGAGTACCTGAGGAGAGAGGGTTTTCTGTTGTTTTGCAATAGAATGTTGTATATTTATGAATGAATTCCCTCTTGTCCAACGTGTCATTGAAAGCTTATGTTTCCTAATTTAGTTTCATTTTGGATGATCTATCCATTGGTGATTGTGGGGTGGTAATGTCCCCTACTCTTATGGTTTTACTGTCAAGTTCCACTTTATGGCTGTTAGGATATACCTTATGTATTGAAGTGCTCCTCGGTTGGGTTCATAAGTGTTTGCATTTCTTATATCCTCTCCTTGGTTTGATCCCTTGATCAGTGTGTAGTGTCCTTGTTTGTTTCTTGAAATAGTCTTTATCTTAAAGTCTATTTCTTCTGATATGAGAATTGTAACTCCAGGTTTCCTTTGATTTCCATGTGCATGGAATGTCTCTTGCCATATCCTCAGTTTCAGTCTGTATCTATCCCTAGGTCTAAAATGGGTCTCTTCTAGGCAGCATATATAATGGGCTTGTTGTTGTATCCCTTCAGCCAGTTTATCTGTTGTGGTTGGAGCAATGAATCCATTTACATGTAAGGTAATTGTCAATATGGATGTTCCTCTTCCCGTTTTGTTAATTGTTTTTGGTTTGTTCTAGGAGGTCTTTTCTTTTCTTTGTGATTCCTGCCTAGGGAAGTTCCTTTATCCTTTGGTATAAAGCTGTTGCGTGGTGCTGAATTCTCTTTCCGTTTGTTTTTCTGTAAAGTTTTTAGTTTCTCTGTCCAATCTCAATGAGATTCTTGCTGAAAACAGTAACATTGGTTGTAGGTTTTTTTTCTTTCATCTCTTTAAATACGTATACTGCCACTTCCTTCTCTCTTGCAGAATTTCTGCTGAAAGGTCGGCTGTTAACTTACGTGGATTCCCTTGAATGGTAAATGGTGCTTTGCCCATGCTGCTTTTCACATGTTTCCTATACATTTAGATTTTAAGAGTTTGATGAATACGTGTCTTGGCGTGTTTCTCCTTGGAATTATCCTGTATGAGACTCTCTGTGCTTCCTGGACTTGATTAACTCTTTCCTTTCCCATACTAGGGAAGTTTTCAACTATAATCTTTTCAAATATATTCTCACACCTTTTCTCTTTCTCTTCTTCTTCTGAGAGCCATATAATTCGAATGTTGGTGCATTTAATGTTGTCCCAAGGGTCGCTGAGACTGTCCTCCGTTCCTTTCATTCTTTGTTCTTTATTTTGATCCGCAGTATTTATTTGAACTATTTTATCTTCCAGGCCACTTAACCGTTCTTGTGCCTCAGTTATTGTGCTAGTGATCCATGCTAGAGAATAATTATTTTCATTTATTGTGTTCTTCATCACTGTTTGTTTGCTCTTCAGTTCTTGTCGACCCCTGTGAAACGTTTCCTGTATTTTCTCTCTCCTATTTCCACGATGTTGAATCGTTTTTCCTATCATTATTCTGAATTCTTTTTCGGGTAGACTGCCTATTTCCTCTTCATTTGTTAGGTCTGGTGCCTTTTGACCTTGCTGCTTCGTCAGCTGTTTGTGTTTTGGTCTCCTAATTTTGGTTAACTTACTGTGCTTGGGGTTCCTTTTCACAGGCGTCATGCCCGTAGTTATTGTTGTTTTTGGTGTCTGTCCCAAGCGGCTAAGGTTTGTTAAGTGGGTTGTGTAGGCTTTTTCGTGGAGGGGAGTTATGCTTGTGTTCTTTTGAATGAGGCTGGCTCCTGTCTTTCTGGTGGGCATTTCCACAACTGCTGGTGTGTATTTTGGTGCCTCCGTCCTTATGATGATTTAAGGCATCCTCTCTCATAACGGATGGGACTGTTTCTGTCTTGCTCATTGTTTGGCATACGGTGTCCAGCACTGTTGCTTACTGGTCACTGAGTGAATGTGGGTCTTGGCGTTGAGAAAGAAATCTCTGGGAGATTTTCTCCATTTGATATTATGTGAAGCTGTCAGGTCTCCTGTGCACCAGTGTCCTGAACTTGGTTTTCCCTCCTCAGATGCAGAGCTCTGACTCCTGGTTAGAGCACCTAGAGACATTCATCCTCACAGCTCAGAAAAAGTGGGAGAGAAAAGAGAAGGAAACAAAGAATGAGGATAAAATAAAACAAAATAAAGTAAAATCAAATAAAATGAAGTTATTAAAATGAAAACTATGTATTAAGAGAAAATTTTAAAAATTAAAAAGAAAAGCAGTCACACAGAACTCTAGCACAAATGGTTAAAGCTTAGCTCTACAGACAAAATGACTCACAGCGGCATACACCTACACGTTCACAAAAAGTGAAAAAGTGGAAAAACTAATATATCTATGCTCACTAATCCACCTCCTCAATTTTGGACTGATTCATTGTTCTATTCAGGTGTTCCAGAGATGCGGGGTACTTCACGTTGAATGTGGAGATTTCATCCACTCTTCGTGCGGGTGCTGGGAGAGATTACTTTTTCGCTTCTTTGCTCGCACAGCTCTGCTTTTAGAGTTGCATTTGTTTCATTCCATAGATTTGGGTGTTCCTATTTACATTTTCAATTTTTCCCAGGTATTTGTGATCCCATCTTAGTTTTCTACAGTGTATTCTTGGTTATGTAACAGCGTTTTGTTTAGCTTCCATGTGTTTGTATTATTTACAGTTTTTTTTCTTTTAATTCCTATCTAGTTTCATAGCACTGTAGGCGGAAATTATACCTGATGCTATTTCAATTTTCTTAGATTTCTAAGGCTTTATGTGTGACCCTACATATGATATATCTTGGAGAGTGTTTCATGAGTACCTGAGGAGAGAGGGTTTTCTGTTGTTTTGCAATAGAATGTTGTATATTTATGAATGAATTCCCTCTTGTCCAACGTGTCATTGAAAGCTTAAGTTTCCTAATTTAGTTTCATTTTGGATGATCTATCCATTGGTGATTGTGGGGTGGTAATGTCCCCTACTCTTATGGTTTTACTGTCAAGTTCCGCTTTATGGCTGTTAGGATATACCTTATGTATTGAAGTGCTCCTCGGTTGGGTTCATAAGTATTTGCATTTCTTATATCCTCTCCTTGGTTTGATCCCTTGATCAGTGTGTAGTGTCCTTGTTTGTTTCTTGAAATAGTCTTTATCTTAAAGTCTATTTCTTCTGATATGAGAATTGTAACTCCAGGTTTCCTTTGATTTCCATGTGCATGGAATGTCTCTTGCCATATCCTCAGTTTCAGTCTGTATCTATCCCTAGGTCTAAAATGGGTCTCTTCTAGGCAGCATATATAATGGGCTTGTTGTTGTATCCCTTCAGCCAGTTTATCTGTTGTGGTTGGAGCAATGAATCCATTTACATGTAAGGTAATTGTCAATATGGATGTTCCTCTTCCCGTTTTGTTAATTGTTTTTGGTTTGTTCTAGGAGGTCTTTTCTTTTCTTTGTGATTCCTGCCTAGGGAAGTTCCTTTATCCTTTGGTATAAAGCTGTTGCGTGGTGCTGAATTCTCTTTCCGTTTGTTTTTCTGTAAAGTTTTTAGTTTCTCTGTCCAATCTCAATGAGATTCTTGCTGAAAACAGTAACATTGGTTGTAGGTTTTTTTCCTTTCATCCCTTTCAATACGTATACTGCCACTTCCTTCTCTCTTGCAGAATTTCTGCTGAAAGGTCGGCTGTTAACTTACGTGGATTCCCTTGAATGGTAAATGGTGCTTTGCCCATGCTGCTTTTCACATGTTTCCTATACATTTAGATTTTAAGAGTTTGATGAATACGTGTCTTGGCGTGTTTCTCCTTGGAATTATCCTGTATGAGACTCTCTGTGCTTCCTGGACTTGATTAACTCTTTCCTTTCCCATACTAGGGAAGTTTTCAACTATAATCTTTTCAAATATATTCTCACGCCTTTTCTCTTTCTCTTCTTCTTCTGAGAGCCATATAATTCGAATGTTGGTGCATTTAATGTTGTCCCAAGGGTCGCTGAGACTGTCCTCCGTTCCTTTCATTCTTTGTTCTTTATTTTGATCCGCAGTATTTATTTGAACTATTTTATCTTCCAGGCCACTTAACCGTTCTTGTGCCTCAGTTATTGTGCTAGTGATCAATCTAGAGAATAATTATTTTCATTTATTGTGTTCTTCATCACTGTTTGTTTGCTCTTCAGTTCTTGTCGACCCCTGTGAAACGTTTCCTGTATTTTCTCTCTCCTATTTCCACGATGTTGAATCGTTTTTCCTATCATTATTCTGAATTCTTTTTCGGGTAGACTGCCTATTTCCTCTTCATTTGTTAGGTCTGGTGCCTTTTGACCTTGCTGCTTCGTCAGCTGTTTGTTTTTTGGTCTCCTAATTTTGGTTAACTTACTGTGCTTGGGGTTCCTTTTCACAGGCGTCATGCCCGTAGTTATTGTTGTTTTTGGTGTCTGTCCCAAGCGGCTAAGGTTTGTTAAGTGGGTTGTGTAGGCTTTTTCGTGGAGGGGAGTTATGCTTGTGTTCTTTTGAATGAGGCTGGCTCCTGTCTTTCTGGTGGGCATTTCCACAACTGCTGGTGTGTATTTTGGTGCCTCCGTCCTTATGATGATTTAAGGCATCCTCTCTGATAACGGATGGGACTGTTTCTGTCTTGCTCATTGTTTGGCATACGGTGTCCAGCACTGTTGCTTACTGGTCACTGAGTGAATGTGGGTTTTGGCGTTGAGAAAGAAATCTCTGGGAGATTTTCTCCATTTGATATTATGTGAAGCTGTCAGGTCTCCTGTGCACAAGTGTCCTGAACTTGGTTTTCCCTCCTCAGATGCAGAGCTCTGACTCCTGGTTAGAGCACCTAGAGACATTCATCCTCACAGCTCAGAAAAAGTGGGAGAGAAAAGAGAAGGAAACAAAGAATGAGGATAAAGTAAAACAAAATAAAGTAAAATCAAATAAAATGAAGTTATTAAAATGAAAACTATGTATTAAGAGAAAATTTTAAAAATTAAAAAGAAAAGCAGTCACACAGAACTCTAGCACAAATGGTTAAAGCTTAGCTCTACAGACAAAATGACTCACAGCGGCATACACCTACACGTTCACAAAAAGTGAAAAAGTGGAAAAACTAATATATCTATACTCACTAATCCACCTCCTCAATTTTGGACTGATTCATTGTTCTATTCAGGTGTTCCAGAGATGCGGGGTACTTCACGTTGAATGTGGAGATTTCATCCACTCTTCGTGCGGGTGCTGGGAGAGATTACTTTTTCGCTTCTTTGCTCGCACAGCTCTGCTTTTAGAGTTGCATTTGTTTCATTCCATAGATTTCGGTGTTCCTATTTACATTTTCAATTTTTCCCAGGTATTTGTGATCCCATCTTAGTTTTGTACAGTGTATTCTTGGTTATGTACCAGCGTTTTGTTTAGCTTCCATGTGTTTGTATTATTTACAGTTTTTTTTTCTTTTAATTCCTATCTAGTTTCATAGCATTGTAGGCGGAAATTATACCTGATGCTATTTCAATTTTCTTAGATTTCTAAGGCTTTATGTGTGACCCTACATATGATATAACTTGGAGAGTGTTTCATGAGTACCTGAGGAGAGAGGGTTTTCTGTTGTTTTGCAATAGAATGTTGTATATTTATGAATGAATTCCCTCTTGTCCAACGTGTCATTGAAAGCTTATGTTTCCTAATTTAGTTTCATTTTGGATGATCTATCCATTGGTGATTGTGGGGTGGTAATGTCCCCTACTCTTATGGTTTTACTGTCAAGTTCCACTTTATGGCTGTTAGGATATACCTTATGTATTGAAGTGCTCCTCGGTTGGGTTCATAAGTGTTTGCATTTCTTATATCCTCTCCTTGGTTTGATCCCTTGATCAGTGTGTAGTGTCCTTGTTTGTTTCTTGAAATAGTCTTTATCTTAAAGTCTATTTCTTCTGATATGAGAATTGTAACTCCAGGTTTCCTTTGATTTCCATGTGCATGGAATGTCTCTTGCCATATCCTCAGTTTCAGTCTGTATCTATCCCTAGGTCTAAAATGGGTCTCTTCTAGGCAGCATATATAATGGGCTTGTTGTTGTATCCCTTCAGCCAGTTTATCTGTTGTGGTTGGAGCAATGAATCCATTTACATGTAAGGTAATTGTCAATATGGATGTTCCTCTTCCCGTTTTGTTAATTGTTTTTGGTTTGTTCTAGGAGGTCTTTTCTTTTCTTTGTGATTCCTGCCTAGGGAAGTTCCTTTATCCTTTGGTATAAAGCTGTTGCGTGGTGCTGAATTCTCTTTCCGTTTGTTTTTCTGTAAAGTTTTTAGTTTCTCTGTCCAATCTCAATGAGATTCTTGCTGAAAACAGTAACATTGGTTGTAGGTTTTTTTCCTTTCATCCCTTTCAATACGTATACTGCCACTTCCTTCTCTCTTGCAGAATTTCTGCTGAAAGGTCGGCTGTTAACTTACGTGGATTCCCTTGAATGGTAAATGGTGCTTTTCCCATGCTGCTTTTTACATGTTTCCTATACATTTAGATTTTAATAGTTTGATGAATACGTGTCTTGGCGTGTTTCTCCTTGGAATTATCCTGTATGAGACTCTCTGTGCTTCCTGGACTTGATTACCTCTTTCCTTTCCCATACTAGGGAAGTTTTCAACTATAATCTCTTCAAATATATTCTCACGCCTTTTCTCTTTCTCTTCTTCTTCTGAGAGCCATATAATTCGAATGTTGGTGCATTTAATGTTGTCCCAAGGGTCGCTGAGACTGTCCTCCGTTCCTTTCATTCTTTGTTCTTTATTTTGATCCGCAGTATTTATTTGAACTATTTTATCTTCCAGGCCACTTAACCGTTCTTGTGCCTCAGTTATTGTGCTAGTGATCCATGCTAGAGAATAATTATTTTCATTTATTGTGTTCTTCATCACTGTTTGTTTGCTCTTCAGTTCTTGTCGACCCCTGTGAAACGTTTCCTGTATTTTCTCTCTCCTATTTCCACGATGTTGAATCGTTTTTCCTATCATTATTCTGAATTCTTTTTCGGGTAGACTGCCTATTTCCTCTTCATTTGTTAGGTCTGGTGCCTTTTGACCTTGCTGCTTCGTCAGCTGTTTGTGTTTTGGTCTCCTAATTTTGGTTAACTTACTGTGCTTGGGGTTCCTTTTCACAGGCGTCATGCCCGTAGTTATTGTTGTTTTTGGTGTCTGTCCCAAGCGGCTAAGGTTTGTTAAGTGGGTTGTGTAGGCTTTTTCGTGGAGGGGAGTTATGCTTGTGTTCTTTTGAATGAGGCTCGCTCCTGTCTTTCTGGTGGGCATTTCCACAACTGCTGGTGTGTATTTTGGTGCCTCCGTCCTTATGATGATTTAAGGCATCCTCTCTGATAACGGATGGGACTGTTTCTGTCTTGCTCATTGTTTGGCATACGGTGTCCAGCACTGTTGCTTACTGGTCACTGAGTGAATGTGGGTTTTGGCGTTGAGAAAGAAATCTCTGGGAGATTTTCTCCATTTGATATTATGTGAAGCTGTCAGGTCTCCTGTGCACAAGTGTCCTGAACTTGGTTTTCCCTCCTCAGATGCAGAGCTCTGACTCCTGGTTAGAGCACCTAGAGACATTCATCCTCACAGCTCAGAAAAAGTGGGAGAGAAAAGAGAAGGAAACAAAGAATGAGGATAAAGTAAAACAAAATAAAGTAAAATCAAATAAAATGAAGTTATTAAAATGAAAACTATGTATTAAGAGAAAATTTTAAAAATTAAAAAGAAAAGCAGTCACACAGAACTCTAGCACAAATGGTTAAAGCTTAGCTCTACAGACAAAATGACTCACAGCGGCATACACCTACACGTTCACAAAAAGTGAAAAAGTGGAAAAACTAATATATCTATACTCACTAATCCACCTCCTCAATTTTGGACTGATTCATTGTTCTATTCAGGTGTTCCAGAGATGCGGGGTACTTCACGTTGAATGTGGAGATTTCATCCACTCTTCGTGCGGGTGCTGGGAGAGATTACTTTTTCGCTTCTTTGCTCGCACAGCTCTGCTTTTAGAGTTGCATTTGTTTCATTCCATAGATTTCGGTGTTCCTATTTACATTTTCAATTTTTCCCAGGTATTTGTGATCCCATCTTAGTTTTGTACAGTGTATTCTTGGTTATGTACCAGCGTTTTGTTTAGCTTCCATGTGTTTGTATTATTTACAGTTTTTTTTTCTTTTAATTCCTATCTAGTTTCATAGCATTGTAGGCGGAAATTATACCTGATGCTATTTCAATTTTCTTAGATTTCTAAGGCTTTATGTGTGACCCTACATATGATATAACTTGGAGAGTGTTTCATGAGTACCTGAGGAGAGAGGGTTTTCTGTTGTTTTGCAATAGAATGTTGTATATTTATGAATGAATTCCCTCTTGTCCAACGTGTCATTGAAAGCTTATGTTTCCTAATTTAGTTTCATTTTGGATGATCTATCCATTGGTGATTGTGGGGTGGTAATGTCCCCTACTCTTATGGTTTTACTGTCAAGTTCCACTTTATGGCTGTTAGGATATACCTTATGTATTGAAGTGCTCCTCGGTTGGGTTCATAAGTGTTTGCATTTCTTATATCCTCTCCTTGGTTTGATCCCTTGATCAGTGTGTAGTGTCCTTGTTTGTTTCTTGAAATAGTCTTTATCTTAAAGTCTATTTCTTCTGATATGAGAATTGTAACTCCAGGTTTCCTTTGATTTCCATGTGCATGGAATGTCTCTTGCCATATCCTCAGTTTCAGTCTGTATCTATCCCTAGGTCTAAAATGGGTCTCTTCTAGGCAGCATATATAATGGGCTTGTTGTTGTATCCCTTCAGCCAGTTTATCTGTTGTGGTTGGAGCAATGAATCCATTTACATGTAAGGTAATTGTCAATATGGATGTTCCTCTTCCCGTTTTGTTAATTGTTTTTGGTTTGTTCTAGGAGGTCTTTTCTTTTCTTTGTGATTCCTGCCTAGGGAAGTTCCTTTATCCTTTGGTATAAAGCTGTTGCGTGGTGCTGAATTCTCTTTCCGTTTGTTTTTCTGTAAAGTTTTTAGTTTCTCTGTCCAATCTCAATGAGATTCTTGCTGAAAACAGTAACATTGGTTGTAGGTTTTTTTCCTTTCATCCCTTTCAATACGTATACTGCCACTTCCTTCTCTCTTGCAGAATTTCTGCTGAAAGGTCGGCTGTTAACTTACGTGGATTCCCTTGAATGGTAAATGGTGCTTTTCCCATGCTGCTTTTTACATGTTTCCTATACATTTAGATTTTAATAGTTTGATGAATACGTGTCTTGGCGTGTTTCTCCTTGGAATTATCCTGTATGAGACTCTCTGTGCTTCCTGGACTTGATTACCTCTTTCCTTTCCCATACTAGGGAAGTTTTCAACTATAATCTCTTCAAATATATTCTCACGCCTTTTCTCTTTCTCTTCTTCTTCTGAGAGCCATATAATTCGAATGTTGGTGCATTTAATGTTGTCCCAAGGGTCGCTGAGACTGTCCTCCGTTCCTTTCATTCTTTGTTCTTTATTTTGATCCGCAGTATTTATTTGAACTATTTTATCTTCCAGGCCACTTAACCGTTCTTGTGCCTCAGTTATTGTGCTAGTGATCCATGCTAGAGAATAATTATTTTCATTTATTGTGTTCTTCATCACTGTTTGTTTGCTCTTCAGTTCTTGTCGACCCCTGTGAAACGTTTCCTGTATTTTCTCTCTCCTATTTCCACGATGTTGAATCGTTTTTCCTATCATTATTCTGAATTCTTTTTCGGGTAGACTGCCTATTTCCTCTTCATTTGTTAGGTCTGGTGCCTTTTGACCTTGCTGCTTCGTCAGCTGTTTGTGTTTTGGTCTCCTAATTTTGGTTAACTTACTGTGCTTGGGGTTCCTTTTCACAGGCGTCATGCCCGTAGTTATTGTTGTTTTTGGTGTCTGTCCCAAGCGGCTAAGGTTTGTTAAGTGGGTTGTGTAGGCTTTTTCGTGGAGGGGAGTTATGCTTGTGTTCTTTTGAATGAGGCTGGCTCCTGTCTTTCTGGTGGGCATTTCCACAACTGCTGGTGTGTATTTTGGTGCCTCCGTCCTTATGATGATTTAAGGCATCCTCTCTGATAACGGATGGGACTGTTTCTGTCTTGCTCATTGTTTGGCATACGGTGTCCAGCACTGTTGCTTACTGGTCACTGAGTGAATGTGGGTTTTGGCGTTGAGAAAGAAATCTCTGGGAGATTTTCTCCATTTGATATTATGTGAAGCTGTCAGGTCTCCTGTGCACAAGTGTCCTGAACTTGGTTTTCCCTCCTCAGATGCAGAGCTCTGACTCCTGGTTAGAGCACCTAGAGACATTCATCCTCACAGCTCAGAAAAAGTGGGAGAGAAAAGAGAAGGAAACAAAGAATGAGGATAAAGTAAAACAAAATAAAGTAAAATCAAATAAAATGAAGTTATTAAAATGAAAACTATGTATTAAGAGAAAATTTTAAAAATTAAAAAGAAAAGCAGTCACACAGAACTCTAGCACAAATGGTTAAAGCTTAGCTCTACAGACAAAATGACTCACAGCGGCATACACCTACACGTTCACAAAAAGTGAAAAAGTGGAAAAACTAATATATCTATACTCACTAATCCACCTCCTCAATTTTGGACTGATTCATTGTTCTATTCAGGTGTTCCAGAGATGCGGGGTACTTCACGTTGAATGTGGAGATTTCATCCACTCTTCGTGCGGGTGCTGGGAGAGATTACTTTTTCGCTTCTTTGCTCGCACAGCTCTGCTTTTAGAGTTGCATTTGTTTCATTCCATAGATTTCGGTGTTCCTATTTACATTTTCAATTTTTCCCAGGTATTTGTGATCCCATCTTAGTTTTGTACAGTGTATTCTTGGTTATGTACCAGCGTTTTGTTTAGCTTCCATGTGTTTGTATTATTTACAGTTTTTTTTTTCTTTTAATTCCTATCTAGTTTCATAGCATTGTAGGCGGAAATTATACCTGATGCTATTTCAATTTTCTTAGATTTCTAAGGCTTTATGTGTGACCCTACATATGATATAACTTGGAGAGTGTTTCATGAGTACCTGAGGAGAGAGGGTTTTCTGTTGTTTTGCAATAGAATGTTGTATATTTATGAATGAATTCCCTCTTGTCCAACGTGTCATTGAAAGCTTATGTTTCCTAATTTAGTTTCATTTTGGATGATCTATCCATTGGTGATTGTGGGGTGGTAATGTCCCCTACTCTTATGGTTTTACTGTCAAGTTCCACTTTATGGCTGTTAGGATATACCTTATGTATTGAAGTGCTCCTCGGTTGGGTTCATAAGTGTTTGCATTTCTTATATCCTCTCCTTGGTTTGATCCCTTGATCAGTGTGTAGTGTCCTTGTTTGTTTCTTGAAATAGTCTTTATCTTAAAGTCTATTTCTTCTGATATGAGAATTGTAACTCCAGGTTTCCTTTGATTTCCATGTGCATGGAATGTCTCTTGCCATATCCTCAGTTTCAGTCTGTATCTATCCCTAGGTCTAAAATGGGTCTCTTCTAGGCAGCATATATAATGGGCTTGTTGTTGTATCCCTTCAGCCAGTTTATCTGTTGTGGTTGGAGCAATGAATCCATTTACATGTAAGGTAATTGTCAATATGGATGTTCCTCTTCCCGTTTTGTTAATTGTTTTTGGTTTGTTCTAGGAGGTCTTTTCTTTTCTTTGTGATTCCTGCCTAGGGAAGTTCCTTTATCCTTTGGTATAAAGCTGTTGCGTGGTGCTGAATTCTCTTTCCGTTTGTTTTTCTGTAAAGTTTTTAGTTTCTCTGTCCAATCTCAATGAGATTCTTGCTGAAAACAGTAACATTGGTTGTAGGTTTTTTTTCTTTCATCTCTTTAAATACGTATACTGCCACTTCCTTCTCTCTTGCAGAATTTCTGCTGAAAGGTCGGCTGTTAACTTACGTGGATTCCCTTGAATGGTAAATGGTGCTTTGCCCATGCTGCTTTTCACATGTTTCCTATACATTTAGATTTTAAGAGTTTGATGAATACGTGTCTTGGCGTGTTTCTCCTTGGAATTATCCTGTATGAGACTCTCTGTGCTTCCTGGACTTGATTAACTCTTTCCTTTCCCATACTAGGGAAGTTTTCAACTATAATCTTTTCAAATATATTCTCACGCCTTTTCTCTTTCTCTTCTTCTTCTGAGAGCCATATAATTCGAATGTTGGTGCATTTAATGTTGTCCCAAGGGTCGCTGAGACTGTCCTCCGTTCCTTTCATTCTTTGTTCTTTATTTTGATCCGCAGTATTTATTTGAACTATTTTATCTTCCAGGCCACTTAACCGTTCTTGTGCCTCAGTTATTGTGCTAGTGATCCATGCTAGAGAATAATTATTTTCATTTATTGTGTTCTTCATCACTGTTTGTTTGCTCTTCAGTTCTTGTCGACCCCTGTGAAACGTTTCCTGTATTTTCTCTCTCCTATTTCCACGATGTTGAATCGTTTTTCCTATCATTATTCTGAATTCTTTTTCGGGTAGACTGCCTATTTCCTCTTCATTTGTTAGGTCTGGTGCCTTTTGACCTTGCTGCTTCGTCAGCTGTTTGTGTTTTGGTCTCCTAATTTTGGTTAACTTACTGTGCTTGGGGTTCCTTTTCACAGGCGTCATGCCCGTAGTTATTGTTGTTTTTGGTGTCTGTCCCAAGCGGCTAAGGTTTGTTAAGTGGGTTGTGTAGGCTTTTTCGTGGAGGGGAGTTATGCTTGTGTTCTTTTGAATGAGGCTGGCTCCTGTCTTTCTGGTGGGCATTTCCACAACTGCTGGTGTGTATTTTGGTGCCTCCATCCTTATGATGATTTAAGGCATCCTCTCTCATAACGGATGGGACTGTTTCTGTCTTGCTCATTGTTTGGCATACGGTGTCCAGCACTGTTGCTTACTGGTCACTGAGTGAATGTGGGTCTTGGCGTTGAGAAAGAAATCTCTGGGAGATTTTCTCCATTTGATATTATGTGAAGCTGTCAGGTCTCCTGTGCACCAGTGTCCTGAACTTGGTTTTCCCTCCTCAGATGCAGAGCTCTGACTCCTGGTTAGAGCACCTAGAGACATTCATCCTCACAGCTCAGAAAAAGTGGGAGAGAAAAGAGAAGGAAACAAAGAATGAGGATAAAATAAAACAAAATAAAGTAAAATCAAATAAAATGAAGTTATTAAAATGAAAACTATGTATTAAGAGAAAATTTTAAAAATTAAAAAGAAAAGCAGTCACACAGAACTCTAGCACAAATGGTTAAAGCTTAGCTCTACAGACAAAATGACTCACAGCGGCATACACCTACACGTTCACAAAAAGTGAAAAAGTGGAAAAACTAATATATCTATGCTCACTAATCCACCTCCTCAATTTTGGACTGATTCATTGTTCTATTCAGGTGTTCCAGAGATGCGGGGTACTTCACGTTGAATGTGGAGATTTCATCCACTCTTCGTGCGGGTGCTGGGAGAGATTACTTTTTCGCTTCTTTGCTCGCACAGCTCTGCTTTTAGAGTTGCATTTGTTTCATTCCATAGATTTGGGTGTTCCTATTTACATTTTCAATTTTTCCCAGGTATTTGTGATCCCATCTTAGTTTTCTACAGTGTATTCTTGGTTATGTAACAGCGTTTTGTTTAGCTTCCATGTGTTTGTATTATTTACAGTTTTTTTTCTTTTAATTCCTATCTAGTTTCATAGCACTGTAGGCGGAAATTATACCTGATGCTATTTCAATTTTCTTAGATTTCTAAGGCTTTATGTGTGACCCTACATATGATATATCTTGGAGAGTGTTTCATGAGTACCTGAGGAGAGAGGGTTTTCTGTTGTTTTGCAATAGAATGTTGTATATTTATGAATGAATTCCCTGTTGTCCAACGTGTCATTGAAAGCTTATGTTTCCTAATTTAGTTTCATTTTGGATGATCTATCCATTGGTGATTGTGGGGTGGTAATGTCCCCTACTCTTATGGTTTTACTGTCAAGTTCCGCTTTATGGCTGTTAGGATATACCTTATGTATTGAAGTGCTCCTCGGTTGGGTTCATAAGTATTTGCATTTCTTATATCCTCTCCTTGGTTTGATCCCTTGATCAGTGTGTAGTGTCCTTGTTTGTTTCTTGAAATAGTCTTTATCTTAAAGTCTATTTCTTCTGATATGAGAATTGTAACTCCAGGTTTCCTTTGATTTCCATGTGCATGGAATGTCTCTTGCCATATCCTCAGTTTCAGTCTGTATCTATCCCTAGGTCTAAAATGGGTCTCTTCTAGGCAGCATATATAATGGGCTTGTTGTTGTATCCCTTCAGCCAGTTTATCTGTTGTGGTTGGAGCAATGAATCCATTTACATGTAAGGTAATTGTCAATATGGATGTTCCTCTTCCCGTTTTGTTAATTGTTTTTGGTTTGTTCTAGGAGGTCTTTTCTTTTCTTTGTGATTCCTGCCTAGGGAAGTTCCTTTATCCTTTGGTATAAAGCTGTTGCGTGGTGCTGAATTCTCTTTCCGTTTGTTTTTCTGTAAAGTTTTTAGTTTCTCTGTCCAATCTCAATGAGATTCTTGCTGAAAACAGTAACATTGGTTGTAGGTTTTTTTTCTTTCATCTCTTTAAATACGTATACTGCCACTTCCTTCTCTCTTGCAGAATTTCTGCTGAAAGGTCGGCTGTTAACTTACGTGGATTCCCTTGAATGGTAAATGGTGCTTTGCCCATGCTGCTTTTCACATGTTTCCTATACATTTAGATTTTAAGAGTTTGATGAATACGTGTCTTGGCGTGTTTCTCCTTGGAATTATCCTGTATGAGACTCTCTGTGCTTCCTGGACTTGATTAACTATTTCCTTTCCCATACTAGGGAAGTTTTCAACTATAATCTTTTCAAATATATTCTCACGCCTTTTCTCTTTCTCTTCTTCTTCTGAGAGCCATATAATTCGAATGTTGGTGCATTTAATGTTGTCCCAAGGGTCGCTGAGACTGTCCTCCGTTCCTTTCATTCTTTGTTCTTTATTTTGATCCGCAGTATTTATTTGAACTATTTTATCTTCCAGGCCACTTAACCGTTCTTGTGCCTCAGTTATTGTGCTAGTGATCAATCTAGAGAATAATTATTTTCATTTATTGTGTTCTTCATCACTGTTTGTTTGCTCTTCAGTTCTTGTCGACCCCTGTGAAACGTTTCCTGTATTTTCTCTCTCCTATTTCCACGATGTTGAATCGTTTTTCCTATCATTATTCTGAATTCTTTTTCGGGTAGACTGCCTATTTCCTCTTCATTTGTTAGGTCTGGTGCCTTTTGACCTTGCTGCTTCGTCAGCTGTTTGTGTTTTGGTCTCCTAATTTTGGTTAACTTACTGTGCTTGGGGTTCCTTTTCACAGGCGTCATGCCCGTAGTTATTGTTGTTTTTGGTGTCTGTCCCAAGCGGCTAAGGTTTGTTAAGTGGGTTGTGTAGGCTTTTTCGTGGAGGGGAGTTATGCTTGTGTTCTTTTGAATGAGGCTGGCTCCTGTCTTTCTGGTGGGCATTTCCACAACTGCTGGTGTGTATTTTGGTGCCTCCGTCCTTATGATGATTTAAGGCATCCTCTCTGATAACGGATGGGACTGTTTCTGTCTTGCTCATTGTTTGGCATACGGTGTCCAGCACTGTTGCTTACTGGTCACTGAGTGAATGTGGGTTTTGGCGTTGAGAAAGAAATCTCTGGGAGATTTTCTCCATTTGATATTATGTGAAGCTGTCAGGTCTCCTGTGCACAAGTGTCCTGAACTTGGTTTTCCCTCCTCAGATGCAGAGCTCTGACTCCTGGTTAGAGCACCTAGAGACATTCATCCTCACAGCTCAGAAAAAGTGGGAGAGAAAAGAGAAGGAAACAAAGAATGAGGATAAAGTAAAACAAAATAAAGTAAAATCAAATAAAATGAAGTTATTAAAATGAAAACTATGTATTAAGAGAAAATTTTAAAAATTAAAAAGAAAAGCAGTCACACAGAACTCTAGCACAAATGGTTAAAGCTTAGCTCTACAGACAAAATGACTCACAGCGGCATACACCTACACGTTCACAAAAAGTGAAAAAGTGGAAAAACTAATATATCTATACTCACTAATCCACCTCCTCAATTTTGGACTGATTCATTGTTCTATTCAGGTGTTCCAGAGATGCGGGGTACTTCACGTTGAATGTGGAGATTTCATCCACTCTTCGTGCGGGTGCTGGGAGAGATTACTTTTTCGCTTCTTTGCTCGCACAGCTCTGCTTTTAGAGTTGCATTTGTTTCATTCCATAGATTTCGGTGTTCCTATTTACATTTTCAATTTTTCCCAGGTATTTGTGATCCCATCTTAGTTTTGTACAGTGTATTATTGGTTATGTACCAGCGTTTTGTTTAGCTTCCATGTGTTTGTATTATTTACAGTTTTTTTTTTCTTTTAATTCCTATCTAGTTTCATAGCATTGTAGGCGGAAATTATACCTGATGCTATTTCAATTTTCTTAGATTTCTAAGGCTTTATGTGTGACCCTACATATGATATAACTTGGAGAGTGTTTCATGAGTACCTGAGGAGAGAGGGTTTTCTGTTGTTTTGCAATAGAATGTTGTATATTTATGAATGAATTCCCTCTTGTCCAACGTGTCATTGAAAGCTTATGTTTCCTAATTTAGTTTCATTTTGGATGATCTATCCATTGGTGATTGTGGGGTGGTAATGTCCCCTACTCTTATGGTTTTACTGTCAAGTTCCACTTTATGGCTGTTAGGATATACCTTATGTATTGAAGTGCTCCTCGGTTGGGTTCATAAGTGTTTGCATTTCTTATATCCTCTCCTTGGTTTGATCCCTTGATCAGTGTGTAGTGTCCTTGTTTGTTTCTTGAAATAGTCTTTATCTTAAAGTCTATTTCTTCTGATATGAGAATTGTAACTCCAGGTTTCCTTTGATTTCCATGTGCATGGAATGTCTCTTGCCATATCCTCAGTTTCAGTCTGTATCTATCCCTAGGTCTAAAATGGGTCTCTTCTAGGCAGCATATATAATGGGCTTGTTGTTGTATCCCTTCAGCCAGTTTATCTGTTGTGGTTGGAGCAATGAATCCATTTACATGTAAGGTAATTGTCAATATGGATGTTCCTCTTCCCGTTTTGTTAATTGTTTTTGGTTTGTTCTAGGAGGTCTTTTCTTTTCTTTGTGATTCCTGCCTAGGGAAGTTCCTTTATCCTTTGGTATAAAGCTGTTGCGTGGTGCTGAATTCTCTTTCCGTTTGTTTTTCTGTAAAGTTTTTAGTTTCTCTGTCCAATCTCAATGAGATTCTTGCTGAAAACAGTAACATTGGTTGTAGGTTTTTTTCCTTTCATCCCTTTCAATACGTATACTGCCACTTCCTTCTCTCTTGCAGAATTTCTGCTGAAAGGTCGGCTGTTAACTTACGTGGATTCCCTTGAATGGTAAATGGTGCTTTTCCCATGCTGCTTTTTACATGTTTCCTATACATTTAGATTTTAATAGTTTGATGAATACGTGTCTTGGCGTGTTTCTCCTTGGAATTATCCTGTATGAGACTCTCTGTGCTTCCTGGACTTGATTACCTCTTTCCTTTCCCATACTAGGGAAGTTTTCAACTATAATCTCTTCAAATATATTCTCACACCTTTTCTCTTTCTCTTCTTCTTCTGAGAGCCATATAATTCGAATGTTGGTGCATTTAATGTTGTCCCAAGTGTCGCTGAGACTGTCCTCCGTTCCTTTCATTCTTTGTTCTTTATTTTGATCCGCAGTATTTATTTGAACTATTTTATCTTCCAGGCCACTTAACCGTTCTTGTGCCTCAGTTATTGTGCTAGTGATCCATGCTAGAGAATAATTATTTTCATTTATTGTGTTCTTCATCACTGTTTGTTTGCTCTTCAGTTCTTGTCGACCCCTGTGAAACGTTTCCTGTATTTTCTCTCTCCTATTTCCACGATGTTGAATCGTTTTTCCTATCATTATTCTGAATTCTTTTTCGGGTAGACTGCCTATTTCCTCTTCATTTGTTAGGTCTGGTGCCTTTTGACCTTGCTGCTTCGTCAGCTGTTTGTGTTTTGGTCTCCTAATTTTGGTTAACTTACTGTGCTTGGGGTTCCTTTTCACAGGCGTCATGCCCGTAGTTATTGTTGTTTTTGGTGTCTGTCCCAAGCGGCTAAGGTTTGTTAAGTGGGTTGTGTAGGCTTTTTCGTGGAGGGGAGTTATGCTTGTGTTCTTTTGAATGAGGCTGGATCCTGTCTTTCTGGTGGGCATTTCCACAACTGCTGGTGTGTATTTTGGTGCCTCCGTCCTTATGATGATTTAAGGCATCCTCTCTGATAACGGATGGGACTGTTTCTGTCTTGCTCATTGTTTGGCATACGGTGTCCAGCACTGTTGCTTACTGGTCACTGAGTGAATGTGGGTCTTGGCGTTGAGAAAGAAATCTCTGGGAGATTTTCTCCATTTGATATTATGTGAAGCTGTCAGGTCTCCTGTGCACAAGTGTCCTGAACTTGGTTTTCCCTCCTCAGATGCAGAGCTCTGACTCCTGGTTAGAGCACCTAGAGACATTCATCCTCACAGCTCAGAAAAAGTGGGAGAAAAAAGAGAAGGAAATAAAGAATGAGGATAAAATAAAACAAAATAAAGTAAAATCAAATAAAATGAAGTTATTAAAATGAAAACTATGTATTAAGAGAAAATTTTAAAAATTAAAAAGAAAAGCAGTCACACAGAACTCTAGCACACATGGTTAAAGCTTAGCTCTACAGACAAAATGACTCACAGCGGCATACACCTACACGTTCACAAAAAGTGAAAAAGTGGAAAAACTAATATATCTATGCTCACTAATCCACCTCCTCAATTTTGGACTGATTCATTGTTCTATTCAGGTGTTCCGGAGATGCGGGGTACTTCACGTTGAATGTGGAGATTTCATCCACTCTTCGTGTGTGTGCTGGGAGAGATTACTTTTTCGCTTCTTTGCTCGCACAGCTCTGCTTTTAGAGTTGCATTAGTTTCATTCCATAGATTTGGGTGTTCTTATTTACATTTTCAAATTTTCCCAGGTATTTGTGATCCCATCTTAGTTTTCTACAGTGTATTCTTGGTTATGTAACAGCATTTTGTTTAGCTTCCATGTGTTTGTATTATTTACAGTTTTTTTTCTTTTAATTCCTATCTAGTTTCATAGCACTGTAGGCGGAAATTATACCTGATGCTATTTCAATTTTCTTAGATTTCTAAGGCTTTATGTGTGACCCTACATATGATATATCTTGGAGAGTGTTTCATGAGTACCTGAGGAGAGAGGGTTTTCTGTTGTTTTGCAATAGAATGTTGTATATTTATGAATGAATTCCCTCTTGTCCAACGTGTCATTGAAAGCTTATGTTTCCTAATTTAGTTTCATTTTGGATGATCTATCCATTGGTGATTGTGGGGTGGTAATGTCCCCTACTCTTATGGTTTTACTGTCAAGTTCCGCTTTATGGCTGTTAGGATATACCTTATGTATTGAAGTGCTCCTCGGTTGGGTTCATAAGTGTTTGCATTTCTTATATCCTCTCCTTGGTTTGATCCCTTGATCAGTGTGTAGTGTCCTTGTTTGTTTCTTGAAATAGTCTTTATCTTAAAGTCTATTTCTTCTGATATGAGAATTGTAACTCCAGGTTTCCTTTGATTTCCATGTGCATGGAATGTCTCTTGCCATATCCTCAGTTTCAGTCTGTATCTATCCCTAGGTCTAAAATGGGTCTCTTCTAGGCAGCATATATAATGGGCTTGTTGTTGTATCCCTTCAGCCAGTTTATCTGTTGTGGTTGGAGCAATGAATCCATTTACATGTAAGGTAATTGTCAATATGGATGTTCCTCTTCCCGTTTTGTTAATTGTTTTTGGTTTGTTCTAGGAGGTCTTTTCTTTTCTTTGTGATTCCTGCCTAGGGAAGTTCCTTTATCCTTTGGTATAAAGCTGTTGCGTGGTGCTGAATTCTCTTTCCGTTTGTTTTTCTGTAAAGTTTTTAGTTTCTCTGTCCAATCTCAATGAGATTCTTGCTGAAAACAGTAACATTGGTTGTAGGTTTTTTTTCTTTCATCTCTTTAAATACGTATACTGCCACTTCCTTCTCTCTTGCAGAATTTCTGCTGAAAGGTCGGCTGTTAACTTACGTGGATTCCCTTGAATGGTAAATGGTGCCTTGCCCATGCTGCTTTTCACATGTTTCCTATACATTTAGATTTTAAGAGTTTGATGAATACGTGTCTTGGCGTGTTTTTCCTTGGAATTATCCTGTATGAGACTCTCTGTGCTTCCTGGACTTGATTAACTCTTTCCTTTCCCATACTAGGGAAGTTTTCAACTATAATCTTTTCAAATATATTCTCACGCCTTTTCTCTTTCTCTTCTTCTTCTGAGAGCCATATAATTCGAATGTTGGTGCATTTAATGTTGTCCCAAGGGTCGCTGAGACTGTCCTCCGTTCCTTTCATTCTTTGTTCTTTATTTTGATCCGCAGTATTTATTTGAACTATTTTATCTTCCAGGCCACTTAACCGTTCTTGTGCCTCAGTTATTGTGCTAGTGATCCATGCTAGAGAATAATTATTTTCATTTATTGTGTTCTTCATCACTGTTTGTTTGCTCTTCAGTTCTTGTCGACCCCTGTGAAACGTTTCCTGTATTTTCTCTCTCCTATTTCCACGATGTTGAATCGTTTTTCCTATCATTATTCTGAATTCTTTTTCGGGTAGACTGCCTATTTCCTCTTCATTTGTTAGGTCTGGTGCCTTTTGACCTTGCTGCTTCGTCAGCTGTTTGTTTTTTGGTCTCCTAATTTTGGTTAACTTACTGTGCTTGGGGTTCCTTTTCACAGGCGTCATGCCCGTAGTTATTGTTGTTTTTGGTGTCTGTCCCAAGCGGCTAAGGTTTGTTAAGTGGGTTGTGTAGGCTTTTTCGTGGAGGGGAGTTATGCTTGTGTTCTTTTGAATGAGGCTGGCTCCTGTCTTTCTGGTGGGCATTTCCACAACTGCTGGTGTGTATTTTGGTGCCTCCGTCCTTATGATGATTTAAGGCATCCTCTCTGATAACGGATGGGACTGTTTCTGTCTTGCTCATTGTTTGGCATACGGTGTCCAGCACTGTTGCTTACTGGTCACTGAGTGAATGTGGGTCTTGGCGTTGAGAAAGAAATCTCTGGGAGATTTTCTCCATTTGATATTATGTGAAGCTGTCAGGTCTCCTGTGCACCAGTGTCCTGAACTTGGTTTTCCCTCCTCAGATGCAGAGCTCTGACTCCTGGTTAGAGCACCTAGAGACATTCATCCTCACAGCTCAGAAAAAGTGGGAGAGAAAAGAGAAGGAAACAAAGAATGAGGATAAAGTAAAACAAAATAAAGTAAAATCAAATAAAATGAAGTTATTAAAATGAAAACTATGTATTAAGAGAAAATTTTAAAAATTAAAAAGAAAAGCAGTCACACAGAACTCTAGCACAAATGGTTAAAGCTTAGCTCTACAGACAAAATGACTCACAGCGGCATACCCCTACACGTTCACAAAAAGTGAAAAAGTGGAAAAACTAATATATCTATGCTCACTAATCCACCTCCTCAATTTTGGACTGATTCATTGTTCTATTCAGGTGTTCCAGAGATGCGGGGTACTTCACGTTGAATGTGGAGATTTCATCCACTCTTCGTGCGGGTGCTGGGAGAGATTACTTTTTCGCTTCTTTGCTCGCACAGCTCTGCTTTTAGAGTTGCATTTGTTTCATTCCATAGATTTGGGTGTTCCTATTTACATTTTCAATTTTTCCCAGGTATTTGTGATCCCATCTTAGTTTTGTACAGTGTATTCTTGGTTATGTAACAGCGTTTTGTTTAGCTTCCATGTGTTTGTATTATTTACAGTTTTTTTTCTTTTAATTCCTATCTAGTTTCATAGCACTGTAGGCGGAAATTATACCTGATGCTATTTCAATTTTCTTAGATTTCTAAGGCTTTATGTGTGACCCTACATATGATATAACTTGGAGAGTGTTTCATGAGTACCTGAGGAGAGAGGGTTTTCTGTTGTTTTGCAATAGAATGTGGTATATTTATGAATGAATTCCCTCTTGTCCAACGTGTCATTGAAAGCTTATGTTTCCTAATTTAGTTTCATTTTGGATGATCTAGCCATTGGTGATTGTGGGGTGGTAATGTCCCCTACTCTTATGGTTTTACTGTCAAGTTCCGCTTTATGGCTGTTAGGATATACCTTATGTATTGAAGTGCTCCTCGGTTGGGTTCATAAGTGTTTGCATTTCTTATATCCTCTCCTTGGTTTGATCCCTTGATCAGTGTGTAGTGTCCTTGTTTGTTTCTTGAAATAGTCTTTAAATTAAAGTCTATTTCTTCTGATATGAGAATTGTAACTCCAGGTTTCCTTTGATTTCCATGTGCATGGAATGTCTCTTGCCATATCCTCAGTTTCAGTCTGTATCTATCCCTAGGTCTATAATGGGTCTCTTCTAGGCAGCATATATAATGGGCTTGTTGTTGTATCCCTTCAGCCAGTTTATCTGTTGTGGTTGGAGCAATGAATCCATTTACATGTAAGGTAATTGTCAATATGGATGTTCCTCTTCCCTTTTTGTTAATTGTTTTTGGTTTGTTCTAGGAGGTCTTTTCTTTTCTTTGTGATTCCTGCCTAGGGAAGTTCCTTTATCCTTTGGTATAAAGCTGTTGCGTGGTGCTGAATTCTCTTTCCGTTTGTTTTTCTGTAAAGTTTTTAGTTTCTCTGTCCAATCTCAATGAGATTCTTGCTGAAAACAGTAACATTGGTTGTAGGTTTTTTTCCTTTCATCCCTTTCAATACGTATACTGCCACTTTCTTCTCTCTTGCAGAATTTCTGCTGAAAGGTCGGCTGTTAACTTACGTGGATTCCCTTGAATGGTAAATGGTGCTTTTCCCATGCTGCTTTTTACATGTTTCCTATACATTTAGATTTTAATAGTTTGATGAATACGTGTCTTGGCGTGTTTCTCCTTGGAATTATCCTGTATGAGACTCTCTGTGCTTCCTGGACTTGATTACCTCTTTCCTTTCCCATACTAGGGAAGTTTTCAACTATAATCTCTTCAAATATATTCTCACGCCTTTTCTCTTTCTCTTCTTCTTCTGAGAGCCATATAATTCGAATGTTGGTGCATTTAATGTTGTCCCAAGGGTCGCTGAGACTGTCCTCCGTTCCTTTCCTTCTTTGTTCTTTATTTTGATCCGCAGTATTTATTTGAACTATTTTATCTTCCAGGCCACTTAACCGTTCTTGTGCCTCAGTTATTGTGCTAGTGATCCATGCTAGAGAATAATTATTTTCATTTATTGTGTTCTTCATCACTGTTTGTTTGCTCTTCAGTTCTTGTCGACCCCTGTGAAACGTTTCCTGTATTTTCTCTCTCCTATTTCCACGATGTTGAATCGTTTTTCCTATCATTATTCTGAATTCTTTTTCGGGTAGACTGCCTATTTCCTCTTCATTTGTTAGGTCTGGTGCCTTTTGACCTTGCTGCTTCGTCAGCTGTTTGTGTTTTGGTCTCCTAATTTTGGTTAACTTACTGTGCTTGGGGTTCCTTTTCACAGGCGTCATGCCCGTAGTTATTGTTGTTTTTGGTGTCTGTCCCAAGCGGCTAAGGTTTGTTAAGTGGGTTGTGTAGGCTTTTTCGTGGAGGGGAGTTATCCTTGTGTTCTTTTGAATGAGGCTGGATCCTGTCTTTCTGGTGGGCATTTCCACAACTGCTGGTGTGTATTTTGGTGCCTCCGTCCTTATGATGATTTAAGGCATCCTCTCTCATAACGGATGGGACTGTTTCTGTCTTGCTCATTGTTTGGCATACGGTGTCCAGCACTGTTGCTTACTGGTCACTGAGTGAATGTGGGTCTTGGCGTTGAGAAAGAAATCTCTGGGAGATTTTCTCCATTTGATATTATGTGAAGCTGTCAGGTCTCCTGTGCACCAGTGTCCTGAACTTGGTTTTCCCTCCTCAGATGCAGAGCTCTGACTCCTGGTTAGAGCACCTAGAGACATTCATCCTCACAGCTCAGAAAAAGTGGGAGAGAAAAGAGAAGGAAACAAAGAATGAGGATAAAGTAAAACAAAATAAAGTAAAATCAAATAAAATGAAGTTATTAAAATGAAAACTATGTATTAAGAGAAAATTTTAAAAATTAAAAAGAAAAGCAGTCACACAGAACTCTAGCACAAATGGTTAAAGCTTAGCTCTACAGACAAAATGACTCACAGCGGCATACCCCTACACGTTCACAAAAAGTGAAAAAGTGGAAAAACTAATATATCTATGCTCACTAATCCACCTCCTCAATTTTGGACTGATTCATTGTTCTATTCAGGTGTTCCAGAGATGCGGGGTACTTCACGTTGAATGTGGAGATTTCATCCACTCTTCGTGCGGGTGCTGGGAGAGATTACTTTTTCGCTTCTTTGCTCGCACAGCTCTGCTTTTAGAGTTGCATTTGTTTCATTCCATAGATTTGGGTGTTCCTATTTACATTTTCAATTTTTCCCAGGTATTTGTGATCCCATCTTAGTTTTGTACAGTGTATTCTTGGTTATGTAACAGCGTTTTGTTTAGCTTCCATGTGTTTGTATTATTTACAGTTTTTTTTCTTTTAATTCCTATCTAGTTTCATAGCACTGTAGGCGGAAATTATACCTGATGCTATTTCAATTTTCTTAGATTTCTAAGGCTTTATGTGTGACCCTACATATGATATAACTTGGAGAGTGTTTCATGAGTACCTGAGGAGAGAGGGTTTTCTGTTGTTTTGCAATAGAATGTGGTATATTTATGAATGAATTCCCTCTTGTCCAACGTGTCATTGAAAGCTTATGTTTCCTAATTTAGTTTCATTTTGGATGATCTAGCCATTGGTGATTGTGGGGTGGTAATGTCCCCTACTCTTATGGTTTTACTGTCAAGTTCCGCTTTATGGCTGTTAGGATATACCTTATGTATTGAAGTGCTCCTCGGTTGGGTTCATAAGTGTTTGCATTTCTTATATCCTCTCCTTGGTTTGATCCCTTGATCAGTGTGTAGTGTCCTTGTTTGTTTCTTGAAATAGTCTTTAAATTAAAGTCTATTTCTTCTGATATGAGAATTGTAACTCCAGGTTTCCTTTGATTTCCATGTGCATGGAATGTCTCTTGCCATATCCTCAGTTTCAGTCTGTATCTATCCCTAGGTCTATAATGGGTCTCTTCTAGGCAGCATATATAATGGGCTTGTTGTTGTATCCCTTCAGCCAGTTTATCTGTTGTGGTTGGAGCAATGAATCCATTTACATGTAAGGTAATTGTCAATATGGATGTTCCTCTTCCCTTTTTGTTAATTGTTTTTGGTTTGTTCTAGGAGGTCTTTTCTTTTCTTTGTGATTCCTGCCTAGGGAAGTTCCTTTATCCTTTGGTATAAAGCTGTTGCGTGGTGCTGAATTCTCTTTCCGTTTGTTTTTCTGTAAAGTTTTTAGTTTCTCTGTCCAATCTCAATGAGATTCTTGCTGAAAACAGTAACATTGGTTGTAGGTTTTTTTCCTTTCATCCCTTTCAATACGTATACTGCCACTTTCTTCTCTCTTGCAAAATTTCTGCTGAAAGGTCGGCTGTTAACTTACGTGGATTCCCTTGAATGGTAAATGGTGCTTTTCCCATGCTGCTTTTTACATGTTTCCTATACATTTAGATTTTAATAGTTTGATGAATACGTGTCTTGGCGTGTTTCTCCTTGGAATTATCCTGTATGAGACTCTCTGTGCTTCCTGGACTTGATTACCTCTTTCCTTTCCCATACTAGGGAAGTTTTCAACTATAATCTCTTCAAATATATTCTCACGCCTTTTCTCTTTCTCTTCTTCTTCTGAGAGCCATATAATTCGAATGTTGGTGCATTTAATGTTGTCCCAAGGGTCGCTGAGACTGTCCTCCGTTCCTTTCCTTCTTTGTTCTTTATTTTGATCCGCAGTATTTATTTGAACTATTTTATCTTCCAGGCCACTTAACCGTTCTTGTGCCTCAGTTATTGTGCTAGTGATCCATGCTAGAGAATAATTATTTTCATTTATTGTGTTCTTCATCACTGTTTGTTTGCTCTTCAGTTCTTGTCGACCCCTGTGAAACGTTTCCTGTATTTTCTCTCTCCTATTTCCACGATGTTGAATCGTTTTTCCTATCATTATTCTGAATTCTTTTTCGGGTAGACTGCCTATTTCCTCTTCATTTGTTAGGTCTGGTGCCTTTTGACCTTGCTGCTTCGTCAGCTGTTTGTGTTTTGGTCTCCTAATTTTGGTTAACTTACTGTGCTTGGGGTTCCTTTTCACAGGCGTCATGCCCGTAGTTATTGTTGTTTTTGGTGTCTGTCCCAAGCGGCTAAGGTTTGTTAAGTGGGTTGTGTAGGCTTTTTCGTGGAGGGGAGTTATCCTTGTGTTCTTTTGAATGAGGCTGGATCCTGTCTTTCTGGTGGGCATTTCCACAACTGCTGGTGTGTATTTTGGTGCCTCCGTCCTTATGATGATTTAAGGCATCCTCTCTCATAACGGATGGGACTGTTTCTGTCTTGCTCATTGTTTGGCATACGGTGTCCAGCACTGTTGCTTACTGGTCACTGAGTGAATGTGGGTCTTGGCGTTGAGAAAGAAATCTCTGGGAGATTTTCTCCATTTGATATTATGTGAAGCTGTCAGGTCTCCTGTGCACCAGTGTCCTGAACTTGGTTTTCCCTCCTCAGATGCAGAGCTCTGACTCCTGGTTAGAGCACCTAGAGACATTCATCCTCACAGCTCAGAAAAAGTGGGAGAGAAAAGAGAAGGAAACAAAGAATGAGGATAAAGTAAAACAAAATAAAGTAAAATCAAATAAAATGAAGTTATTAAAATGAAAACGATGTATTAAGAGAAAATTTTAAAAATTAAAAAGAAAAGCAGTCACACAGAACTCTAGCACAAATGGTTAAAGCTTAGCTCTACAGACAAAATGACTCACAGCGGCATACCCCTACACGTTCACAAAAAGTGAAAAAGTGGAAAAACTAATATATCTATGCTCACTAATCCACCTCCTCAATTTTGGACTGATTCATTGTTCTATTCAGGTGTTCCAGAGATGCGGGGTACTTCACGTTGAATGTGGAGATTTCATCCACTCTTCGTGCGGGTGCTGGGAGAGATTACTTTTTCGCTTCTTTGCTCGCACAGCTCTGCTTTTAGAGTTGCATTTGTTTCATTCCATAGATTTGGGTGTTCCTATTTACATTTTCAATTTTTCCCAGGTATTTGTGATCCCATCTTAGTTTTGTACAGTGTATTCTTGGTTATGTAACAGCGTTTTGTTTAGCTTCCATGTGTTTGTATTATTTACAGTTTTTTTTCTTTTAATTCCTATCTAGTTTCATAGCACTGTAGGCGGAAATTATACCTGATGCTATTTCAATTTTCTTAGATTTCTAAGGCTTTATGTGTGACCCTACATATGATATAACTTGGAGAGTGTTTCATGAGTACCTGAGGAGAGAGGGTTTTCTGTTGTTTTGCAATAGAATGTGGTATATTTATGAATGAATTCCCTCTTGTCCAACGTGTCATTGAAAGCTTATGTTTCCTAATTTAGTTTCATTTTGAATGATCTAGCCATTGGTGATTGTGGGGTGGTAATGTCCCCTACTCTTATGGTTTTACTGTCAAGTTCCGCTTTATGGCTGTTAGGATATACCTTATGTATTGAAGTGCTCCTCGGTTGGGTTCATAAGTGTTTGCATTTCTTATATCCTCTCCTTGGTTTGATCCCTTGATCAGTGTGTAGTGTCCTTGTTTGTTTCTTGAAATAGTCTTTATCTTAAAGTCTATTTCTTCTGATATGAGAATTGTAACTCCAGGTTTCCTTTGATTTCCATGTGCATGGAATGTCTCTTGCCATATCCTCAGTTTCAGTCTGTATCTATCCCTAGGTCTATAATGGGTCTCTTCTAGGCAGCATATATAATGGGCTTGTTGTTGTATCCCTTCAGCCAGTTTATCTGTTGTGGTTGGAGCAATGAATCCATTTACATGTAAGGTAATTGTCAATATGGATGTTCCTCTTCCCTTTTTGTTAATTGTTTTTGGTTTGTTCTAGGAGGTCTTTTCTTTTCTTTGTGATTCCTGCCTAGGGAAGTTCCTTTATCCTTTGGTATAAAGCTGTTGCGTGGTGCTGAATTCTCTTTCCGTTTGTTTTTCTGTAAAGTTTTTAGTTTCTCTGTCCAATCTCAATGAGATTCTTGCTGAAAACAGTAACATTGGTTGTAGGTTTTTTTCCTTTCATCCCTTTCAATACGTATACTGCCACTTTCTTCTCTCTTGCAGAATTTCTGCTGAAAGGTCGGCTGTTAACTTACGTGGATTCCCTTGAATGGTAAATGGTGCTTTTCCCATGCTGCTTTTTACATGTTTCCTATACATTTAGATTTTAATAGTTTGATGAATACGTGTCTTGGCGTGTTTCTCCTTGGAATTATCCTGTATGAGACTCTCTGTGCTTCCTGGACTTGATTACCTCTTTCCTTTCCCATACTAGGGAAGTTTTCAACGATAATCTCTTCAAATATATTCTCACGCCTTTTCTCTTTCTCTTCTTCTTCTGAGAGCCATATAATTCGAATGTTGGTGCATTTAATGTTGTCCCAAGGGTCGCTGAGACTGTCCTCCGTTCCTTTCATTCTTTGTTCTTTATTTTGATCCGCAGTATTTATTTGAACTATTTTATCTTCCAGGCCACTTAACCGTTCTTGTGCCTCAGTTATTGTGCTAGTGATCCATGCTAGAGAATAATTATTTTCATTTATTGTGTTCTTCATCACTGTTTGTTTGCTCTTCAGTTCTTGTCGACCCCTGTGAAACGTTTCCTGTATTTTCTCTCTCCTATTTCCACGATGTTGAATCGTTTTTCCTATCATTATTCTGAATTCTTTTTCGGGTAGACTGCCTATTTCCTCTTCATTTGTTAGGTCTGGTGCCTTTTGACCTTGCTGCTTCGTCAGCTGTTTGTGTTTTGGTCTCCTAATTTTGGTTAACTTACTGTGCTTGGGGTTCCTTTTCACAGGCGTCATGCCCGTAGTTATTGTTGTTTTTGGTGTCTGTCCCAAGCGGCTAAGGTTTGTTAAGTGGGTTGTGTAGGCTTTTTCGTGGAGGGGAGTTATGCTTGTGTTCTTTTGAATGAGGCTGGATCCTGTCTTTCTGGTGGGCATTTCCACAACTGCTGGTGTGTATTTTGGTGCCTCCGTCCTTATGATGATTTAAGGCATCCTCTCTCATAACGGATGGGACTGTTTCTGTCTTGCTCATTGTTTGGCATACGGTGTCCAGCACTGTTGCTTACTGGTCACTGAGTGAATGTGGGTCTTGGCGTTGAGAAAGAAATCTCTGGGAGATTTTCTCCATTTGATATTATGTGAAGCTGTCAGGTCTCCTGTGCACCAGTGTCCTGAACTTGGTTTTCCCTCCTCAGATGCAGAGCTCTGACTCCTGGTTAGAGCACCTAGAGACATTCATCCTCACAGCTCAGAAAAAGTGGGAGAGAAAAGAGAAGGAAACAAAGAATGAGGATAAAGTAAAACAAAATAAAGTAAAATCAAATAAAATGAAGTTATTAAAATGAAAACTATGTATTAAGAGAAAATTTTAAAAATTAAAAAGAAAAGCAGTCACACAGAACTCTAGCACAAATGGTTAAAGCTTAGCTCTACAGACAAAATGACTCACAGCGGCATACCCCTACACGTTCACAAAAAGTGAAAAAGTGGAAAAACTAATATATCTATGCTCACTAATCCACCTCCTCAATTTTGGACTGATTCATTGTTCTATTCAGGTGTTCCAGAGATGCGGGGTACTTCACGTTGAATGTGGAGATTTCATCCACTCTTCGTGCGGGTGCTGGGAGAGATTACTTTTTCGCTTCTTTGCTCGCACAGCTCTGCTTTTAGAGTTGCATTTGTTTCATTCCATAGATTTGGGTGTTCCTATTTACATTTTCAATTTTTCCCAGGTATTTGTGATCCCATCTTAGTTTTGTACAATGTATTCTTGGTTATGTACCAGCGTTTTGTTTAGCTTCCATGTGTTTGTATTATTTACAGTTTTTTTTTCTTTTAATTCCTATCTAGTTTCATAGCACTGTAGGCGGAAATTATACCTGATGCTATTTCAATTTTCTTAGATTTCTAAGGCTTTATGTGTGACCCTACATATGATATAACTTGGAGAGTGTTTCATGAGTACCTGAGGAGAGAGGGTTTTCTGTTGTTTTGCAATAGAATGTTGTATATTTATGAATGAATTCCCTCTTGTCCAACGTGTCATTGAAAGCTTATGTTTCCTAATTTAGTTTCAGTTTGGATGATCTAGCCATTGGTGATTGTGGGATGGTAATGTCCCCTACTCTTATGGTTTTACTGTCAAGTTCCGCTTTATGGCTGTTAGGATATACCTTATGTATTGAAGTGCTCCTCGGTTGGGTTCATAAGTGTTTGCATTTCTTATATCCTCTCCTTGGTTTGATCCCTTGATCAGTGTGTAGTGTCCTTGTTTGTTTCTTGAAATAGTCTTTAAATTAAAGTCTATTTCTTCTGATATGAGAATTGTAACACCAGTTTTCCTTTGATTTCCATGTGCATGGAATGTCTCTTGCCATATCCTCAGTTTCAGTCTGTATCTATCCTTAGGTCTAAAATGGGTCTCTTCTAGGCAGCATATATAATGGGCTTGTTGTTGTTTCCCTTCAGCCAGTTTATCTGTTGTGGTTGGAGCAATGAATCCATTTACATGTAAGGAAATTGTCAATATGGATGTTCCTCTTCCCGTTTTGTTAATTGCTTTTGGTTTGTTCTAGGAGGTCTTTTCTTTTCTTTGTGATTCCTGCCTAGAGAAGTTCCTTTATCCTTTGGTATAAAGCTGTTGCGTGGTGCTGAATTCTCTTTCCGTTTGTTTTTCTGTAAAGTTTTTAGTTTCTCTGTCCAATCTCAATGAGATTCTTGCTGAAAACAGTAACATTGGTTGTAGGTTTTTTTCCTTTCATCTCTTTAAATACGTATACTGCCACTTCCTTCTCTCTTGCAGAATTTCTGCTGAAAGGTCGGCTGTTAACTTACGTGGATTCCCTTGAATGGTAAATGGTGCGTTTCCCATGCTGCTTTTTACATGTTTCCTATACATTTAGATTTTAATAGTTTGATGAATACGTGTCTTGGCGTGTTTCTCCTTGGAATTATCCTGTATGAGACTCTCTGTGCTTCCTGGACTTGATTACCTCTTTCCTTTCCCATACTAGGGAAGTTTTCAACGATAATCTCTTCAAATATATTCTCACGCCTTTTCTCTTTCTCTTCTTCTTCTGAGAGCCATATAATTCGAATGTTGGTGCATTTAATGTTGTCCCAAGGGTCGCTGAGACTGTCCTCCGTACCTTTCATTCTTTGTTCTTTATTTTGATCCACAGTATTTATTTGAACTATTTTATCTTCCAGGCCACTTAACCGTTCTTGTGCCTCAGTTATTGTGCTAGTGATCCATGCTAGAGAATAATTATTTTCATTTATTGTGTTCTTCATCACTGTTTGTTTGCTCTTCAGTTCTTGTCGACCCCTGTGAAACGTTTCCTGTATTTTCTCTCTCCTATTTCCACGATGTTGAATCGTTTTTCCTATCATTATTCTGAATTCTTTTTCGGGTAGACTGCCTATTTCCTCTTCATTTGTTAGGTCTGGTGCCTTTTGACCTTGCTGCTTCGTCAGCTGTTTGTTTTTTGGTCTCCTAATTTTGGTTAACTTACTGTGCTTGGGGTTCCTTTTCACAGGCGTCATGCCCGTAGTTATTGTTGTTTTTGGTGTCTGTCCCAAGCGGCTAAGGTTTGTTAAGTGGGTTGTGTAGGCTTTTTCGTGGAGGGGAGTTATGCTTGTGTTCTTTTGAATGAGGCTGGATCCTGTCTTTCTGGTGGGCATTTCCACAACTGCTGGTGTGTATTTTGGTGCCTCCGTCCTTATGATGATTTAAGGCATCCTCTCTCATAACGGATGGGACTGTTTCTGTCTTGCTCATTGTTTGGCATACGGTGTCCAGCACTGTTGCTTACTGGTCACTGAGTGAATGTGGGTCTTGGCGTTGAGAAAGAAATCTCTGGGAGATTTTCTCCATTTGATATTATGTGAAGCTGTCAGGTCTCCTGTGCACCAGTGTCCTGAACTTGGTTTTCCCTCCTCAGATGCAGAGCTCTGACTCCTGGTTAGAGCACCTAGAGACATTCATCCCACAGCTCAGAAAAAGTGGGAGAGAAAAGAGAAGGAAACAAAGAATGAGGATAAAGTAAAACAAAATAAAGTAAAATCAAATAAAATGAAGTTATTAAAATGAAAACTATGTATTAAGAGAAAATTTTAAAAATTAAAAAGAAAAGCAGTCACACAGAACTCTAGCACAAATGGTTAAAGCTTAGCTCTACAGACAAAATGACTCACAGCGGCATACCCCTACACGTTCACAAAAAGTGAAAAAGTGGAAAAACTAATATATCTATGCTCACTAATCCACCTCCTCAATTTTGGACTGATTCATTCTTCTATTCAGGTGTTCCAGAGATGCGGGGTACTTCACGTTGAATGTGGAGATTTCATCCACTCTTCGTGCGGGTGCTGGGAGAGATTACTTTTTCGCTTCTTTGCTCGCACAGCTCTGCTTTTAGAGTTGCATTTGTTTCATTCCATAGATTTGGGTGTTCCTATTTACATTTTCAATTTTTCCCAGGTATTTGTGATCCCATCTTAGTTTTGTACAGTGTATTCTTGGTTATGTAACAGCGTTTTGTTTAGCTTCCATGTGTTTGTATTATTTACAGTTTTTTTTCTTTTAATTCCTATCTAGTTTCATAGCACTGTAGGCGGAAATTATACCTGATGCTATTTCAATTTTCTTAGATTTCTAAGGCTTTATGTGTGACCCTACATATGATATAACTTGGAGAGTGTTTCATGAGTACCTGAGGAGAGAGGGTTTTCTGTTGTTTTGCAATAGAATGTGGTATATTTATGAATGAATTCCCTCTTGTCCAACGTGTCATTGAAAGCTTATGTTTCCTAATTTAGTTTCATTTTGGATGATCTAGCCATTGGTGATGGTGGGGTGGTAATGTCCCCTACTCTTATGGTTTTACTGTCAAGTTCCGCTTTATGGCTGTTAGGATATACCTTATGTATTGAAGTGCTCCTCGGTTGGGTTCATAAGTGTTTGCATTTCTTATATCCTCTCCTTGGTTTGATCCCTTGATCAGTGTGTAGTGTCCTTGTTTGTTTCTTGAAATAGTCTTTAAATTAAAGTCTATTTCTTCTGATATGAGAATTGTAACACCAGTTTTCCTTTGATTTCCATGTGCATGGAATGTCTCTTGCCATATCCTCAGTTTCAGTCTGTATCTATCCCTAGGTCTAAAATGGGTCTCTTCTAGGCAGCATATATAATGGGCTTGTTGTTGTATCCCTTCAGCCAGTTTATCTGTTGTGGTTGGAGCAATGAATCCATTTACATGTAAGGTAATTGTCAATATGGATGTTCCTCTTCCCGTTTTGTTAATTGTTTTTGGTTTGTTCTAGGAGGTCTTTTCTTTTCTTTGTGATTCCTGCCTAGGGAAGTTCCTTTATCCTTTGGTATAAAGCTGTTGCGTGGTGCTGAATTCTCTTTCCGTTTGTTTTTCTGTAAAGTTTTTAGTTTCTCTGTCCAATCTCAATGAGATTCTTGCTGAAAACAGTAACATTGGTTGTAGGTTTTTTTTCTTTCATCTCTTTAAATACGTATACTGCCACTTCCTTCTCTCTTGCAGAATTTCTGCTGAAAGGTCGGCTGTTAACTTACGTGGATTCCCTTGAATGGTAAATGGTGCTTTGCCCATGCTGCTTTTCACATGTTTCCTATACATTTAGATTTTAAGAGTTTGATGAATACGTGTCTTGGCGTGTTTCTCCTTGGAATTATCCTGTATGAGACTCTCTGTGCTTCCTGGACTTGATTAACTCTTTCCTTTCCCATACTAGGGAAGTTTTCAACTATAATCTCTTCAAATATATTCTCACGCCTTTTCTCTTTCTCTTCTTCTTCTGAGTGCCATATAATTCGAATGTTGGTGCATTTAATGTTGTCCCAAGGGTCGCTGAGACTGTCCTCCGTTCCTTTCATTCTTTGTTCTTTATTTTGATCCGCAGTATTTATTTGAACTATTTTATCTTCCAGGCCACTTAACCGTTCTTGTGCCTCAGTTATTGTGCTAGTGATCCATCTAGAGAATAATTATTTTCATTTATTGTGTTCTTCATCACTGTTTGTTTGCTCTTCAGTTCTTGTCGTCCCCTGTGAAACGTTTCCTGTATTTTCTCTCTCCTATTTCCACGATGTTGAATCGTTTTTCCTATCATTATTCTGAATTCTTTTTCGGGTAGACTGCCTATTTCCTCTTCATTTGTTAGGTCTGGTGCCTTTTGACCTTGCTGCTTCGTCAGCTGTTTGTTTTTTGGTCTCCTAATTTTGGTTAACTTACTGTGCTTGGGGTTCCTTTTCACAGGCGTCATGCCCGTAGTTATTGTTGTTTTTGGTGTCTGTCCCAAGCGGCTAAGGTTTGTTAAGTGGGTTGTGTAGGCTTTTTCGTGGAGGGGAGTTATGCTTGTGTTCTTTTGAATGAGGCTGGATCCTGTCTTTCTGGTGGGCATTTCCACAACTGCTGGTGTGTATTTTGGTGCCTCCGTCCTTATGATGATTTAAGGCATCCTCTCTGATAACGGATGGGACTGTTTCTGTCTTGCTCATTGTTTGGCATACGGTGTCCAGCACTGTTGCTTACTGGTCACTGAGTGAATGTGGGTGTTGGCGTTGAGAAAGAAATCTCTGGGAGATTTTCTCCATTTGATATTATGTGAAGCTGTCAGGTCTCCTGTGCACCAGTGTCCTGAACTTGGTTTTCCCTCCTCAGATGCAGAGCTCTGACTCCTGGTTAGAGCACCTAGAGACATTCATCCTCACAGCTCAGAAAAAGTGGGAGAGAAAAGAGAAGGAAACAAAGAATGAGGATAAAGTAAAACAAAATAAAGTAAAATCAAATAAAATGAAGTTATTAAAATGAAAACTATGTATTAAGAGAAAATTTTAAAAATTAAAAAGAAAAGCAGTCACACAGAACTCTAGCACAAATGGTTAAAGCTTAGCTCTACAGACAAAATGACTCACAGCGGCATACCCTTACACGTTCACAAAAAGTGAAAAAGTGGAAAAACTAATATATCTATGCTCACTAATCCACCTCCTCAATTTTGGACTGATTCATTGTTCTATTCAGGTGTTCCAGAGATGCGGGGTACTTCACGTTGAATGTGGAGATTTCATCCACTCTTCGTGCGGGTGCTGGGAGAGATTACTTTTTCGCTTCTTTGCTCGCACAGCTCTGCTTTTAGAGTTGCATTTGTTTCATTCCGTAGATTTGGGTGTTCCTATTTACATTTTCAATTTTTCCCAGGTATTTGTGATCCCATCTTAGTTTTGTACAGTGTATTCTTGGTTATGTAACAGCGTTTTGTTTAGCTTCCATGTGTTTGTATTATTTACAGTTTTTTTTCTTTTAATTCCTATCTAGTTTCATAGCACTGTAGGCGGAAATTATACCTGATGCTATTTCAATTTTCTTAGATTTCTAAGGCTTTATGTGTGACCCTACATATGATATAACTTGGAGAGTGTTTCATGAGTACCTGAGGAGAGAGGGTTTTCTGTTGTTTTGCAATAGAATGTGGTATATTTATGAATGAATTCCCTCTTGTCCAACGTGTCATTGAAAGCTTATGTTTCCTAATTTAGTTTCATTTTGGATGATCTAGCCATTGGTGATTGTGGGGTGGTAATGTCCCCTACTCTTAGGGTTTTACTGTCAAGTTCCGCTTTATGGCTGTTAGGATATACCTTATGTATTGAAGTGCTCCTCGGTTGGGTTCATAAGTGTTTGCATTTCTTATATCCTCTCCTTGGTTTGATCCCTTGATCAGTGTGTAGTGTCCTTGTTTGTTTCTTGAAATAGTCTTTAAATTAAAGTCTATTTCTTCTGGTATGAGAATTGTAACACCAGTTTTCCTTTGATTTCCATGTGCATGGAATGTCTCTTGCCATATCCTCAGTTTCAGTCTGTATCTATCCCTAGGTCTAAAATGGGTCTCTTCTAGGCAGCATATATAATGGGCTTGTTGTTGTATCCCTTCAGCCAGTTTATCTGTTGTGGTTGGAGCAATGAATCCATTTACATGTAAGGAAATTGTCAATATGGATGTTCCTCTTCCCGTTTTGTTAATTGCTTTTGGTTTGTTCTAGGAGGTCTTTTCTTTTCTTTGTGATTCCTGCCTAGAGAAGTTCCTTTATCCTTTGGTATAAAGCTGTTGCGTGGTGCTGAATTCTCTTTCCGTTTGTTTTTCTGTAAAGTTTTTAGTTTCTCTGTCCAATCTCAATGAGATTCTTGCTGAAAACAGTAACATTGGTTGTAGGTTTTTTTCCTTTCATCTCTTTAAATACGTATACTGCCACTTCCTTCTCTCTTGCAGAATTTCTGCTGAAAGGTCGGCTGTTAACTTACGTGGATTCCCTTGAATGGTAAATGGTGCTTTTCCCATGCTGCTTTTTACATGTTTCCTATACATTTAGATTTTAATAGTTTGATGAATACGTGTCTTGGCGTGTTTCTCCTTGGAATTATCCTGTATGAGACTCTCTGTGCTTCCTGGACTTGATTACCTCTTTCCTTTCCCATACTAGGGAAGTTTTCAACGATAATCTCTTCAAATATATTCTCACGCCTTTTCTCTTTCTCTTCTTCTTCTGAGAGCCATATAATTCGAATGTTGGTGCATTTAATGTTGTCCCAAGGGTCGCTGAGACTGTCCTCCGTTCCTTTCCTTCTTTGTTCTTTATTTTGATCCGCAGTATTTATTTGAACTATTTTATCTTCCAGGCCACTTAACCGTTCTTGTGCCTCAGTTATTGTGCTAGTGATCCATGCTAGAGAATAATTATTTTCATTTATTGTGTTCTTCATCACTGTTTGTTTGCTCTTCAGTTCTTGTCGACCCCTGTGAAACGTTTCCTGTATTTTCTCTCTCCTATTTCCACGATGTTGAATCGTTTTTCCTATCATTATTCTGAATTCTTTTTCGGGTAGACTGCCTATTTCCTCTTCATTTGTTAGGTCTGGTGCCTTTTGACCTTGCTGCTTCGTCAGCTGTTTGTGTTTTGGTCTCCTAATTTTGGTTAACTTACTGTGCTTGGGGTTCCTTTTCACAGGCGTCATGCCCGTAGTTATTGTTGTTTTTGGTGTCTGTCCCAAGCGGCTAAGGTTTGTTAAGTGGGTTGTGTAGGCTTTTTCGTGGAGGGGAGTTATCCTTGTGTTCTTTTGAATGAGGCTGGATCCTGTCTTTCTGGTGGGCATTTCCACAACTGCTGGTGTGTATTTTGGTGCCTCCGTCCTTATGATGATTTAAGGCATCCTCTCTCATAACGGATGGGACTGTTTCTGTCTTGCTCATTGTTTGGCATACGGTGTCCAGCACTGTTGCTTACTGGTCACTGAGTGAATGTGGGTCTTGGCGTTGAGAAAGAAATCTCTGGGAGATTTTCTCCATTTGATATTATGTGAAGCTGTCAGGTCTCCTGTGCACCAGTGTCCTGAACTTGGTTTTCCCTCCTCAGATGCAGAGCTCTGACTCCTGGTTAGAGCACCTAGAGACATTCATCCTCACAGCTCAGAAAAAGTGGGAGAGAAAAGAGAAGGAAACAAAGAATGAGGATAAAGTAAAACAAAATAAAGTAAAATCAAATAAAATGAAGTTATTAAAATGAAAACTATGTATTAAGAGAAAATTTTAAAAATTAAAAAGAAAAGCAGTCACACAGAACTCTAGCACAAATGGTTAAAGCTTAGCTCTACAGACAAAATGACTCACAGCGGCATACCCCTACACGTTCACAAAAAGTGAAAAAGTGGAAAAACTAATATATCTATGCTCACTAATCCACCTCCTCAATTTTGGACTGATTCATTGTTCTATTCAGGTGTTCCAGAGATGCGGGGTACTTCACGTTGAATGTGGAGATTTCATCCACTCTTCGTGCGGGTGCTGGGAGAGATTACTTTTTCGCTTCTTTGCTCGCACAGCTCTGCTTTTAGAGTTGCATTTGTTTCATTCCATAGATTTGGGTGTTCCTATTTACATTTTCAATTTTTCCCAGGTATTTGTGATCCCATCTTAGTTTTGTACAGTGTATTCTTGGTTATGTAACAGCGTTTTGTTTAGCTTCCATGTGTTTGTATTATTTACAGTTTTTTTTCTTTTAATTCCTATCTAGTTTCATAGCACTGTAGGCGGAAATTATACCTGATGCTATTTCAATTTTCTTAGATTTCTAAGGCTTTATGTGTGACCCTACATATGATATAACTTGGAGAGTGTTTCATGAGTACCTGAGGAGAGAGGGTTTTCTGTTGTTTTGCAATAGAATGTGGTATATTTATGAATGAATTCCCTCTTGTCCAACGTGTCATTGAAAGCTTATGTTTCCTAATTTAGTTTCATTTTGGATGATCTAGCCATTGGTGATTGTGGGGTGGTAATGTCCCCTACTCTTATGGTTTTACTGTCAAGTTCCGCTTTATGGCTGTTAGGATATACCTTATGTATTGAAGTGCTCCTCGGTTGGGTTCATAAGTGTTTGCATTTCTTATATCCTCTCCTTGGTTTGATCCCTTGATCAGTGTGTAGTGTCCTTGTTTGTTTCTTGAAATAGTCTTTAAATTAAAGTCTATTTCTTCTGATATGAGAATTGTAACTCCAGGTTTCCTTTGATTTCCATGTGCATGGAATGTCTCTTGCCATACCCTCAGTTTCAGTCTGTATCTATCCCTAGGTCTATAATGGGTCTCTTCTAGGCAGCATATATAATGGGCTTGTTGTTGTATCCCTTCAGCCAGTTTATCTGTTGTGGTTGGAGCAATGAATCCATTTACATGTAAGGTAATTGTCAATATGGATGTTCCTCTTCCCTTTTTGTTAATTGTTTTTGGTTTGTTCTAGGAGGTCTTTTCTTTTCTTTGTGATTCCTGCCTAGGGAAGTTCCTTTATCCTTTGGTATAAAGCTGTTGCGTGGTGCTGAATTCTCTTTCCGTTTGTTTTTCTGTAAAGTTTTTAGTTTCTCTGTCCAATCTCAATGAGATTCTTGCTGAAAACAGTAACATTGGTTGTAGGTTTTTTTCCTTTCATCCCTTTCAATACGTATACTGCCACTTTCTTCTCTCTTGCAAAATTTCTGCTGAAAGGTCGGCTGTTAACTTACGTGGATTCCCTTGAATGGTAAATGGTGCTTTTCCCATGCTGCTTTTTACATGTTTCCTATACATTTAGATTTTAATAGTTTGATGAATACGTGTCTTGGCGTGTTTCTCCTTGGAATTATCCTGTATGAGACTCTCTGTGCTTCCTGGACTTGATTACCTCTTTCCTTTCCCATACTAGGGAAGTTTTCAACTATAATCTCTTCAAATATATTCTCACGCCTTTTCTCTTTCTCTTCTTCTTCTGAGAGCCATATAATTCGAATGTTGGTGCATTTAATGTTGTCCCAAGGGTCGCTGAGACTGTCCTCCGTTCCTTTCCTTCTTTGTTCTTTATTTTGATCCGCAGTATTTATTTGAACTATTTTATCTTCCAGGCCACTTAACCGTTCTTGTGCCTCAGTTATTGTGCTAGTGATCCATGCTAGAGAATAATTATTTTCATTTATTGTGTTCTTCATCACTGTTTGTTTGCTCTTCAGTTCTTGTCGACCCCTGTGAAACGTTTCCTGTATTTTCTCTCTCCTATTTCCACGATGTTGAATCGTTTTTCCTATCATTATTCTGAATTCTTTTTCGGGTAGACTGCCTATTTCCTCTTCATTTGTTAGGTCTGGTGCCTTTTGACCTTGCTGCTTCGTCAGCTGTTTGTGTTTTGGTCTCCTAATTTTGGTTAACTTACTGTGCTTGGGGTTCCTTTTCACAGGCGTCATGCCCGTAGTTATTGTTGTTTTTGGTGTCTGTCCCAAGCGGCTAAGGTTTGTTAAGTGGGTTGTGTAGGCTTTTTCGTGGAGGGGAGTTATCCTTGTGTTCTTTTGAATGAGGCTGGATCCTGTCTTTCTGGTGGGCATTTCCACAACTGCTGGTGTGTATTTTGGTGCCTCCGTCCTTATGATGATTTAAGGCATCCTCTCTCATAACGGATGGGACTGTTTCTGTCTTGCTCATTGTTTGGCATACGGTGTCCAGCACTGTTGCTTACTGGTCACTGAGTGAATGTGGGTCTTGGCGTTGAGAAAGAAATCTCTGGGAGATTTTCTCCATTTGATATTATGTGAAGCTGTCAGGTCTCCTGTGCACCAGTGTCCTGAACTTGGTTTTCCCTCCTCAGATGCAGAGCTCTGACTCCTGGTTAGAGCACCTAGAGACATTCATCCTCACAGCTCAGAAAAAGTGGGAGAGAAAAGAGAAGGAAACAAAGAATGAGGATAAAGTAAAACAAAATAAAGTAAAATCAAATAAAATGAAGTTATTAAAATGAAAACGATGTATTAAGAGAAAATTTTAAAAATTAAAAAGAAAAGCAGTCACACAGAACTCTAGCACAAATGGTTAAAGCTTAGCTCTACAGACAAAATGACTCACAGCGGCATACCCCTACACGTTCACAAAAAGTGAAAAAGTGGAAAAACTAATATATCTATGCTCACTAATCCACCTCCTCAATTTTGGACTGATTCATTGTTCTATTCAGGTGTTCCAGAGATGCGGGGTACTTCACGTTGAATGTGGAGATTTCATCCACTCTTCGTGCGGGTGCTGGGAGAGATTACTTTTTCGCTTCTTTGCTCGCACAGCTCTGCTTTTAGAGTTGCATTTGTTTCATTCCATAGATTTGGGTGTTCCTATTTACATTTTCAATTTTTCCCAGGTATTTGTGATCCCATCTTAGTTTTGTACAGTGTATTCTTGGTTATGTAACAGCGTTTTGTTTAGCTTCCATGTGTTTGTATTATTTACAGTTTTTTTTCTTTTAATTCCTATCTAGTTTCATAGCACTGTAGGCGGAAATTATACCTGATGCTATTTCAATTTTCTTAGATTTCTAAGGCTTTATGTGTGACCCTACATATGATATAACTTGGAGAGTGTTTCATGAGTACCTGAGGAGAGAGGGTTTTCTGTTGTTTTGCAATAGAATGTGGTATATTTATGAATGAATTCCCTCTTGTCCAACGTGTCATTGAAAGCTTATGTTTCCTAATTTAGTTTCATTTTGGATGATCTAGCCATTGGTGATTGTGGGGTGGTAATGTCCCCTACTCTTATGGTTTTACTGTCAAGTTCCGCTTTATGGCTGTTAGGATATACCTTATGTATTGAAGTGCTCCTCGGTTGGGTTCATAAGTGTTTGCATTTCTTATATCCTCTCCTTGGTTTGATCCCTTGATCAGTGTGTAGTGTCCTTGTTTGTTTCTTGAAATAGTCTTTAAATTAAAGTCTATTTCTTCTGATATGAGAATTGTAACTCCAGGTTTCCTTTGATTTCCATGTGCATGGAATGTCTCTTGCCATATCCTCAGTTTCAGTCTGTATCTATCCTTAGGTCTAAAATGGGTCTCTTCTAGGCAGCATATATAATGGGCTTGTTGTTGTTTCCCTTCAGCCAGTTTATCTGTTGTGGTTGGAGCAATGAATCCATTTACATGTAAGGAAATTGTCAATATGGATGTTCCTCTTCCCGTTTTTTTAATTGCTTTTGGTTTGTTCTAGGAGGTCTTTTCTTTTCTTTGTGATTCCTGCCTAGAGAAGTTCCTTTATCCTTTGGTATAAAGCTGTTGCGTGGTGCTGAATTCTCTTTCCGTTTGTTTTTCTGTAAAGTTTTTAGTTTCTCTGTCCAATCTCAATGAGATTCTTGCTGAAAACAGTAACATTGGTTGTAGGTTTTTTTCCTTTCATCTCTTTAAATACGTATACTGCCACTTCCTTCTCTCTTGCAGAATTTCTGCTGAAAGGTCGGCTGTTAACTTACGTGGATTCCCTTGAATGGTAAATGGTGCTTTTCCCATGCTGCTTTTTACATGTTTCCTATACATTTAGATTTTAATAGTTTGATGAATACGTGTCTTGGCGTGTTTCTCCTTGGAATTATCCTGTATGAGACTCTCTGTGCTTCCTGGACTTGATTACCTCTTTCCTTTCCCATACTAGGGAAGTTTTCAACGATCATCTCTTCAAATATATTCTCACGCCTTTTCTCTTTCTCTTCTTCTTCTGAGAGCCATATAATTCGAATGTTGGTGCATTTAATGTTGTCCCAAGGGTCGCTGAGACTGTCCTCCGTTCCTTTCATTCTTTGTTCTTTATTTTGATCCGCAGTATTTATTTGAACTATTTTATCTTCCAGGCCACTTAACCGTTCTTGTGCCTCAGTTATTGTGCTAGTGATCCATGCTAGAGAATAATTATTTTCATTTATTGTGTTCTTCATCACTGTTTGTTTGCTCTTCAGTTCTTGTCGACCCCTGTGAAACGTTTCCTGTATTTTCTCTCTCCTATTTCCACGAGGTTGAATCGTTTTTCCTATCATTATTCTGAATTCTTTTTCGGGTAGACTGCCTATTTCCTCTTCATTTGTTAGGTCTGGTGCCTTTTGACCTTGCTGCTTCGTCAGCTGTTTGTTTTTTGGTCTCCTAATTTTGGTTAACTTACTGTGCTTGGGGTTCCTTTTCACAGGCGTCATGCCCGTAGTTATTGTTGTTTTTGGTGTCTGTCCCAAGCGGCTAAGGTTTGTTAAGTGGGTTGTGTAGGCTTTTTCGTGGAGGGGAGTTATGCTTGTGTTCTTTTGAATGAGGCTGGATCCTGTCTTTCTGGTGGGCATTTCCACAACTGCTGGTGTGTATTTTGGTGCCTCCGTCCTTATGATGATTTAAGGCATCCTCTCTGATAACGGATGGGACTGTATCTGTCTTGCTCATCGTTTGGCATACGGTGTCCAGCACTGTTGCTTACTGGTCACTGAGTGAATGTGGGTCTTGGCGTTGAGAAAGAAATCTCTGGGAGATTTTCTCCATTTGATATTATGTGAAGCTGTCAGGTCTCCTGTGCACCAGTGTCCTGAACTTGGTTTTCCCTCCTCAGATGCAGAGCTCTGACTCCTGGTTAGAGCACCTAGAGACATTCATCCTCACAGCTCAGAAAAAGTGGGAGAGAAAAGAGAAGGAAACAAAGAATGAGGATAAAGTAAAACAAAATAAAGTAAAATCAAATAAAATGAAGTTATTAAAATGAAAACTATGTATTAAGAGAAAATTTTAAAAATTAAAAAGAAAAGCAGTCACACAGAACTCTAGCACAAATGGTTAAAGCTTAGCTCTACAGACAAAATGACTCACAGCGGCATACCCCTACACGTTCACAAAAAGTGAAAAAGTGGAAAAACTAATATATCTATGCTCACTAATCCACCTCCTCAATTTTGGACTGATTCATTGTTCTATTCAGGTGTTCCAGAGATGCGGGGTACTTCACGTTGAATGTGGAGATTTCATCCACTCTTCGTGCGGGTGCTGGGAGAGATTACTTTTTCGCTTCTTTGCTCGCACAGCTCTGCTTTTAGAGTTGCATTTGTTTCATTCCGTAGATTTGGGTGTTCCTATTTACATTTTCAATTTTTCCCAGGTATTTGTGATCCCATCTTAGTTTTGTACAGTGTATTCTTGGTTATGTAACAGCGTTTTGTTTAGCTTCCATGTGTTTGTATTATTTACAGTTTTTTTTCTTTTAATTCCTATCTAGTTTCATAGCACTGTAGGCGGAAATTATACCTGATGCTATTTCAATTTTCTTAGATTTCTAAGGCTTTATGTGTGACCCTACATATGATATAACTTGGAGAGTGTTTCATGAGTACCTGAGGAGAGAGGGTTTTCTGTTGTTTTGCAATAGAATGTGGTATATTTATGAATGAATTCCCTCTTGTCCAACGTGTCATTGAAAGCTTATGTTTCCTAATTTAGTTTCATTTTGGATGATCTAGCCATTGGTGATTGTGGGGTGGTAATGTCCCCTACTCTTATGGTTTTACTGTCAAGTTCCGCTTTATGGCTGTTAGGATATACCTTATGTATTGAAGTGCTCCTCGGTTGGGTTCATAAGTGTTTGCATTTCTTATATCCTCTCCTTGGTTTGATCCCTTGATCAGTGTGTAGTGTCCTTGTTTGTTTCTTGAAATAGTCTTTAAATTAAAGTCTATTTCTTCTGATATGAGAATTGTAACACCAGTTTTCCTTTGATTTCCATGTGCATGGAATGTCTCTTGCCATATCCTCAGTTTCAGTCTGTATCTATCCTTAGGTCTAAAATGGGTCTCTTCTAGGCAGCATATATAATGGGCTTGTTGTTGTTTCCCTTCAGCCAGTTTATCTGTTGTGGTTGGAGCAATGAATCCATTTACATGTAAGGAAATTGTCAATATGGATGTTCCTCTTCCCGTTTTTTTAATTGCTTTTGGTTTGTTCTAGTAGGTCTTTTCTTTTCTTTGTGATTCCTGCCTAGAGAAGTTCCTTTATCCTTTGGTATAAAGCTGTTGCGTGGTGCTGAATTCTCTTTCCGTTTGTTTTTCTGTAAAGTTTTTAGTTTCTCTGTCCAATCTCAATGAGATTCTTGCTGAAAACAGTAACATTGGTTGTAGGTTTTTTTCCTTTCATCTCTTTAAATACGTATACTGCCACTTCCTTCTCTCTTGCAGAATTTCTGCTGAAAGGTCGGCTGTTAACTTACGTGGATTCCCTTGAATGGTAAATGGTGCTTTTCCCATGCTGCTTTTTACATGTTTCCTATACATTTAGATTTTAATAGTTTGATGAATACGTGTCTTGGCGTGTTTCTCCTTGGAATTATCCTGTATGAGACTCTCTGTGCTTCCTGGACTTGATTACCTCTTTCCTTTCCCATACTAGGGAAGTTTTCAACGATCATCTCTTCAAATATATTCTCACGCCTTTTCTCTTTCTCTTCTTCTTCTGAGAGCCATATAATTCGAATGTTGGTGCATTTAATGTTGTCCCAAGGGTCGCTGAGACTGTCCTCCGTTCCTTTCATTCTTTGTTCTTTATTTTGATCCGCAGTATTTATTTGAACTATTTTATCTTCCAGGCCACTTAACCGTTCTTGTGCCTCAGTTATTGTGCTAGTGATCCATGCTAGAGAATAATTATTTTCATTTATTGTGTTCTTCATCACTGTTTGTTTGCTCTTCAGTTCTTGTCGACCCCTGTGAAACGTTTCCTGTATTTTCTCTCTCCTATTTCCACGAGGTTGAATCGTTTTTCCTATCATTATTCTGAATTCTTTTTCGGGTAGACTGCCTATTTCCTCTTCATTTGTTAGGTCTGGTGCCTTTTGACCTTGCTGCTTCGTCAGCTGTTTGTTTTTTGGTCTCCTAATTTTGGTTAACTTACTGTGCTTGGGGTTCCTTTTCACAGGCGTCATGCCCGTAGTTATTGTTGTTTTTGGTGTCTGTCCCAAGCGGCTAAGGTTTGTTAAGTGGGTTGTGTAGGCTTTTTCGTGGAGGGGAGTTATGCTTGTGTTCTTTTGAATGAGGCTGGATCCTGTCTTTCTGGTGGGCATTTCCACAACTGCTGGTGTGTATTTTGGTGCCTCCGTCCTTATGATGATTTAAGGCATCCTCTCTGATAACGGATGGGACTGTATCTGTCTTGCTCATCGTTTGGCATACGGTGTCCAGCACTGTTGCTTACTGGTCACTGAGTGAATGTGGGTCTTGGCGTTGAGAAAGAAATCTCTGGGAGATTTTCTCCATTTGATATTATGTGAAGCTGTCAGGTCTCCTGTGCACCAGTGTCCTGAACTTGGTTTTCCCTCCTCAGATGCAGAGCTCTGACTCCTGGTTAGAGCACCTAGAGACATTCATCCTCACAGCTCAGAAAAAGTGGGAGAGAAAAGAGAAGGAAACAAAGAATGAGGATAAAGTAAAACAAAATAAAGTAAAATCAAATAAAATGAAGTTATTAAAATGAAAACTATGTATTAAGAGAAAATTTTAAAAATTAAAAAGAAAAGCAGTCACACAGAACTCTAGCACAAATGGTTAAAGCTTAGCTCTACAGACAAAATGACTCACAGCGGCATACCCCTACACGTTCACAAAAAGTGAAAAAGTGGAAAAACTAATATATCTATGCTCACTAATCCACCTCCTCAATTTTGGACTGATTCATTGTTCTATTCAGGTGTTCCAGAGATGCGGGGTACTTCACGTTGAATGTGGAGATTTCATCCACTCTTCGTGCGGGTGCTGGGAGAGATTACTTTTTCGCTTCTTTGCTCGCACAGCTCTGCTTTTAGAGTTGCATTTGTTTCATTCCGTAGATTTGGGTGTTCCTATTTACATTTTCAATTTTTCCCAGGTATTTGTGATCCCATCTTAGTTTTGTACAGTGTATTCTTGGTTATGTAACAGCGTTTTGTTTAGCTTCCATGTGTTTGTATTATTTACAGTTTTTTTTCTTTTAATTCCTATCTAGTTTCATAGCACTGTAGGCGGAAATTATACCTGATGCTATTTCAATTTTCTTAGATTTCTAAGGCTTTATGTGTGACCCTACATATGATATAACTTGGAGAGTGTTTCATGAGTACCTGAGGAGAGAGGGTTTTCTGTTGTTTTGCAATAGAATGTGGTATATTTATGAATGAATTCCCTCTTGTCCAACGTGTCATTGAAAGCTTATGTTTCCTAATTTAGTTTCATTTTGGATGATCTAGCCATTGGTGATTGTGGGGTGGTAATGTCCCCTACTCTTATGGTTTTACTGTCAAGTTCCGCTTTATGGCTGTTAGGATATACCTTATGTATTGAAGTGCTCCTCGGTTGGGTTCATAAGTGTTTGCATTTCTTATATCCTCTCCTTGGTTTGATCCCTTGATCAGTGTGTAGTGTCCTTGTTTGTTTCTTGAAATAGTCTTTAAATTAAAGTCTATTTCTTCTGATATGAGAATTGTAACACCAGTTTTCCTTTGATTTCCATGTGCATGGAATGTCTCTTGCCATATCCTCAGTTTCAGTCTGTATCTATCCTTAGGTCTAAAATGGGTCTCTTCTAGGCAGCATATATAATGGGCTTGTTGTTGTTTCCCTTCAGCCAGTTTATCTGTTGTGGTTGGAGCAATGAATCCATTTACATGTAAGGAAATTGTCAATATGGATGTTCCTCTTCCCGTTTTTTTAATTGCTTTTGGTTTGTTCTAGTAGGTCTTTTCTTTTCTTTGTGATTCCTGCCTAGAGAAGTTCCTTTATCCTTTGGTATAAAGCTGTTGCGTGGTGCTGAATTCTCTTTCCGTTTGTTTTTCTGTAAAGTTTTTAGTTTCTCTGTCCAATCTCAATGAGATTCTTGCTGAAAACAGTAACATTGGTTGTAGGTTTTTTTCCTTTCATCTCTTTAAATACGTATACTGCCACTTCCTTCTCTCTTGCAGAATTTCTGCTGAAAGGTCGGCTGTTAACTTACGTGGATTCCCTTGAATGGTAAATGGTGCTTTTCCCATGCTGCTTTTTACATGTTTCCTATACATTTAGATTTTAATAGTTTGATGAATACGTGTCTTGGCGTGTTTCTCCTTGGAATTATCCTGTATGAGACTCTCTGTGCTTCCTGGACTTGATTACCTCTTTCCTTTCCCATACTAGGGAAGTTTTCAACGATCATCTCTTCAAATATATTCTCACGCCTTTTCTCTTTCTCTTCTTCTTCTGAGAGCCATATAATTCGAATGTTGGTGCATTTAATGTTGTCCCAAGGGTCGCTGAGACTGTCCTCCGTTCCTTTCATTCTTTGTTCTTTATTTTGATCCGCAGTATTTATTTGAACTATTTTATCTTCCAGGCCACTTAACCGTTCTTGTGCCTCAGTTATTGTGCTAGTGATCCATGCTAGAGAATAATTATTTTCATTTATTGTGTTCTTCATCACTGTTTGTTTGCTCTTCAGTTCTTGTCGACCCCTGTGAAACGTTTCCTGTATTTTCTCTCTCCTATTTCCACGAGGTTGAATCGTTTTTCCTATCATTATTCTGAATTCTTTTTCGGGTAGACTGCCTATTTCCTCTTCATTTGTTAGGTCTGGTGCCTTTTGACCTTGCTGCTTCGTCAGCTGTTTGTTTTTTGGTCTCCTAATTTTGGTTAACTTACTGTGCTTGGGGTTCCTTTTCACAGGCGTCATGCCCGTAGTTATTGTTGTTTTTGGTGTCTGTCCCAAGCGGCTAAGGTTTGTTAAGTGGGTTGTGTAGGCTTTTTCGTGGAGGGGAGTTATGCTTGTGTTCTTTTGAATGAGGCTGGATCCTGTCTTTCTGGTGGGCATTTCCACAACTGCTGGTGTGTATTTTGGTGCCTCCGTCCTTATGATGATTTAAGGCATCCTCTCTGATAACGGATGGGACTGTATCTGTCTTGCTCATCGTTTGGCATACGGTGTCCAGCACTGTTGCTTACTGGTCACTGAGTGAATGTGGGTCTTGGCGTTGAGAAAGAAATCTCTGGGAGATTTTCTCCATTTGATATTATGTGAAGCTGTCAGGTCTCCTGTGCACCAGTGTCCTGAACTTGGTTTTCCCTCCTCAGATGCAGAGCTCTGACTCCTGGTTAGAGCACCTAGAGACATTCATCCTCACAGCTCAGAAAAAGTGGGAGAGAAAAGAGAAGGAAACAAAGAATGAGGATAAAGTAAAACAAAATAAAGTAAAATCAAATAAAATGAAGTTATTAAAATGAAAACTATGTATTAAGAGAAAATTTTAAAAATTAAAAAGAAAAGCAGTCACACAGAACTCTAGCACAAATGGTTAAAGCTTAGCTCTACAGACAAAATGACTCACAGCGGCATACCCCTACACGTTCACAAAAAGTGAAAAAGTGGAAAAACTAATATATCTATGCTCACTAATCCACCTCCTCAATTTTGGACTGATTCATTGTTCTATTCAGGTGTTCCAGAGATGCGGGGTACTTCACGTTGAATGTGGAGATTTCATCCACTCTTCGTGCGGGTGCTGGGAGAGATTACTTTTTCGCTTCTTTGCTCGCACAGCTCTGCTTTTAGAGTTGCATTTGTTTCATTCCGTAGATTTGGGTGTTCCTATTTACATTTTCAATTTTTCCCAGGTATTTGTGATCCCATCTTAGTTTTGTACAGTGTATTCTTGGTTATGTAACAGCGTTTTGTTTAGCTTCCATGTGTTTGTATTATTTACAGTTTTTTTTCTTTTAATTCCTATCTAGTTTCATAGCACTGTAGGCGGAAATTATACCTGATGCTATTTCAATTTTCTTAGATTTCTAAGGCTTTATGTGTGACCCTACATATGATATAACTTGGAGAGTGTTTCATGAGTACCTGAGGAGAGAGGGTTTTCTGTTGTTTTGCAATAGAATGTGGTATATTTATGAATGAATTCCCTCTTGTCCAACGTGTCATTGAAAGCTTATGTTTCCTAATTTAGTTTCATTTTGGATGATCTAGCCATTGGTGATTGTGGGGTGGTAATGTCCCCTACTCTTATGGTTTTACTGTCAAGTTCCGCTTTATGGCTGTTAGGATATACCTTATGTATTGAAGTGCTCCTCGGTTGGGTTCATAAGTGTTTGCATTTCTTATATCCTCTCCTTGGTTTGATCCCTTGATCAGTGTGTAGTGTCCTTGTTTGTTTCTTGAAATAGTCTTTAAATTAAAGTCTATTTCTTCTGGTATGAGAATTGTAACACCAGTTTTCCTTTGATTTCCATGTGCATGGAATGTCTCTTGCCATATCCTTAGTTTCAGTCTGTATCTATCCCTAGGTCTAAAATGGGTCTCTTCTAGGCAGCATATATAATGGGCTTGTTGTTGTATCCCTTCAGCCAGTTTATCTGTTGTGGTTGGAGCAATGAATCCATTTACATGTAAGGAAATTGTCAATATGGATGTTCCTCTTCCCGTTTTGTTAATTGCTTTTGGTTTGTTCTAGGAGGTCTTTTCTTTTCTTTGTGATTCCTGCCTAGAGAAGTTCCTTTATCCTTTGGTATAAAGCTGTTGCGTGGTGCTGAATTCTCTTTCCGTTTGTTTTTCTGTAAAGTTTTTAGTTTCTCTGTCCAATCTCAATGAGATTCTTGCTGAAAACAGTAACATTGGTTGTAGGTTTTTTTCCTTTCATCTCTTTAAATACGTATACTGCCACTTCCTTCTCTCTTGCAGAATTTCTGCTGAAAGGTCGGCTGTTAACTTACGTGGATTCCCTTGAATGGTAAATGGTGCTTTTCCCATGCTGCTTTTTACATGTTTCCTATACATTTAGATTTTAATAGTTTGATGAATACGTGTCTTGGCGTGTTTCTCCTTGGAATTATCCTGTATGAGACTCTCTGTGCTTCCTGGACTTGATTACCTCTTTCCTTTCCCATACTAGGGAAGTTTTCAACGATAATCTCTTCAAATATATTCTCACGCCTTTTCTCTTTCTCTTCTTCTTCTGAGAGCCATATAATTCGAATGTTGGTGCATTTAATGTTGTCCCAAGGGTCGCTGAGACTGTCCTCCGTTCCTTTCATTCTTTGTTCTTTATTTTGATCCGCAGTATTTATTTGAACTATTTTATCTTCCAGGCCACTTAACCGTTCTTGTGCCTCAGTTATTGTGCTAGTGATCCATGCTAGAGAATAATTATTTTCATTTATTGTGTTCTTCATCACTGTTTGTTTGCTCTTCAGTTCTTGTCGACCCCTGTGAAACGTTTCCTGTATTTTCTCTCTCCTATTTCCACGATGTTGAATCGTTTTTCCTATCATTATTCTGAATTCTTTTTCGGGTAGACTGCCTATTTCCTCTTCATTTGTTAGGTCTGGTGCCTTTTGACCTTGCTGCTTCGTCAGCTGTTTGTGTTTTGGTCTCCTAATTTTGGTTAACTTACTGTGCTTGGGGTTCCTTTTCACAGGCGTCATGCCCGTAGTTATTGTTGTTTTTGGTGTCTGTCCCAAGCGGCTAAGGTTTGTTAAGTGGGTTGTGTAGGCTTTTTCGTGGAGGGGAGTTATGCTTGTGTTCTTTTGAATGAGGCTGGATCCTGTCTTTCTGGTGGGCATTTCCACAACTGCTGGTGTGTATTTTGGTGCCTCCGTCCTTATGATGATTTAAGGCATCCTCTCTGATAACGGATGGGACTGTTTCTGTCTTTCTCATTGTTTGGCATACGGTGTCCAGCACTGTTGCTTACTGGTCACTGAGTGAATGTGGGTCCTGGCGTTGAGAAAGAAATCTCTGGGAGATTTTCTCCATTTGATATTATGTGAAGCTGTCAGGTCTCCTGTGCACCAGTGTCCTGAACTTGGTTTTCCCTCCTCAGATGCAGAGCTCTGACTCCTGGTTAGAGCACCTAGAGACATTCATCCTCACAGCTCAGAAAAAGTGGGAGAGAAAAGAGAAGGAAACAAAGAATGAGGATAAAGTAAAACAAAATAAAGTAAAATCAAATAAAATGAAGTTATTAAAATGAAAACTATGTATTAAGAGAAAATTTTAAAAATTAAAAAGAAAAGCAGTCACACAGAACTCTAGCACAAATGGTTAAAGCTTAGCTCTACAGACAAAATGACTCACAGCGGCATACCCCTACACGTTCACAAAAAGTGAAAAAGTGGAAAAACTAATATATCTATGCTCACTAATCCACCTCCTCAATTTTGGACTGATTCATTGTTCTATTCAGGTGTTCCAGAGATGCGGGGTACTTCACGTTGAATGTGGAGATTTCATCCACTCTTCGTGCGGGTGCTGGGAGAGATTACTTTTTCGCTTCTTTGCTCGCACAGCTCTGCTTTTAGAGTTGCATTTGTTTCATTCCATAGATTTGGGTGTTCCTATTTACATTTTCAATTTTTCCCAGGTATTTGTGATCCCATCTTAGTTTTGTACAGTGTATTCTTGGTTATGTAACAGCGTTTTGTTTAGCTTCCATGTGTTTGTATTATTTACAGTTTTTTTTCTTTTAATTCCTATCTAGTTTCATAGCACTGTAGGCGGAAATTATACCTGATGCTATTTCAATTTTCTTAGATTTCTAAGGCTTTATGTGTGACCCTACATATGATATAACTTGGAGAGTGTTTCATGAGTACCTGAGGAGAGAGGGTTTTCTGTGGTTTTGCAATAGAATGTGGTATATTTATGAATGAATTCCCTCTTGTCCAACGTGTCATTGAAAGCTTATGTTTCCTAATTTAGTTTCATTTTGGATGATCTAGCCATTGGTGATGGTGGGGTGGTAATGTCCCCTACTCTTATGGTTTTACTGTCAAGTTCCGCTTTATGGCTGTTAGGATATACCTTATGTATTGAAGTGCTCCTCGGTTGGGTTCATAAGTGTTTGCATTTCTTATATCCTCTCCTTGGTTTGATCCCTTGATCAGTGTGTAGTGTCCTTGTTTGTTTCTTGAAATAGTCTTTAAATTAAAGTCTATTTCTTCTGATATGAGATTTGTAACACCAGTTTTCCTTTGATTTCCATGTGCATGGAATGTCTCTTGCCATATCCTCAGTTTCAGTCTGTATCTATCCCTAGGTCTAAAATGGGTCTCTTCTAGGCAGCATATATAATGGGCTTGTTGTTGTATCCCTTCAGCCAGTTTATCTGTTGTGGTTGGAGCAATGAATCCATTTACATGTAAGGTAATTGTCAATATGGATGTTCCTCTTCCCGTTTTGTTAATTGTTTTTGGTTTGTTCTAGGAGGTCTTTTCTTTTCTTTGTGATTCCTGCCTAGGGAAGTTCCTTTATCCTTTGGTATAAAGCTGTTGCGTGGTGCTGAATTCTCTTTCCGTTTGTTTTTCTGTAAAGTTTTTAGTTTCTCTGTCCAATCTCAATGAGATTCTTGCTGAAAACAGTAACATTGGTTGTAGGTTTTTTTTCTTTCATCTCTTTAAATACGTATACTGCCACTTCCTTCTCTCTTGCAGAATTTCTGCTGAAAGGTCGGCTGTTAACTTACGTGGATTCCCTTGAATGGTAAATGGTGCTTTGCCCATGCTGCTTTTCACATGTTTCCTATACATTTAGATTTTAAGAGTTTGATGAATACGTGTCTTGGCGTGTTTCTCCTTGGAATTATCCTGTATGAGACTCTCTGTGCTTCCTGGACTTGATTAACTCTTTCCTTTCCCATACTAGGGAAGTTTTCAACTATAATCTCTTCAAATATATTCTCACGCCTTTTCTCTTTCTCTTCTTCTTCTGAGAGCCATATAATTCGAATGTTGGTGCATTTAATGTTGTCCCAAGGGTCGCTGAGACTGTCCTCCGTTCCTTTCATTCTTTGTTCTTTATTTTGATCCGCAGTATTTATTTGAACTATTTTATCTTCCAGGCCACTTAACCGTTCTTGTGCCTCAGTTATTGTGCTAGTGATCCATCTAGAGAATAATTATTTTCATTTATTGTGTTCTTCATCACTGTTTGTTTGCTCTTCAGTTCTTGTCGACCCCTGTGAAACGTTTCCTGTATTTTCTCTCTCCTATTTCCACGATGTGGAATCGTTTTTCCTATCATTATTCTGAATTCTTTTTCGGGTAGACTGCCTATTTCCTCTTCATTTGTTAGGTCTGGTGCGTTTTGACCTTACTGCTTCGTCAGCTGTGTGTTTTTTGGTCTCCTAATTTTGTTTAACTTACTGTGCTTGGGGTTCCTTTTCACAGGCGTCATGCCCGTAGTTATTGTTGTTTTTGGTGTCTGTCCCAAGCGGCTAAGATTTGTTAAGTGGTTTGTGTAGGCTTCTTCGTGGAGGGGAGTTATGTTTGTGTTCTTTTGAATGAGGCTGGATCCTGTCTTTCTGGTGGGCATTTCCACAACTGCTGGTGTGTATTTTGGTGCCTCCGTCCTTATGATGATTTAAGGCATCCTCTCTGATAACGGATGGGACTGTTTCTGTCTTGCTCATTGGTTGGCATACGGTGTCCAGCACTGTTGCTTACTAGTCACTGAGTGAATGTGGGTCTTGGCGTTGAGAAAGAAATCTCTGGGAGATTTTCTCCATTTGATATTATGTGAAGCTGTCAGGTCTCCTGTGCACCAGTGTCCTGAACTTGGTTTTCCCTCCTCAGATGCAGAGCTCTGACTCCTGGTTAGAGCACCTAGAGACATTCATCCTCACAGCTCAGAAAAAGTGGGAGAGAAAAGAGAAGGAAACAAAGAATGAGGATAAAATAAAACAAAATAAACTAAAATCAAATAAAATGAAGTTATTAAAATGAAAACTATGTATTAAGAGAAAATTTTAAAAATTAAAAAAAAAAGCAGTCACACAGAACTCTAGCACAAATTGTTAAAGCTTAGTTCTACAGACAAAATGACTCACAGCGGCATACACCTACACGTTCACAAAAAGTGAAAAAGTGGAAAAACTAATATATCTATGCTCACTAAGTCCACCTCTTCAATTTTGGACTGATTCATTGTTTTATTCAGGTGTTCCAGAGATGCGGGGTACTTCACGTTGAATGTGGAGATTTCATCCACTCTTCGTGCGGGTGCTGGGAGAGATTAATTTTTCACTTCTTTGCTCGCACAGCTCTGCTTTTAGAGTTGCATTTGTTTCATTCCATAGATTTGGGTGTTCCTATTTACATTTTCAATTTTTCCCAGGTATTTGTGATCCCATCTTAGTTTTCTACAGTGTATTCTTGGTTATGTAACAGCGTTTTGTTTAGCTTCCATGTGTTTGTATTATTTACAGTTTTATTTCTTTTAATTCCTATCTAGTTTCATAGCACTGTAGGCGGAAATTATACCTGATGCTATTTCAATTTTCTTAGATTTCTAAGGCTTTATGTGTGACCCTACATATGATATATTTTGGAGAGTGTTTCATGAGTACCTGAGGAGAGAGGGTTTTCTGTTGTTTTGCAATAGAATGTTGTATATTTATGAATGAATTCCCTCTTGTCCAACGTGTCATTGAAAGCTTATGTTTCCTAATTTAGTTTCATTTTGGATGATCTATCCATTAGGTGATTGTGGGGTGGTAATGTCCCCTACTCTTATGGTTTTACTGTCAAGTTGCGCTTTATGGCTGTTAGGATATACCTTATGTATTGAAGTGGTCCTCGGTTGGGTTCATAAGTATTTGCATTTCTTACATCCTCTTCTTGGTTTGATCCCTTGATCAGTGTGTAGTGTCCTTGTTTGTTTCTTGAAATAGTCTTTATCTTAAAGTCTATTTCTTCTGATATGAGAATTGTAACACCAGTTTTCCTTTGATTTCCATGTGCATGGAATGTCTCTTGCCATATCCTCAGTTTCAGTCTGTATCTATCCCTAGGTCTAAAATGGGTCTCTTCTAGGCAGCATATATAATGGGCTTGTTGTTGTATCCCTTCAGCCAGTTTATCTGTTGTGGTTGGAGCAATGAATCCATTTACATGTAAGGAAATTGTCAATATGGATGTTCCTCTTCCCGTTTTGTTAATTGTTTTTGGTTTGTTCTAGGAGGTCTTTTCTTTTCTTTGTGATTCCTGCCTAGAGAAGTTCCTTTATCCTTTGGTATAAAGCTGTTGCGTGGTGCTGAATTCTCTTTCCATTTGTTTTTCTATAAAATTGTTAGTTTCTCTGTCCAATCTCAATGAGATTCTTGCTGAAAACAGTAACATTGGTTGTAGGTTTTTTCCTTTCATCTCTTTAAATACGTATACTGCCACTTCCTTCTCTCTTGCAGAATTTCTGCTGAAAGGTCGGCTGTTAACTTACGTGGATTCCCTTGAATGGTAAATGGTGCTTTTCCCATGCTGTTTTTTACATGTTTCCTATACATTTAGATTTTAATAGTTTGATGAATACGTGTCTTGGCGTGTTTCTCCTTGGAATTATCCTGTATGAGACTCTCTGTGCTTCCTGGACTTGATTACCTCTTTCCTTTCCCATACTAGGGAAATTTTCAACTATAATCTCTTCAAATATATTCTCACGCCTTTTCTCTTTCTCTTCTTCTTCTGAGAGCCATATAATTCGAATGTTGGTGCATTTAATGTTGTCCCAAGGGTCGCTGAGACTGTCCTCCGTTCCTTTCATTCTTTGTTCTTTATTTTGATCCGCAGTATTTATTTGAACTATTTTATCTTCCAGGCCACTTAACCGTTCTTGTGCCTCAGTTATTGTGCTAGTGATCCATGCTAGAGAATAATTATTTTCATTTATTGTGTTCTTCATCACTGTTTGTTTGCTCTTCAGTTCTTGTCGACCCCTGTGAAACGTTTCCTGTATTTTCTCTCTCCTATTTCCACGATGTTGAATCGTTTTTCCTATCATTATTCTGAGTTCTTTTTCGGGTAGACTGCCTATTTCCTCTTCATTTGTTAGGTCTGGTGCATTTTGACCTTGCTGCTTCTTCAGCTGTGAGTTTTTTGGTCTCCTAATTTTGGTTAGCTTACTGTGCTTGGGGTTCCTTTTCACAGGCGTCATGCCCGTAGTTATTGTTGTTTTTGGTGTCTGTCCCAAGCGGCTAAGGTTTGTTAAGTGGGTTGTGTAGGCTTCTTCGTGGAGGGGAGTTATGCTTGTGTTCTTTTGAATGAGGCTGGATCCTGTCTTTCTGGTGGGCATTTCCACAACTGCTGGTGTGTATTTTGGTGCCTCCGACCTTATGATGATTTAAGGCATCCTCTCTGATAACGGATGGGACTGTTTCTGTCTTGCTCATTGTTTGGCATACGGTGACCAGCACTGTTGCTTACTGGTCACTGAGTGAATGTGGGTCTTGGCGTTGAGAAAGAAATCTCTGGGAGATTTTCTCCATTTGATATTATGTGAAGCTGTCAGGTCTCCTGTGCACTAGTGTCCTGAACTTGGTTTTCCCTCCTCAGATGCAGAGCTCTGACTCCTGGGTAGAGCACCTAGAGACAGTCATCCTCACAGCTCTGAAAACGTGGGGAGAAAAGAGAAGGAAACAAAGAATGAGGATAAAATAAAACAAAATAAAGTAAAATCAAATAAAATGAAGTTATTAAAATGAAAAATATGTATTAAGAGAAAATTTTAAAAATTAAAAAGAAAAGCAGTCACCCAGAATTCTAGCAAAAATGGTTAAAGCTTAGCTATACAGACAAAATGACTCACAGCGGCATACACCTACACATTCACAAAAAGTGAAAAATGGAAGAACTAATATATCTATGCTCACAAAGTCCACCTCTTCAATTTTGGACTGATTCATTGTTCTATTCAGGTGTTCCAGAGATGCGGGGTAATTCACGTTGAGTGTGGAGATTTCATCCACTCTTCGTGCGGGTGCTGGGAGAGATTACTTTTTCGCTTCTTTGCTCGCACAGCTCTGCTTTTAGAGTTGCATTTGTTTCATTCCATAGATTTGGGTGTTCCTATTTACATTTTCAATTTTTCCCAGGTATTTGTGATCCCATCTTAGTTTTCTACAGTGTATTCTTGGTTATGTAACAGCGTTTTGTTTAGCTTCCATGTGTTTGTATTATTTATAGTTTTTTTTCTTTTAATTCCTATCTAGTTTCATAGCACTATAGGCGGAAATTATACCTGATGCTATTTCAATTTTCTTAGATTTCTAAGGCTTTATGTGTGACCCTACATATGATATATCTTGAAGAGTGTTTCATGAGTACCTGAGGAGAGAGGGTTTTCTGTTGTTTTGCAATAGAATGTTGTATATTTATGAATGAATTCCCTCTTGTTCAACGTGTCATTGAAAGCTTATGTTTCCTAATTTAGTTTCATTTTGGATGATCTATCCATTGGTGATTGTGGGGTGGTAATGTCCCCTACTCTTATGGTTTTACTGTCAAGTTCCGCTTTATGGCTGTTAGGATATTCCTTATGTATTGAAGTGCTCCTCGGTTGGGTTCATAAGTATTTGCATTTCTGACATCCTCTCCTTGGTTTGATCCCTTGATCAGTGTGTAGTGTCCTTGTTTGTTTCTTGAAATAGTCTTTATCTTAAAGTCTATTTCTTCTGATATGAGAATTGTAACTCCAGGTTTCCTTTGATTTCCATGTGCATGGAATGTCTCTTGCCATATCCTCAGTTTCAGTCTGTATCTATCCCTAGGTCTAAAATGGGTCACTTCTATTCAGCATATATAATTGGCTTGTTGTTGTATCCCTTCAGCCAGTTTATCTCTTGTGGTTGGAGCAATGAATCCATTTACATGTAAGGTAATTGTCAATATGGATGTTCCTCTTCCTGTTTTGTTAATTATTTTTGGTTTGTTCTAGGAGGTCTTTTCTTGTCTTTGTGATGCCTGCCTAGAGAAGTTCCTTTATCCTTTGGTATAAAGCTGTTGCGTGGTGCTGAATTCTCTTTCCGTTTGTTTTTCTGTAAAGTTTTTAGTTTCTCTGTCCAATCTCAATGAGATTCTTGCTGAAAACTGTAACATTGGTTGTAGGTTTTTTTCCTTTCATCTCTATAAATACGTATACTACCACTTCCTTCTCTCTTGCAGAATTTCTGCTGAAAGGTCGGCTGTTAACTTACGTGGATTCCCTTGAATGGTAAATGGTGTTTTTCCCATGCTGCTTTTTACATGTTTCCTATACATTTAGATTTTAGTAGTTTGATGAATACGTGTCTTGGCGTGTTTCTCCTTGGAATTATCCTGTATGAGACTCTCTGTGCTTCCTGGACTTGATTAACTCTTTCCTTTCCCATACTAGGGAAGTTTTCAACTATAATCTCTTCAAATATATTCTCACGCCTTTTCTCTTTCTCTTCTTCTTCTGAGAGCCATATAATTCGAATGTTGGTGCATTTAATGTTGTCCCAAGGGTCGCTGAGACTGTCCTCCGTTCCTTTCATTCTTTGTTCTTTATTTTGATCCGCAGTATTTATTTGAACTATTTTATCTTCCAGGCCACTTAACCGTTCTTGTGCCTCAGTTATTGTGCTAGTGATCCATGCTAGAGAATAATTATTTTCATTTATTGTGTTCTTCAATACTGTTTGTTTGCTCTTCAGTTCTTGTCGACCCCTGTGAAACGTTTCCTGTATTTTCTCTCTCCTATTTCCACGATGTTGAATCGTTTTTCCTATCATTATTCTGAGTTCTTTTTCGGGTAGACTGCCTATTTCCTCTTCATTTGTTAGGTCTGGTGCGTTTTGACCTTGCTGCTTCGTCAGCTGTGAGTTTTTTGGTCTCCTAATTTTGGTTAACTTACTGTGCTTGGGGTTCCTTTTCACAGGCGTCATGCCCGTAGTTATTGTTGTTTTTGGTGTCTGTTCCAAGCGGCTAAGGTTTGTTAAGTGGGTTGTGTAGGCTTCTTCGTGAGGGGAGTTATGCTTGTGTTCTTTTGAATGAGGATGGATCCTGTCTTTCTGGTGGGCATTTCCACAACTGCTGGTGTGTATTTTGGTGCCTCCGTCCTTATGATGATTTAAGGCATCCTCTCTGATAACGGATGGGACTGTTTCTGTCTTGCTCATTGTTTGGCATACGGTGTCCAGCACTGTTGCTTACTGGTCACTGAGTGAATGTGGGTCTTGGCGTTGAGAAAGGAATCTCTGGGAGATTTTCTCCATTTGATATTATGTGAAGCTGTCAGGTCTCCTGTGCACCAGTGTCCTGAACTTGGTTTTCCCTCCTCAGATGCAGAGCTCTGACTCCTGGTTAGAGCACCTAGAGACAGTCATCCTCACACCTCAGAAAACGTTGGGAGAAAAGAGAAGGAAACAAAGAATGAGGATAAAATAAAACAAAATAAAGTAAAATCAAATAAAATGAAGTTATTAAAATGAAAAATATGTATTAAGAGAAAATTTTAAAAATTAAAAAGAAAAGCAGTCACCCAGAATTCTAGCACAAATGGTTAAAGCTTAGCTATGCAGACAAAATGACTCACAGCGGCATACACCTACACATTCACAAAAAGTGAAAAAGTGGAAAAACTAATATATCTATGCTCACTAAGTCCACCTCTTCAATTTTGGACTGATTCATTGTTTTATTCAGGTGTTCCAGAGATGCGGGGTACTTCACGTTGAATGTGGAGATTTCATCCACTCTTCGTGCGGGTGGTGGGAGAGATTAATTTTTCACTTCTTTGCTCGCACAGCTCTGCTTTTAGAGTTGCATTTGTTTCATTGCATAGATTTGGGTGTTCCTATTTACATTTTCAATTTTTCCCAGGTATTTGTGATCCCATCTTAGTTTTCTACAGTGTATTCTTGGTTATGTAACAGCGTTTTGTTTAGCTTCCATGTGTTTGTATTATTTACAGTTTTATTTCTTTTAATTCCTATCTAGTTTCATAGCACTGTAGGCGGAAATTATACCTGATGCTATTTCAATTTTCTTAGATTTCTAAGGCTTTATGTGTGACCCTACATATGATATATTTTGGAGAGTGTTTCATGAGTACCTGAGGAGAGAGGGTTTTCTGTTGTTTTGCAATAGAATGTTGTATATTTATGAATGAATTCCCTCTTGTCCAACGTGTCATTGAAAGCTTATGTTTCCTAATTTAGTTTCATTTTGGATGATCTATCCATTAGGTGATTGTGGGGTGGTAATGTCCCCTACTCTTATGGTTTTACTGTCAAGTTCCGCTTTATGGCTGTTAGGATATACCTTATGTATTGAAGTGCTCCTCGGTTGGGTTCATAAGTATTTGCATTTCTTACATCCTCTCCTTGGTTTGATCCCTTGATCAGTGTGTAGTGTCCTTGTTTGTTTCTTGAAATAGTCTTTATCTTAAAGTCTATTTCTTCTGATATGAGAATTGTAACACCAGTTTTCCTTTGATTTCCATGTGCATGGAATGTCTCTTGCCATATCCTCAGTTTCAGTCTGTATCTATCCCTAGGTCTAAAATGGGTCTCTTCTAGGCAGCATATATAATGGGCTTGTTGTTGTATCCCTTCAGCCAGTTTATCTGTTGTGGTTGGAGCAATGAATCCATTTACATGTAAGGAAATTGTCAATATGGATGTTCCTCTTCCCGTTTTGTTAATTGTTTTTGGTTTGTTCTAGGAGGTCTTTTCTTTTCTTTGTGATTCCTGCCTAGAGAAGTTCCTTTATCCTTTGGTATAAAGCTGTTGCGTGGTGCTGAATTCTCTTTCCATTTGTTTTTCTATAAAATTGTTAGTTTCTCTGTCCAATCTCAATGAGATTCTTGCTGAAAACAGTAACATTGGTTGTAGGTTTTTTCCTTTCATCTCTTTAAATACGTATACTGCCACTTCCTTCTCTCTTGCAGAATTTCTGCTGAAAGGTCGGCTGTTAACTTACGTGGATTCCCTTGAATGGTAAATGGTGCTTTTCCCATGCTGCTTTTTACATGTTTCCTATACATTTAGATTTTAATAGTTTGATGAATACGTGTCTTGGCGTGTTTCTCCTTGGAATTATCCTGTATGAGACTCTCTGTGCTTCCTGGACTTGATTACCTCTTTCCTTTCCCATACTAGGGAAATTTTCAACTATAATCTCTTCAAATATATTCTCACGCATTTTCTCTTTCTCTTCTTCTTCTGAGAGCCATATAATTCGAATGTTGGTGCATTTAATGTTGTCCCAAGGGTCGCTGAGACTGTCCTCCGTTCCTTTCATTCTTTGTTCTTTATTTTGATCCGCAGTATTTATTTGAACTATTTTATCTTCCAGGCCACTTAACCGTTCTTGTGCCTCAGTTATTGTGCTAGTGATCCATGCTAGAGAATAATTATTTTCATTTATTGTGTTCTTCATCACTGTTTGTTTGCTCTTCAGTTCTTGTCGACCCCTGTGAAACGTTTCCTGTATTTTCTCTCTCCTATTTCCACGATGTTGAATCGTTTTTCCTATCATTATTCTGAGTTCTTTTTCGGGTAGACTGCCTATTTCCTCTTCATTTGTTAGGTCTGGTGCGTTTTGACCTTGCTGCTTCGTCAGCTGTGTGTTTTTTGGTCTCCTAATTTTGGTTAACTTACTGTGCTTGGGGTTCCTTTTCACAGGCGTCATGCCCGTAGTTATTGTTGTTTTTGGTGTCTGTCCCAGGCGGCTAAGGTTTGTTAAGTGGGTTGTGTAGGCTTCTTCGTGGAGGGGAGTTATGCTTGTGTTCTTTTGAATGAGGCTGGATCCTGTCTTTCTGGTGGGCATTTCCACAACTGCTGGTGTGTATTTTGGTGCCTCCGTCCTTATGATGATTTAAGGCATCCTCTCTGATAACGGATGGGACTGTTTCTGTCTTGCTCATTGTTTGGCATACGGTGTCCAGCACTGTTGCTTACTGGTCACTGAGTGAATGTGGGTCTTGGCGTTGAGAAAGAAATCTCTGGGAGATATTCTACATTTGATATTATGTGAAGGTGTCAGGTCTCCTGTGCACCAGTGTCCTGAACTTGGTTTTCCCTCCTCAGATGCTGAGCTCTGACTCCTGGGTAGAGCACCTAGAGACAGTCATCCTCACAGCTCTGAAAACGTGGGGAGAAAAGAGAAGGAAACAAAGAATGAGGATAAAATAAAACAAAATAAAGTAAAATCAAATAAAATGAAGTTATTAAAATGAAAAATATGTATTAAGAGACAATTTTAAAAATTAAAAAGAAAAGCAGTCACCCAGAATTCTAGCAAAAATGGTTAAAGCTTAGCTATACAGACAAAATGACTCACAGCGGCATACACCTACACATTCACAAAAAGTGAAAAATGGAAGAACTAATATATCTATGCTCACAAAGTCCACCTCTTCAATTTTGGACTGATTCATTGTTCTCTTCAGGTGTTCCAGAGATGCGGGGTACTTCACGTTGAATGTGGAGATTTCATCCACTCTTCGTGCGGGTGCTGGGAGAGATTACTTTTTTGCTTCTTTGCTCGCACAGCTCTGCTTTTAGAGTTGCATTTGTTTCATTCCATAGATTTGGGTGTTCCTATTTACATTTTCAATTTTTCCCAGGTATTTGTGATCCCATCTTAGTTTTCTACAGTGTATTCTTGGTTATGTAACAGCGTTTTGTTTAGCTTCCATGTGTTTGTATTATTTACCGTTTTTTTTCTTTTAATTCCTATCTAGTTTCATAGCACTGTAGGCGGAAATTATACCTGATGCTATTTCAATTTTCTTAGATTTCTAAGGCTTTATGTGTGACCCTACATATGATATATCTTGGAGAGTGTTTCATGAGTACCTGAGGAGAGAGGGTTTTCTGTTGTTTTGCAATAGAATGTTGTATATTTCTGAATGAATTCCCTCTTGTTCAACGTGTCATTGAAAGCTTATGTTTCCTAATTTAGTTTCATTTTGGATGATCTATCCATTGGTGATTGTGGGGTGGTAATGTCCCCTACTCTTATGGTTTTACTGTCAAGTTCCGCTTTATGGCTGTTAGGATATACCTTATGTATTGAAGTGCTCCTCGGTTGGGTTCATAAGTATTTGCATTTCTTATATCCTCTCCTTGGTTTGATCCCTTGATCAGGGTGTAGTGTCCTTGTTTGTTTCTTGAAATATTCTTTATCTTAAAGTCTATTTCTTCTGATATGAGAATTGTAACTCCAGGTTTCCTTTGATTTCCATGTGCATGGAATGTCTCTTGCCATATCCTCAGTTTCAGTCTGTATCTATCCCTAGGTCTAAAATGGGTCTCTTCTAGGCAGCATATATAATGGGCTTGTTGTTGTATCCCTTCAGCCAGTTTATCTGTTGTGGTTGGAGCAATGAATCCATTTACATGTAAGGTAATTGTCAATATGGATGTTCCTCTTCCCGTTTTGTTAATGTTTTTTGGTTTGTTCTAGGAAGTCTTTTCTTTTCTTTGTGATTCCTGCCTAGAGAAGTTCCTTTATCCTTAGGTATAAAGCTGTTGCGTGGTGCTGAATTCTCTTTCCGTTTGTTTTTCTGTAAAGTTTTTAGTTTCTCTGTCCAATCTCAATGAGATTCTTGCTGAAAACAGTAACATTGGTTGTAGGTTTTTTCCTTTCATCTCTTTAAATACGTATACTGCCACTTCCTTCTCTCTTGCAGAATTTCTGCTGAAAGGTCGGCTGTTAACTTACGTGGATTCCCTTGAATGGTAAATGGTGCTTTTCCCATGCTGCTTTTTACATGTTTCCTATACATTTAGATTTTAATAGTTTGATGAATACGTGTCTTGGCGTGTTTCTCCTTGGAATTATCCTGTATGAGACTCTCTGTGCTTCCTGGACTTGGTTAACTCTTTCCTTTCCCATACTAGGGAAGTTTTCAACTATAATCTCTTCAAATATGTTCTCACGCCTTTTCTCTTTCTCTTCTTCTTCTGAGAGCCATATAATTCGAATGTTGGTGCATTTCATGTTGTCCCAAGGGTCGCTGAGACTGTCCTCCGTTCCTTTCATTCTTTGTTCTTTATTTTGATCCGCAGTATTTATTTGAACTATTTTATCTTCCAGGCCACTTAACCGTTCTTGTGCCTCAGTTATTGTGCTAGTGATCCATGCTAGAGAATAATTATTTTCATTTATTGTGTTCTTCATCACTGTTTGTTTGCTCTTCAGTTCTTGTCGACCCCTGTGAAACGTTTCCTGTATTTTCTCTCTCCTATTTCCACGATGTTGAATCGTTTTTCCTATCATTATTCTGAGTTCTTTTTCGGGTAGACTGCCTATTTCCTCTTCATTTGTTAGGTCTGGTGCCTTTTGACCTTGCTGCTTCGTCAGCTGTTTGTGTTTTGGTCTCCTAATTTTGGTTAACTTACTGTGCTTGGGGTTCCTTTTCACAGGCGTCATGCCCGTAGTTATTGTTGTTTTTGGTGTCTGTCCCAAGCGGCTAAGGTTTGTTAAGTGGGTTGTGTAGGCTTTTTCGTGGAGGGGAGTTATGCTTGTGTTCTTTTGAATGAGGCTGGCTCCTGTCTTTCTGGTGGGCATTTCCACAACTGCTGGTGTGTATTTTGGTGCCTCCGTCCTTATGATGATTTAAGGCATCCTCTCTCATAACGGATGGGACTGTTTCTGTCTTGCTCATTGTTTGGCATACGGTGTCCAGCACTGTTGCTTACTGGTCACTGAGTGAATGTGGGTCTTGGCGTTGAGAAAGAAATCTCTGGGAGATTTTCTCCATTTGATATTATGTGAAGCTGTCAGGTCTCCTGTGCACCAGTGTCCTGAACTTGGTTTTCCCTCCTCAGATGCAGAGCTCTGACTCCTGGTTAGAGCACCTAGAGACATTCATCCTCACAGCTCAGAAAAAGTGGGAGAGAAAAGAGAAGGAAACAAAGAATGAGGATAAAGTAAAACAAAATAAAGTAAAATCAAATAAAATGAAGTTATTAAAATGAAAACTATGTATTAAGAGAAAATTTTAAAAATTAAAAAGAAAAGCAGTCACACAGAACTCTAGCACAAATGGTTAAAGCTTAGCTCTACAGACAAAATGACTCACAGCGGCATACACCTACACGTTCACAAAAAGTGAAAAAGTGGAAAAACTAATATATCTATGCTCACTAATCCACCTCCTCAATTTTGGACTGATTCATTGTTCTATTCAGGTGTTCCAGAGATGCGGGGTACTTCACGTTGAATGTGGAGATTTCATCCACTCTTCGTGCGGGTGCTGGGAGAGATTACTTTTTCGCTTCTTTGCTCGCACAGCTCTGCTTTTAGAGTTGCATTTGTTTCATTCCATAGATTTGGGTGTTCCTATTTACATTTTCAATTTTTCCCAGGTATTTGTGATCCCATCTTAGTTTTGTACAGTGTATTCTTGGTTATGTAACAGCGTTTTGTTTACCTTCCATGTGTTTGTATTATTTACAGTTTTTTTTCTTTTAATTCCTATCTAGTTTCATAGCACTGTAGGCGGAAATTATACCTGATGCTATTTCAATTTTCTTAGATTTCTAAGGCTTTATGTGTGACCCTACATATGATATAACTTGGAGAGTGTTTCATGAGTACCTGAGGAGAGAGGGTTTTCTGTTGTTTTGCAATAGAATGTTGTATATTTATGAATGAATTCCCTCTTGTCCAACGTGTCATTGAAAGCTTATGTTTCCTAATTTAGTTTCATTTTGGATGATCTATCCATTGGTGATTGTGGGGTGGTAATGTCCCCTACTCTTATGGTTTTACTGTCAAGTTCCGCTTTATGGCTGTTAGGATATACCTTATGTATTGAAGTGCTCCTCGGTTGGGTTCATAAGTATTTGCATTTCTTATATCCTCTCCTTGGTTTGATCCCTTGATCAGTGTGTAGTGTCCTTGTTTGTTTCTTGAAATAGTCTTTATCTTAAAGTCTATTTCTTCTGATATGAGAATTGTAACTCCAGGTTTCCTTTGATTTCCATGTGCATGGAATGTCTCTTGCCATATCCTCAGTTTCAGTCTGTATCTATCCCTAGGTCTAAAATGGGTCTCTTCTAGGCAGCATATATAATGGGCTTGTTGTTGTATCCCTTCAGCCAGTTTATCTGTTGTGGTTGGAGCAATGAATCCATTTACATGTAAGGTAATTGTCAATATGGATGTTCCTCTTCCCGTTTTGTTAATTGTTTTTGGTTTGTTCTAGGAGGTCTTTTCTTTTCTTTGTGATTCCTGCCTAGGGAAGTTCCTTTATCCTTTGGTATAAAGCTGTTGCGTGGTGCTGAATTCTCTTTCCGTTTGTTTTTCTGTAAAGTTTTTAGTTTCTCTGTCCAATCTCAATGAGATTCTTGCTGAAAACAGTAACATTGGTTGTAGGTTTTTTTTCTTTCATCTCTTTAAATACGTATACTGCCACTTCCTTCTCTCTTGCAGAATTTCTGCTGAAAGGTCGGCTGTTAACTTACGTGGATTCCCTTGAATGGTAAATGGTGCTTTGCCCATGCTGCTTTTCACATGTTTCCTATACATTTAGATTTTAAGAGTTTGATGAATACGTGTCTTGGCGTGTTTCTCCTTGGAATTATCCTGTATGAGACTCTCTGTGCTTCCTGGACTTGATTAACTCTTTCCTTTCCCATACTAGGGAAGTTTTCAACTATAATCTTTTCAAATATATTCTCACGCCTTTTCTCTTTCTCTTCTTCTTCTGAGAGCCATATAATTCGAATGTTGGTGCATTTAATGTTGTCCCAAGGGTCGCTGAGACTGTCCTCCGTTCCTTTCATTCTTTGTTCTTTATTTTGATCCGCAGTATTTATTTGAACTATTTTATCTTCCAGGCCACTTAACCGTTCTTGTGCCTCAGTTATTGTGCTAGTGATCCATGCTAGAGAATAATTATTTTCATTTATTGTGTTCTTCATCACTGTTTGTTTGCTCTTCAGTTCTTGTCGACCCCTGTGAAACGTTTCCTGTATTTTCTCTCTCCTATTTCCACGATGTTGAATCGTTTTTCCTATCATTATTCTGAATTCTTTTTCGGGTAGACTGCCTATTTCCTCTTCATTTGTTAGGTCTGGTGCCTTTTGACCTTGCTGCTTCGTCAGCTGTTTGTGTTTTGGTCTCCTAATTTTGGTTAACTTACTGTGCTTGGGGTTCCTTTTCACAGGCGTCATGCCCGTAGTTATTGTTGTTTTTGGTGTCTGTCCCAAGCGGCTAAGGTTTGTTAAGTGGGTTGTGTAGGCTTTTTCGTGGAGGGGAGTTATGCTTGTGTTCTTTTGAATGAGGCTGGCTCCTGTCTTTCTGGTGGGCATTTCCACAACTGCTGGTGTGTATTTTGGTGCCTCCGTCCTTATGATGATTTAAGGCATCCTCTCTCATAACGGATGGGACTGTTTCTGTCTTGCTCATTGTTTGGCATACGGTGTCCAGCACTGTTGCTTACTGGTCACTGAGTGAATGTGGGTCTTGGCGTTGAGAAAGAAATCTCTGGGAGATTTTCTCCATTTGATATTATGTGAAGCTGTCAGGTCTCCTGTGCACCAGTGTCCTGAACTTGGTTTTCCCTCCTCAGATGCAGAGCTCTGACTCCTGGTTAGAGCACCTAGAGACATTCATCCTCACAGCTCAGAAAAAGTGGGAGAGAAAAGAGAAGGAAACAAAGAATGAGGATAAAGTAAAACAAAATAAAGTAAAATCAAATAAAATGAAGTTATTAAAATGAAAACTATGTATTAAGAGAAAATTTTAAAAATTAAAAAGAAAAGCAGTCACACAGAACTCTAGCACAAATGGTTAAAGCTTAGCTCTACAGACAAAATGACTCACAGCGGCATACACCTACACGTTCACAAAAAGTGAAAAAGTGGAAAAACTAATATATCTATGCTCACTAATCCACCTCCTCAATTTTGGACTGATTCATTGTTCTATTCAGGTGTTCCAGAGATGCGGGGTACTTCACGTTGAATGTGGAGATTTCATCCACTCTTCGTGCGGGTGCTGGGAGAGATTACTTTTTCGCTTCTTTGCTCGCACAGCTCTGCTTTTAGAGTTGCATTTGTTTCATTCCATAGATTTGGGTGTTCCTATTTACATTTTCAATTTTTCCCAGGTATTTGTGATCCCATCTTAGTTTTGTACAGTGTATTCTTGGTTATGTAACAGCGTTTTGTTTACCTTCCATGTGTTTGTATTATTTACAGTTTTTTTTCTTTTAATTCCTATCTAGTTTCATAGCACTGTAGGCGGAAATTATACCTGATGCTATTTCAATTTTCTTAGATTTCTAAGGCTTTATGTGTGACCCTACATATGATATAACTTGGAGAGTGTTTCATGAGTACCTGAGGAGAGAGGGTTTTCTGTTGTTTTGCAATAGAATGTTGTATATTTATGAATGAATTCCCTCTTGTCCAACGTGTCATTGAAAGCTTATGTTTCCTAATTTAGTTTCATTTTGGATGATCTATCCATTGGTGATTGTGGGGTGGTAATGTCCCCTACTCTTATGGTTTTACTGTCAAGTTCCGCTTTATGGCTGTTAGGATATACCTTATGTATTGAAGTGCTCCTCGGTTGGGTTCATAAGTATTTGCATTTCTTATATCCTCTCCTTGGTTTGATCCCTTGATCAGTGTGTAGTGTCCTTGTTTGTTTCTTGAAATAGTCTTTATCTTAAAGTCTATTTCTTCTGATATGAGAATTGTAACTCCAGGTTTCCTTTGATTTCCATGTGCATGGAATGTCTCTTGCCATATCCTCAGTTTCAGTCTGTATCTATCCCTAGGTCTAAAATGGGTCTCTTCTAGGCAGCATATATAATGGGCTTGTTGTTGTATCCCTTCAGCCAGTTTATCTGTTGTGGTTGGAGCAATGAATCCATTTACATGTAAGGTAATTGTCAATATGGATGTTCCTCTTCCCGTTTTGTTAATTGTTTTTGGTTTGTTCTAGGAGGTCTTTTCTTTTCTTTGTGATTCCTGCCTAGGGAAGTTCCTTTATCCTTTGGTATAAAGCTGTTGCGTGGTGCTGAATTCTCTTTCCGTTTGTTTTTCTGTAAAGTTTTTAGTTTCTCTGTCCAATCTCAATGAGATTCTTGCTGAAAACAGTAACATTGGTTGTAGGTTTTTTTTCTTTCATCTCTTTAAATACGTATACTGCCACTTCCTTCTCTCTTGCAGAATTTCTGCTGAAAGGTCGGCTGTTAACTTACGTGGATTCCCTTGAATGGTAAATGGTGCTTTGCCCATGCTGCTTTTCACATGTTTCCTATACATTTAGATTTTAAGAGTTTGATGAATACGTGTCTTGGCGTGTTTCTCCTTGGAATTATCCTGTATGAGACTCTCTGTGCTTCCTGGACTTGATTAACTCTTTCCTTTCCCATACTAGGGAAGTTTTCAACTATAATCTTTTCAAATATATTCTCACGCCTTTTCTCTTTCTCTTCTTCTTCTGAGAGCCATATAATTCGAATGTTGGTGCATTTAATGTTGTCCCAAGGGTCGCTGAGACTGTCCTCCGTTCCTTTCATTCTTTGTTCTTTATTTTGATCCGCAGTATTTATTTGAACTATTTTATCTTCCAGGCCACTTAACCGTTCTTGTGCCTCAGTTATTGTGCTAGTGATCCATGCTAGAGAATAATTATTTTCATTTATTGTGTTCTTCATCACTGTTTGTTTGCTCTTCAGTTCTTGTCGACCCCTGTGAAACGTTTCCTGTATTTTCTCTCTCCTATTTCCACGATGTTGAATCGTTTCTCCTATCATTATTCTGAATTCTTTTTCGGGTAGACTGCCTATTTCCTCTTCATTTGTTAGGTCTGGTGCCTTTTGACCTTGCTGCTTCGTCAGCTGTTTGTGTTTTGGTCTCCTAATTTTGGTTAACTTACTGTGCTTGGGGTTCCTTTTCACAGGCGTCATGCCCGTAGTTATTGTTGTTTTTGGTGTCTGTCCCAAGCGGCTAAGGTTTGTTAAGTGGGTTGTGTAGGCTTTTTCGTGGAGGGGAGTTATGCTTGTGTTCTTTTGAATGAGGCTGGCTCCTGTCTTTCTGGTGGGCATTTCCACAACTGCTGGTGTGTATTTTGGTGCCTCCGTCCTTATGATGATTTAAGGCATCCTCTCTCATAACGGATGGGACTGTTTCTGTCTTGCTCATTGTTTGGCATACGGTGTCCAGCACTGTTGCTTACTGGTCACTGAGTGAATGTGGGTCTTGGCGTTGAGAAAGAAATCTCTGGGAGATTTTCTCCATTTGATATTATGTGAAGCTGTCAGGTCTCCTGTGCACCAGTGTCCTGAACTTGGTTTTCCCTCCTCAGATGCAGAGCTCTGACTCCTGGTTAGAGCACCTAGAGACATTCATCCTCACAGCTCAGAAAAAGTGGGAGAGAAAAGAGAAGGAAACAAAGAATGAGGATAAAATAAAACAAAATAAAGTAAAATCAAATAAAATGAAGTTATTAAAATGAAAACTATGTATTAAGAGAAAATTTTAAAAATTAAAAAGAAAAGCAGTCACACAGAACTCTAGCACAAATGGTTAAAGCTTAGCTCTACAGACAAAATGACTCACAGCGGCATACACCTACACGTTCACAAAAAGTGAAAAAGTGGAAAAACTAATATATCTATGCTCACTAATCCACCTCCTCAATTTTGGACTGATTCATTGTTCTATTCAGGTGTTCCAGAGATGCGGGGTACTTCACGTTGAATGTGGAGATTTCATCCACTCTTCGTGCGGGTGCTGGGAGAGATTACTTTTTCGCTTCTTTGCTCGCACAGCTCTGCTTTTAGAGTTGCATTTGTTTCATTCCATAGATTTGGGTGTTCCTATTTACATTTTCAATTTTTCCCAGGTATTTGTGATCCCATCTTAGTTTTCTACAGTGTATTCTTGGTTATGTAACAGCGTTTTGTTTAGCTTCCATGTGTTTGTATTATTTACAGTTTTTTTTCTTTTAATTCCTATCTAGTTTCATAGCACTGTAGGCGGAAATTATACCTGATGCTATTTCAATTTTCTTAGATTTCTAAGGCTTTATGTGTGACACTACATATGATATATCTTGGAGAGTGTTTCATGAGTACCTGAGGAGAGAGGGTTTTCTGTTGTTTTGCAATAGAATGTTGTATATTTATGAATGAATTCCCTCTTGTCCAACGTGTCATTGAAAGCTTATGTTTCCTAATTTAGTTTCATTTTGGATGATCTATCCATTGGTGATTGTGGGGTGGTAATGTCCCCTACTCTTATGGTTTTACTGTCAAGTTCCGCTTTATGGCTGTTAGGATATACCTTATGTATTGAAGTGCTCCTCGGTTGGGTTCATAAGTATTTGCATTTCTTATATCCTCTCCTTGGTTTGATCCCTTGATCAGTGTGTAGTGTCCTTGTTTGTTTCTTGAAATAGTCTTTATCTTAAAGTCTATTTCTTCTGATATGAGAATTGTAACTCCAGGTTTCCTTTGATTTCCATGTGCATGGAATGTCTCTTGCCATATCCTCCGTTTCAGTCTGTATCTATCCCTAGGTCTAAAATGGGTCTCTTCTAGGCAGCATATATAATGGGCTTGTTGTTGTATCCCTTCAGCCAGTTTATCTGTTGTGGTTGGAGCAATGAATCCATTTACATGTAAGGTAATTGTCAATATGGATGTTCCTCTTCCCGTTTTGTTAATTGTTTTTGGTTTGTTCTAGGAGGTCTTTTCTTTTCTTTGTGATTCCTGCCTAGGGAAGTTCCTTTATCCTTTGGTATAAAGCTGTTGCGTGGTGCTGAATTCTCTTTCCGTTTGTTTTTCTGTAAAGTTTTTAGTTTCTCTGTCCAATCTCAATGAGATTCTTGCTGAAAACAGTAACATTGGTTGTAGGTTTTTTTTCTTTCATCTCTTTAAATACGTATACTGCCACTTCCTTCTCTCTTGCAGAATTTCTGCTGAAAGGTCGGCTGTTAACTTACGTGGATTCCCTTGAATGGTAAATGGTGCTTTGCCCATGCTGCTTTTCACATGTTTCCTATACATTTAGATTTTAAGAGTTTGATGAATACGTGTCTTAGCGTGTTTCTCCTTGGAATTAGCCTGTATGAGACTCTCTGTGCTTCCTGGACTTGATTAACTCTTTCCTTTCCCATACTAGGGAAGTTTTCAACTATAATCTTTTCAAATATATTCTCACGCCTTTTCTCTTTCTCTTCTTCTTCTGAGAGCCATATAATTCGAATGTTGGTGCATTTAATGTTGTCCCAAGGGTCGCTGAGACTGTCCTCCGTTCCTTTCATTCTTTGTTCTTTATTTTGATCCGCAGTATTTATTTGAACTATTTTATCTTCCAGGCCACTTAACCGTTCTTGTGCCTCAGTTATTGTGCTAGTGATCCATGCTAGAGAATAATTATTTTCATTTATTGTGTTCTTCATCACTGTTTGTTTGCTCTTCAGTTCTTGTCGACCCCTGTGAAACGTTTCCTGTATTTTCTCTCTCCTATTTCCACGATGTTGAATCGTTTTTCCTATCATTATTCTGAATTCTTTTTCGGGTAGACTGCCTATTTCCTCTTCATTTGTTAGGTCTGGTGCCTTTTGACCTTGCTGCTTCGTCAGCTGTTTGTGTTTTGGTCTCCTAATTTTGGTTAACTTACTGTGCTTGGGGTTCCTTTTCACAGGCGTCATGCCCGTAGTTATTGTTGTTTTTGGTGTCTGTCCCAAGCGGCTAAGGTTTGTTAAGTGGGTTGTGTAGGCTTTTTCGTGGAGGGGAGTTATGCTTGTGTTCTTTTGAATGAGGCTGGCTCCTGTCTTTCTGGTGGGCATTTCCACAACTGCTGGTGTGTATTTTGGTGCCTCCGTCCTTATGATGATTTAAGGCATCCTCTCTCATAACGGATGGGACTGTTTCTGTCTTGCTCATTGTTTGGCATACGGTGTCCAGCACTGTTGCTTACTGGTCACTGAGTGAATGTGGGTTTTGGCGTTGAGAAAGAAATCTCTGGGAGATTTTCTCCATTTGATATTATGTGAAGCTGTCAGGTCTCCTGTGCACAAGTGTCCTGAACTTGGTTTTCCCTCCTCAGATGCAGAGCTCTGACTCCTGGTTAGAGCACCTAGAGACATTCATCCTCACAGCTCAGAAAAATTGGGAGAGAAAAGAGAAGGAAACAAAGAATGAGGATAAAGTAAAACAAAATAAAGTAAAATCAAATAAAATGAAGTTATTAAAATGAAAACTATGTATTAAGAGAAAATTTTAAAAATTAAAAAGAAAAGCAGTCACACAGAACTCTAGCACAAATGGTTAAAGCTTAGCTCTACAGACAAAATGACTCACAGCGGCATACACCTACACGTTCACAAAAAGTGAAAAAGTGGAAAAACTAATATATCTATACTCACTAATCCACCTCCTCAATTTTGGACTGATTCATTGTTCTATTCAGGTGTTCCAGAGATGCGGGGTACTTCACGTTGAATGTGGAGATTTCATCCACTCTTCGTGCGGGTGCTGGGAGAGATTACTTTTTCGCTTCTTTGCTCGCACAGCTCTGCTTTTAGAGTTGCATTTGTTTCATTCCATAGATTTGGGTGTTCCTATTTACATTTTCAATTTTTCCCAGGTATTTGTGATCCCATCTTAGTTTTGTACAGTGTATTCTTGGTTATGTACCAGCGTTTTGTTTAGCTTCCATGTGTTTGTATTATTTACAGTTTTTTTTTCTTTTAATTCCTATCTAGTTTCATAGCATTGTAGGCGGAAATTATACCTGATGCTATTTCAATTTTCTTAGATTTCTAAGGCTTTATGTGTGACCCTACATATGATATAACTTGGAGAGTGTTTCATGAGTACCTGAGGAGAGAGGGTTTTCTGTTGTTTTGCAATAGAATGTTGTATATTTATGAATGAATTCCCTCTTGTCCAACGTGTCATTGAAAGCTTATGTTTCCTAATTTAGTTTCATTTTGGATGATCTATCCATTGGTGATTGTGGGGTGGTAATGTCCCCTACTCTTATGGTTTTACTGTCAAGTTCCACTTTATGGCTGTTAGGATATACCTTATGTATTGAAGTGCTCCTCGGTTGGGTTCATAAGTGTTTGCATTTCTTATATCCTCTCCTTGGTTTGATCCCTTGATCAGTGTGTAGTGTCCTTGTTTGTTTCTTGAAATAGTCTTTATCTTAAAGTCTATTTCTTCTGATATGAGAATTGTAACTCCAGGTTTCCTTTGATTTCCATGTGCATGGAATGTCTCTTGCCATATCCTCAGTTTCAGTCTGTATCTATCCCTAGGTCTAAAATGGGTCTCTTCTAGGCAGCATATATAATGGGCTTGTTGTTGTATCCCTTCAGCCAGTTTATCTGTTGTGGTTGGAGCAATGAATCCATTTACATGTAAGGTAATTGTCAATATGGATGTTCCTCTTCCCGTTTTGTTAATTGTTTTTGGTTTGTTCTAGGAGGTCTTTTCTTTTCTTTGTGATTCCTGCCTAGGGAAGTTCCTTTATCCTTTGGTATAAAGCTGTTGCGTGGTGCTGAATTCTCTTTCCGTTTGTTTTTCTGTAAAGTTTTTAGTTTCTCTGTCCAATCTCAATGAGATTCTTGCTGAAAACAGTAACATTGGTTGTAGGTTTTTTTCCTTTCATCCCTTTCAATACGTATACTGCCACTTCCTTCTCTCTTGCAGAATTTCTGCTGAAAGGTCGGCTGTTAACTTACGTGGATTCCCTTGAATGGTAAATGGTGCTTTTCCCATGCTGCTTTTTACATGTTTCCTATACATTTAGATTTTAATAGTTTGATGAATACGTGTCTTGGCGTGTTTCTCCTTGGAATTATCCTGTATGAGACTCTCTGTGCTTCCTGGACTTGATTACCTCTTTCCTTTCCCATACTAGGGAAGTTTTCAACTATAATCTCTTCAAATATATTCTCACGCCTTTTCTCTTTCTCTTCTTCTTCTGAGAGCCATATAATTCGAATGTTGGTGCATTTAATGTTGTCCCAAGGGTCGCTGAGACTGTCCTCCGTTCCTTTCATTCTTTGTTCTTTATTTTGATCCGCAGTATTTATTTGAACTATTTTATCTTCCAGGCCACTTAACCGTTCTTGTGCCTCAGTTATTGTGCTAGTGATCCATGCTAGAGAATAATTATTTTCATTTATTGTGTTCTTCATCACTGTTTGTTTGCTCTTCAGTTCTTGTCGACCCCTGTGAAACGTTTCCTGTATTTTCTCTCTCCTATTTCCACGATGTTGAATCGTTTTTCCTATCATTATTCTGAATTCTTTTTCGGGTAGACTGCCTATTTCCTCTTCATTTGTTAGGTCTGGTGCCTTTTGACCTTGCTGCTTCGTCAGCTGTTTGTGTTTTGGTCTCCTAATTTTGGTTAACTTACTGTGCTTGGGGTTCCTTTTCACAGGCGTCATGCCCGTAGTTATTGTTGTTTTTGGTGTCTGTCCCAAGCGGCTAAGGTTTGTTAAGTGGGTTGTGTAGGCTTTTTCGTGGAGGGGAGTTATGCTTGTGTTCTTTTGAATGAGGCTGGCTCCTGTCTTTCTGGTGGGCATTTCCACAACTGCTGGTGTGTATTTTGGTGCCTCCGTCCTTATGATGATTTAAGGCATCCTCTCTGATAACGGATGGGACTGTTTCTGTCTTGCTCATTGTTTGGCATACGGTGTCCAGCACTGTTGCTTACTGGTCACTGAGTGAATGTGGGTTTTGGCGTTGAGAAAGAAATCTCTGGGAGATTTTCTCCATTTGATATTATGTGAAGCTGTCAGGTCTCCTGTGCACAAGTGTCCTGAACTTGGTTTTCCCTCCTCAGATGCAGAGCTCTGACTCCTGGTTAGAGCACCTAGAGACATTCATCCTCACAGCTCAGAAAAAGTGGGAGAGAAAAGAGAAGGAAACAAAGAATGAGGATAAAGTAAAACAAAATAAAGTAAAATCAAATAAAATGAAGTTATTAAAATGAAAACTATGTATTAAGAGAAAATTTTAAAAATTAAAAAGAAAAGCAGTCACACAGAACTCTAGCACAAATGGTTAAAGCTTAGCTCTACAGACAAAATGACTCACAGCGGCATACACCTACACGTTCACAAAAAGTGAAAAAGTGGAAAAACTAATATATCTATACTCACTAATCCACCTCCTCAATTTTGGACTGATTCATTGTTCTATTCAGGTGTTCCAGAGATGCGGGGTACTTCACGTTGAATGTGGAGATTTCATCCACTCTTCGTGCGGGTGCTGGGAGAGATTACTTTTTCGCTTCTTTGCTCGCACAGCTCTGCTTTTAGAGTTGCATTTGTTTCATTCCATAGATTTCGGTGTTCCTATTTACATTTTCAATTTTTCCCAGGTATTTGTGATCCCATCTTAGTTTTGTACAGTGTATTCTTGGTTATGTACCAGCGTTTTGTTTAGCTTCCATGTGTTTGTATTATTTACAGTTTTTTTTTCTTTTAATTCCTATCTAGTTTCATAGCATTGTAGGCGGAAATTATACCTGATGCTATTTCAATTTTCTTAGATTTCTAAGGCTTTATGTGTGACCCTACATATGATATAACTTGGAGAGTGTTTCATGAGTACCTGAGGAGAGAGGGTTTTCTGTTGTTTTGCAATAGAATGTTGTATATTTATGAATGAATTCCCTCTTGTCCAACGTGTCATTGAAAGCTTATGTTTCCTAATTTAGTTTCATTTTGGATGATCTATCCATTGGTGATTGTGGGGTGGTAATGTCCCCTACTCTTATGGTTTTACTGTCAAGTTCCACTTTATGGCTGTTAGGATATACCTTATGTATTGAAGTGCTCCTCGGTTGGGTTCATAAGTGTTTGCATTTCTTATATCCTCTCCTTGGTTTGATCCCTTGATCAGTGTGTAGTGTCCTTGTTTGTTTCTTGAAATAGTCTTTATCTTAAAGTCTATTTCTTCTGATATGAGAATTGTAACTCCAGGTTTCCTTTGATTTCCATGTGCATGGAATGTCTCTTGCCATATCCTCAGTTTCAGTCTGTATCTATCCCTAGGTCTAAAATGGGTCTCTTCTAGGCAGCATATATAATGGGCTTGTTGTTGTATCCCTTCAGCCAGTTTATCTGTTGTGGTTGGAGCAATGAATCCATTTACATGTAAGGTAATTGTCAATATGGATGTTCCTCTTCCCGTTTTGTTAATTGTTTTTGGTTTGTTCTAGGAGGTCTTTTCTTTTCTTTGTGATTCCTGCCTAGGGAAGTTCCTTTATCCTTTGGTATAAAGCTGTTGCGTGGTGCTGAATTCTCTTTCCGTTTGTTTTTCTGTAAAGTTTTTAGTTTCTCTGTCCAATCTCAATGAGATTCTTGCTGAAAACAGTAACATTGGTTGTAGGTTTTTTTTCTTTCATCTCTTTAAATACGTATACTGCCACTTCCTTCTCTCTTGCAGAATTTCTGCTGAAAGGTCGGCTGTTAACTTACGTGGATTCCCTTGAATGGTAAATGGTGCTTTTCCCATGCTGCTTTTTACATGTTTCCTATACATTTAGATTTTAATAGTTTGATGAATACGTGTCTTGGCGTGTTTCTCCTTGGAATTATCCTGTATGAGACTCTCTGTGCTTCCTGGACTTGATTACCTCTTTCCTTTCCCATACTAGGGAAGTTTTCAACTATAATCTCTTCAAATATATTCTCACGCCTTTTCTCTTTCTCTTCTTCTTCTGAGAGCCATATAATTCGAATGTTGGTGCATTTAATGTTGTCCCAAGGGTCGCTGAGACTGTCCTCCGTTCCTTTCATTCTTTGTTCTTTATTTTGATCCGCAGTATTTATTTGAACTATTTTATCTTCCAGGCCACTTAACCGTTCTTGTGCCTCAGTTATTGTGCTAGTGATCCATGCTAGAGAATAATTATTTTCATTTATTGTGTTCTTCATCACTGTTTGTTTGCTCTTCAGTTCTTGTCGACCCCTGTGAAACGTTTCCTGTATTTTCTCTCTCCTATTTCCACGATGTTGAATCGTTTTTCCTATCATTATTCTGAATTCTTTTTCGGGTAGACTGCCTATTTCCTCTTCATTTGTTAGGTCTGGTGCCTTTTGACCTTGCTGCTTCGTCAGCTGTTTGTGTTTTGGTCTCCTAATTTTGGTTAACTTACTGTGCTTGGGGTTCCTTTTCACAGGCGTCATGCCCGTAGTTATTGTTGTTTTTGGTGTCTGTCCCAAGCGGCTAAGGTTTGTTAAGTGGGTTGTGTAGGCTTTTTCGTGGAGGGGAGTTATGCTTGTGTTCTTTTGAATGAGGCTGGCTCCTGTCTTTCTGGTGGGCATTTCCACAACTGCTGGTGTGTATTTTGGTGCCTCCGTCCTTATGATGATTTAAGGCATCCTCTCTGATAACGGATGGGACTGTTTCTGTCTTGCTCATTGTTTGGCATACGGTGTCCAGCACTGTTGCTTACTGGTCACTGAGTGAATGTGGGTTTTGGCGTTGAGAAAGAAATCTCTGGGAGATTTTCTCCATTTGATATTATGTGAAGCTGTCAGGTCTCCTGTGCACAAGTGTCCTGAACTTGGTTTTCCCTCCTCAGATGCAGAGCTCTGACTCCTGGTTAGAGCACCTAGAGACATTCATCCTCACAGCTCAGAAAAAGTGGGAGAGAAAAGAGAAGGAAACAAAGAATGAGGATAAAGTAAAACAAAATAAAGTAAAATCAAATAAAATGAAGTTATTAAAATGAAAACTATGTATTAAGAGAAAATTTTAAAAATTAAAAAGAAAAGCAGTCACACAGAACTCTAGCACAAATGGTTAAAGCTTAGCTCTACAGACAAAATGACTCACAGCGGCATACACCTACACGTTCACAAAAAGTGAAAAAGTGGAAAAACTAATATATCTATACTCACTAATCCACCTCCTCAATTTTGGACTGATTCATTGTTCTATTCAGGTGTTCCAGAGATGCGGGGTACTTCACGTTGAATGTGGAGATTTCATCCACTCTTCGTGCGGGTGCTGGGAGAGATTACTTTTTCGCTTCTTTGCTCGCACAGCTCTGCTTTTAGAGTTGCATTTGTTTCATTCCATAGATTTCGGTGTTCCTATTTACATTTTCAATTTTTCCCAGGTATTTGTGATCCCATCTTAGTTTTGTACAGTGTATTCTTGGTTATGTACCAGCGTTTTGTTTAGCTTCCATGTGTTTGTATTATTTACAGTTTTTTTTTCTTTTAATTCCTATCTAGTTTCATAGCATTGTAGGCGGAAATTATACCTGATGCTATTTCAATTTTCTTAGATTTCTAAGGCTTTATGTGTGACCCTACATATGATATAACTTGGAGAGTGTTTCATGAGTACCTGAGGAGAGAGGGTTTTCTGTTGTTTTGCAATAGAATGTTGTATATTTATGAATGAATTCCCTCTTGTCCAACGTGTCATTGAAAGCTTATGTTTCCTAATTTAGTTTCATTTTGGATGATCTATCCATTGGTGATTGTGGGGTGGTAATGTCCCCTACTCTTATGGTTTTACTGTCAAGTTCCACTTTATGGCTGTTAGGATATACCTTATGTATTGAAGTGCTCCTCGGTTGGGTTCATAAGTGTTTGCATTTCTTATATCCTCTCCTTGGTTTGATCCCTTGATCAGTGTGTAGTGTCCTTGTTTGTTTCTTGAAATAGTCTTTATCTTAAAGTCTATTTCTTCTGATATGAGAATTGTAACTCCAGGTTTCCTTTGATTTCCATGTGCATGGAATGTCTCTTGCCATATCCTCAGTTTCAGTCTGTATCTATCCCTAGGTCTAAAATGGGTCTCTTCTAGGCAGCATATATAATGGGCTTGTTGTTGTATCCCTTCAGCCAGTTTATCTGTTGTGGTTGGAGCAATGAATCCATTTACATGTAAGGTAATTGTCAATATGGATGTTCCTCTTCCCGTTTTGTTAATTGTTTTTGGTTTGTTCTAGGAGGTCTTTTCTTTTCTTTGTGATTCCTGCCTAGGGAAGTTCCTTTATCCTTTGGTATAAAGCTGTTGCGTGGTGCTGAATTCTCTTTCCGTTTGTTTTTCTGTAAAGTTTTTAGTTTCTCTGTCCAATCTCAATGAGATTCTTGCTGAAAACAGTAACATTGGTTGTAGGTTTTTTTTCTTTCATCTCTTTAAATACGTATACTGCCACTTCCTTCTCTCTTGCAGAATTTCTGCTGAAAGGTCGGCTGTTAACTTACGTGGATTCCCTTGAATGGTAAATGGTGCTTTTCCCATGCTGCTTTTTACATGTTTCCTATACATTTAGATTTTAATAGTTTGATGAATACGTGTCTTGGCGTGTTTCTCCTTGGAATTATCCTGTATGAGACTCTCTGTGCTTCCTGGACTTGATTACCTCTTTCCTTTCCCATACTAGGGAAGTTTTCAACTATAATCTCTTCAAATATATTCTCACGCCTTTTCTCTTTCTCTTCTTCTTCTGAGAGCCATATAATTCGAATGTTGGTGCATTTAATGTTGTCCCAAGGGTCGCTGAGACTGTCCTCCGTTCCTTTCATTCTTTGTTCTTTATTTTGATCCGCAGTATTTATTTGAACTATTTTATCTTCCAGGCCACTTAACCGTTCTTGTGCCTCAGTTATTGTGCTAGTGATCCATGCTAGAGAATAATTATTTTCATTTATTGTGTTCTTCATCACTGTTTGTTTGCTCTTCAGTTCTTGTCGACCCCTGTGAAACGTTTCCTGTATTTTCTCTCTCCTATTTCCACGATGTTGAATCGTTTTTCCTATCATTATTCTGAATTCTTTTTCGGGTAGACTGCCTATTTCCTCTTCATTTGTTAGGTCTGGTGCCTTTTGACCTTGCTGCTTCGTCAGCTGTTTGTGTTTTGGTCTCCTAATTTTGGTTAACTTACTGTGCTTGGGGTTCCTTTTCACAGGCGTCATGCCCGTAGTTATTGTTGTTTTTGGTGTCTGTCCCAAGCGGCTAAGGTTTGTTAAGTGGGTTGTGTAGGCTTTTTCGTGGAGGGGAGTTATGCTTGTGTTCTTTTGAATGAGGCTGGCTCCTGTCTTTCTGGTGGGCATTTCCACAACTGCTGGTGTGTATTTTGGTGCCTCCGTCCTTATGATGATTTAAGGCATCCTCTCTGATAACGGATGGGACTGTTTCTGTCTTGCTCATTGTTTGGCATACGGTGTCCAGCACTGTTGCTTACTGGTCACTGAGTGAATGTGGGTTTTGGCGTTGAGAAAGAAATCTCTGGGAGATTTTCTCCATTTGATATTATGTGAAGCTGTCAGGTCTCCTGTGCACAAGTGTCCTGAACTTGGTTTTCCCTCCTCAGATGCAGAGCTCTGACTCCTGGTTAGAGCACCTAGAGACATTCATCCTCACAGCTCAGAAAAAGTGGGAGAGAAAAGAGAAGGAAACAAAGAATGAGGATAAAGTAAAACAAAATAAAGTAAAATCAAATAAAATGAAGTTATTAAAATGAAAACTATGTATTAAGAGAAAATTTTAAAAATTAAAAAGAAAAGCAGTCACACAGAACTCTAGCACAAATGGTTAAAGCTTAGCTCTACAGACAAAATGACTCACAGCGGCATACACCTACACGTTCACAAAAAGTGAAAAAGTGGAAAAACTAATATATCTATACTCACTAATCCACCTCCTCAATTTTGGACTGATTCATTGTTCTATTCAGGTGTTCCAGAGATGCGGGGTACTTCACGTTGAATGTGGAGATTTCATCCACTCTTCGTGCGGGTGCTGGGAGAGATTACTTTTTCGCTTCTTTGCTCGCACAGCTCTGCTTTTAGAGTTGCATTTGTTTCATTCCATAGATTTCGGTGTTCCTATTTACATTTTCAATTTTTCCCAGGTATTTGTGATCCCATCTTAGTTTTGTACAGTGTATTCTTGGTTATGTACCAGCGTTTTGTTTAGCTTCCATGTGTTTGTATTATTTACAGTTTTTTTTTCTTTTAATTCCTATCTAGTTTCATAGCATTGTAGGCGGAAATTATACCTGATGCTATTTCAATTTTCTTAGATTTCTAAGGCTTTATGTGTGACCCTACATATGATATAACTTGGAGAGTGTTTCATGAGTACCTGAGGAGAGAGGGTTTTCTGTTGTTTTGCAATAGAATGTTGTATATTTATGAATGAATTCCCTCTTGTCCAACGTGTCATTGAAAGCTTATGTTTCCTAATTTAGTTTCATTTTGGATGATCTATCCATTGGTGATTGTGGGGTGGTAATGTCCCCTACTCTTATGGTTTTACTGTCAAGTTCCACTTTATGGCTGTTAGGATATACCTTATGTATTGAAGTGCTCCTCGGTTGGGTTCATAAGTGTTTGCATTTCTTATATCCTCTCCTTGGTTTGATCCCTTGATCAGTGTGTAGTGTCCTTGTTTGTTTCTTGAAATAGTCTTTATCTTAAAGTCTATTTCTTCTGATATGAGAATTGTAACTCCAGGTTTCCTTTGATTTCCATGTGCATGGAATGTCTCTTGCCATATCCTCAGTTTCAGTCTGTATCTATCCCTAGGTCTAAAATGGGTCTCTTCTAGGCAGCATATATAATGGGCTTGTTGTTGTATCCCTTCAGCCAGTTTATCTGTTGTGGTTGGAGCAATGAATCCATTTACATGTAAGGTAATTGTCAATATGGATGTTCCTCTTCCCGTTTTGTTAATTGTTTTTGGTTTGTTCTAGGAGGTCTTTTCTTTTCTTTGTGATTCCTGCCTAGGGAAGTTCCTTTATCCTTTGGTATAAAGCTGTTGCGTGGTGCTGAATTCTCTTTCCGTTTGTTTTTCTGTAAAGTTTTTAGTTTCTCTGTCCAATCTCAATGAGATTCTTGCTGAAAACAGTAACATTGGTTGTAGGTTTTTTTCCTTTCATCCCTTTCAATACGTATACTGCCACTTCCTTCTCTCTTGCAGAATTTCTGCTGAAAGGTCGGCTGTTAACTTACGTGGATTCCCTTGAATGGTAAATGGTGCTTTTCCCATGCTGCTTTTTACATGTTTCCTATACATTTAGATTTTAATAGTTTGATGAATACGTGTCTTGGCGTGTTTCTCCTTGGAATTATCCTGTATGAGACTCTCTGTGCTTCCTGGACTTGATTACCTCTTTCCTTTCCCATACTAGGGAAGTTTTCAACTATAATCTCTTCAAATATATTCTCACGCCTTTTCTCTTTCTCTTCTTCTTCTGAGAGCCATATAATTCGAATGTTGGTGCATTTAATGTTGTCCCAAGGGTCGCTGAGACTGTCCTCCGTTCCTTTCATTCTTTGTTCTTTATTTTGATCCGCAGTATTTATTTGAACTATTTTATCTTCCAGGCCACTTAACCGTTCTTGTGCCTCAGTTATTGTGCTAGTGATCCATGCTAGAGAATAATTATTTTCATTTATTGTGTTCTTCATCACTGTTTGTTTGCTCTTCAGTTCTTGTCGACCCCTGTGAAACGTTTCCTGTATTTTCTCTCTCCTATTTCCACGATGTTGAATCGTTTTTCCTATCATTATTCTGAATTCTTTTTCGGGTAGACTGCCTATTTCCTCTTCATTTGTTAGGTCTGGTGCCTTTTGACCTTGCTGCTTCGTCAGCTGTTTGTGTTTTGGTCTCCTAATTTTGGTTAACTTACTGTGCTTGGGGTTCCTTTTCACAGGCGTCATGCCCGTAGTTATTGTTGTTTTTGGTGTCTGTCCCAAGCGGCTAAGGTTTGTTAAGTGGGTTGTGTAGGCTTTTTCGTGGAGGGGAGTTATGCTTGTGTTCTTTTGAATGAGGCTGGCTCCTGTCTTTCTGGTGGGCATTTCCACAACTGCTGGTGTGTATTTTGGTGCCTCCGTCCTTATGATGATTTAAGGCATCCTCTCTGATAACGGATGGGACTGTTTCTGTCTTGCTCATTGTTTGGCATACGGTGTCCAGCACTGTTGCTTACTGGTCACTGAGTGAATGTGGGTTTTGGCGTTGAGAAAGAAATCTCTGGGAGATTTTCTCCATTTGATATTATGTGAAGCTGTCCGGTCTCCTGTGCACAAGTGTCCTGAACTTGGTTTTCCCTCCTCAGATGCAGAGCTCTGACTCCTGGTTAGAGCACCTAGAGACATTCATCCTCACAGCTCAGAAAAAGTGGGAGAGAAAAGAGAAGGAAACAAAGAATGAGGATAAAGTAAAACAAAATAAAGTAAAATCAAATAAAATGAAGTTATTAAAATGAAAACTATGTATTAAGAGAAAATTTTAAAAATTAAAAAGAAAAGCAGTCACACAGAACTCTAGCACAAATGGTTAAAGCTTAGCTCTACAGACAAAATGACTCACAGCGGCATACACCTACACGTTCACAAAAAGTGAAAAAGTGGAAAAACTAATATATCTATACTCACTAATCCACCTCCTCAATTTTGGACTGATTCATTGTTCTATTCAGGTGTTCCAGAGATGCGGGGTACTTCACGTTGAATGTGGAGATTTCATCCACTCTTCGTGCGGGTGCTGGGAGAGATTACTTTTTCGCTTCTTTGCTCGCACAGCTCTGCTTTTAGAGTTGCATTTGTTTCATTCCATAGATTTCGGTGTTCCTATTTACATTTTCAATTTTTCCCAGGTATTTGTGATCCCATCTTAGTTTTGTACAGTGTATTCTTGGTTATGTACCAGCGTTTTGTTTAGCTTCCATGTGTTTGTATTATTTACAGTTTTTTTTTTCTTTTAATTCCTATCTAGTTTCATAGCATTGTAGGCGGAAATTATACCTGATGCTATTTCAATTTTCTTAGATTTCTAAGGCTTTATGTGTGACCCTACATATGATATAACTTGGAGAGTGTTTCATGAGTACCTGAGGAGAGAGGGTTTTCTGTTGTTTTGCAATAGAATGTTGTATATTTATGAATGAATTCCCTCTTGTCCAACGTGTCATTGAAAGCTTATGTTTCCTAATTTAGTTTCATTTTGGATGATCTATCCATTGGTGATTGTGGGGTGGTAATGTCCCCTACTCTTATGGTTTTACTGTCAAGTTCCACTTTATGGCTGTTAGGATATACCTTATGTATTGAAGTGCTCCTCGGTTGGGTTCATAAGTGTTTGCATTTCTTATATCCTCTCCTTGGTTTGATCCCTTGATCAGTGTGTAGTGTCCTTGTTTGTTTCTTGAAATAGTCTTTATCTTAAAGTCTATTTCTTCTGATATGAGAATTGTAACTCCAGGTTTCCTTTGATTTCCATGTGCATGGAATGTCTCTTGCCATATCCTCAGTTTCAGTCTGTATCTATCCCTAGGTCTAAAATGGGTCTCTTCTAGGCAGCATATATAATGGGCTTGTTGTTGTATCCCTTCAGCCAGTTTATCTGTTGTGGTTGGAGCAATGAATCCATTTACATGTAAGGTAATTGTCAATATGGATGTTCCTCTTCCCGTTTTGTTAATTGTTTTTGGTTTGTTCTAGGAGGTCTTTTCTTTTCTTTGTGATTCCTGCCTAGGGAAGTTCCTTTATCCTTTGGTATAAAGCTGTTGCGTGGTGCTGAATTCTCTTTCCGTTTGTTTTTCTGTAAAGTTTTTAGTTTCTCTGTCCAATCTCAATGAGATTCTTGCTGAAAACAGTAACATTGGTTGTAGGTTTTTTTTCTTTCATCTCTTTAAATACGTATACTGCCACTTCCTTCTCTCTTGCAGAATTTCTGCTGAAAGGTCGGCTGTTAACTTACGTGGATTCCCTTGAATGGTAAATGGTGCTTTGCCCATGCTGCTTTTCACATGTTTCCTATACATTTAGATTTTAAGAGTTTGATGAATACGTGTCTTGGCGTGTTTCTCCTTGGAATTATCCTGTATGAGACTCTCTGTGCTTCCTGGACTTGATTAACTCTTTCCTTTCCCATACTAGGGAAGTTTTCAACTATAATCTTTTCAAATATATTCTCACGCCTTTTCTCTTTCTCTTCTTCTTCTGAGAGCCATATAATTCGAATGTTGGTGCATTTAATGTTGTCCCAAGGGTCGCTGAGACTGTCCTCCGTTCCTTTCATTCTTTGTTCTTTATTTTGATCCGCAGTATTTATTTGAACTATTTTATCTTCCAGGCCACTTAACCGTTCTTGTGCCTCAGTTATTGTGCTAGTGATCAATCTAGAGAATAATTATTTTCATTTATTGTGTTCTTCATCACTGTTTGTTTGCTCTTCAGTTCTTGTCGACCCCTGTGAAACGTTTCCTGTATTTTCTCTCTCCTATTTCCACGATGTTGAATCGTTTTTCCTATCATTATTCTGAATTCTTTTTCGGGTAGACTGCCTATTTCCTCTTCATTTGTTAGGTCTGGTGCCTTTTGACCTTGCTGCTTCGTCAGCTGTTTGTTTTTTGGTCTCCTAATTTTGGTTAACTTACTGTGCTTGGGGTTCCTTTTCACAGGCGTCATGCCCGTAGTTATTGTTGTTTTTGGTGTCTGTCCCAAGCGGCTAAGGTTTGTTAAGTGGGTTGTGTAGGCTTTTTCGTGGAGGGGAGTTATGCTTGTGTTCTTTTGAATGAGGCTGGCTCCTGTCTTTCTGGTGGGCATTTCCACAACTGCTGGTGTGTATTTTGGTGCCTCCGTCCTTATGATGATTTAAGGCATCCTCTCTGATAACGGATGGGACTGTTTCTGTCTTGCTCATTGTTTGGCATACGGTGTCCAGCACTGTTGCTTACTGGTCACTGAGTGAATGTGGGTTTTGGCGTTGAGAAAGAAATCTCTGGGAGATTTTCTCCATTTGATATTATGTGAAGCTGTCAGGTCTCCTGTGCACAAGTGTCCTGAACTTGGTTTTCCCTCCTCAGATGCAGAGCTCTGACTCTTGGTTAGAGCACCTAGAGACATTCATCCTCACAGCTCAGAAAAAGTGGGAGAGAAAAGAGAAGGAAACAAAGAATGAGGATAAAGTAAAACAAAATAAAGTAAAATCAAATAAAATGAAGTTATTAAAATGAAAACTATGTATTAAGAGAAAATTTTAAAAATTAAAAAGAAAAGCAGTCACACAGAACTCTAGCACAAATGGTTAAAGCTTAGCTCTACAGACAAAATGACTCACAGCGGCATACACCTACACGTTCACAAAAAGTGAAAAAGTGGAAAAACTAATATATCTATACTCACTAATCCACCTCCTCAATTTTGGACTGATTCATTGTTCTATTCAGGTGTTCCAGAGATGCGGGGTACTTCACGTTGAATGTGGAGATTTCATCCACTCTTCGTGCGGGTGCTGGGAGAGATTACTTTTTCGCTTCTTTGCTCGCACAGCTCTGCTTTTAGAGTTGCATTTGTTTCATTCCATAGATTTCGGTGTTCCTATTTACATTTTCAATTTTTCCCAGGTATTTGTGATCCCATCTTAGTTTTGTACAGTGTATTATTGGTTATGTACCAGCGTTTTGTTTAGCTTCCATGTGTTTGTATTATTTACAGTTTTTTTTTTCTTTTAATTCCTATCTAGTTTCATAGCATTGTAGGCGGAAATTATACCTGATGCTATTTCAATTTTCTTAGATTTCTAAGGCTTTATGTGTGACCCTACATATGATATAACTTGGAGAGTGTTTCATGAGTACCTGAGGAGAGAGGGTTTTCTGTTGTTTTGCAATAGAATGTTGTATATTTATGAATGAATTCCCTCTTGTCCAACGTGTCATTGAAAGCTTATGTTTCCTAATTTAGTTTCATTTTGGATGATCTATCCATTGGTGATTGTGGGGTGGTAATGTCCCCTACTCTTATGGTTTTACTGTCAAGTTCCACTTTATGGCTGTTAGGATATACCTTATGTATTGAAGTGCTCCTCGGTTGGGTTCATAAGTGTTTGCATTTCTTATATCCTCTCCTTGGTTTGATCCCTTGATCAGTGTGTAGTGTCCTTGTTTGTTTCTTGAAATAGTCTTTATCTTAAAGTCTATTTCTTCTGATATGAGAATTGTAACTCCAGGTTTCCTTTGATTTCCATGTGCATGGAATGTCTCTTGCCATATCCTCAGTTTCAGTCTGTATCTATCCCTAGGTCTAAAATGGGTCTCTTCTAGGCAGCATATATAATGGGCTTGTTGTTGTATCCCTTCAGCCAGTTTATCTGTTGTGGTTGGAGCAATGAATCCATTTACATGTAAGGTAATTGTCAATATGGATGTTCCTCTTCCCGTTTTGTTAATTGTTTTTGGTTTGTTCTAGGAGGTCTTTTCTTTTCTTTGTGATTCCTGCCTAGGGAAGTTCCTTTATCCTTTGGTATAAAGCTGTTGCGTGGTGCTGAATTCTCTTTCCGTTTGTTTTTCTGTAAAGTTTTTAGTTTCTCTGTCCAATCTCAATGAGATTCTTGCTGAAAACAGTAACATTGGTTGTAGGTTTTTTTTCTTTCATCTCTTTAAATACGTATACTGCCACTTCCTTCTCTCTTGCAGAATTTCTGCTGAAAGGTCGGCTGTTAACTTACGTGGATTCCCTTGAATGGTAAATGGTGCCTTGCCCATGCTGCTTTTCACATGTTTCCTATACATTTAGATTTTAAGAGTTTGATGAATACGTGTCTTGGCGTGTTTTTCCTTGGAATTATCCTGTATGAGACTCTCTGTGCTTCCTGGACTTGATTAACTCTTTCCTTTCCCATACTAGGGAAGTTTTCAACTATAATCTTTTCAAATATATTCTCACGCCTTTTCTCTTTCTCTTCTTCTTCTGAGAGCCATATAATTCGAATGTTGGTGCATTTAATGTTGTCCCAAGGGTCGCTGAGACTGTCCTCCGTTCCTTTCATTCTTTGTTCTTTATTTTGATCCGCAGTATTTATTTGAAGTATTTTATCTTCCAGGCCACTTAACCGTTCTTGTGCCTCAGTTATTGTGCTAGTGATCCATGCTAGAGAATAATTATTTTCATTTATTGTGTTCTTCATCACTGTTTGTTTGCTCTTCAGTTCTTGTCGACCCCTGTGAAACGTTTCCTGTATTTTCTCTCTCCTATTTCCACGATGTTGAATCGTTTTTCCTATCATTATTCTGAATTCTTTTTCGGGTAGACTGCCTATTTCCTCTTCATTTGTTAGGTCTGGTGCCTTTTGACCTTGCTGCTTCGTCAGCTGTTTGTTTTTTGGTCTCCTAATTTTGGTTAACTTACTGTGCTTGGGGTTCCTTTTCACAGGCGTCATGCCCGTAGTTATTGTTGTTTTTGGTGTCTGTCCCAAGCGGCTAAGGTTTGTTAAGTGGGTTGTGTAGGCTTTTTCGTGGAGGGGAGTTATGCTTGTGTTCTTTTGAATGAGGCTGGATCCTGTCTTTCTGGTGGGCATTTCCACAACTGCTGGTGTGTATTTTGGTGCCTCCGTCCTTATGATGATTTAAGGCATCCTCTCTGATAACGGATGGGACTGTTTCTGTCTTGCTCATTGTTTGGCATACGGTGTCCAGCACTGTTGCTTACTGGTCACTGAGTGAATGTGGGTCTTGGCGTTGAGAAAGAAATCTCTGGGAGATTTTCTCCATTTGATATTATGTGAAGCTGTCAGGTCTCCTGTGCACCAGTGTCCTGAACTTGGTTTTCCCTCCTCAGATGCAGAGCTCTGACTCCTGGTTAGAGCACCTAGAGACATTCATCCTCACAGCTCAGAAAAAGTGGGAGAGAAAAGAGAAGGAAACAAAGAATGAGGATAAAGTAAAACAAAATAAAGTAAAATCAAATAAAATGAAGTTATTAAAATGAAAACTATGTATTAAGAGAAAATTTTAAAAATTAAAAAGAAAAGCAGTCACACAGAACTCTAGCACAAATGGTTAAAGCTTAGCTCTACAGACAAAATGACTCACAGCGGCATACCCCTACACGTTCACAAAAAGTGAAAAAGTGGAAAAACTAATATATCTATGCTCACTAATCCACCTCCTCAATTTTGGACTGATTCATTGTTCTATTCAGGTGTTCCAGAGATGCGGGGTACTTCACGTTGAATGTCTAGATTTCATACACTCTTCGTGCGGGTGCTGGGAGAGATTACTTTTTCGCTTCTTTGCTCGCACAGCTCTGCTTTTAGAGTTGCATTTGTTTCATTCCATAGATTTGGGTGTTCCTATTTACATTTTCAATTTTTCCCAGGTATTTGTGATCCCATCTTAGTTTTGTACAGTGTATTCTTGGTTATGTAACAGCGTTTTGTTTAGCTTCCATGTGTTTGTATTATTTACAGTTTTTTTTCTTTTAATTCCTATCTAGTTTCATAGCACTGTAGGCGGAAATTATACCTGATGCTATTTCAATTTTCTTAGATTTCTAAGGCTTTATGTGTGACCCTACATATGATATAACTTGGAGAGTGTTTCATGAGTACCTGAGGAGAGAGGGTTTTCTGTTGTTTTGCAATAGAATGTGGTATATTTATGAATGAATTCCCTCTTGTCCAACGTGTCATTGAAAGCTTATGTTTCCTAATTTAGTTTCATTTTGGATGATCTAGCCATTGGTGATTGTGGGGTGGTAATGTCCCCTACTCTTATGGTTTTACTGTCAAGTTCCGCTTTATGGCTGTTAGGATATACCTTATGTATTGAAGTGCTCCTCGGTTGGGTTCATAAGTGTTTGCATTTCTTATATCCTCTCCTTGGTTTGATCCCTTGATCAGTGTGTAGTGTCCTTGTTTGTTTCTTGAAATAGTCTTTATCTTAAAGTCTATTTCTTCTGATATGAGAATTGTAACTCCAGGTTTCCTTTGATTTCCATGTGCATGGAATGTCTCTTGCCATATCCTCAGTTTCAGTCTGTATCTATCCCTAGGTCTATAATGGGTCTCTTCTAGGCAGCATATATAATGGGCTTGTTGTTGTATCCCTTCAGCCAGTTTATCTGTTGTGGTTGGAGCAATGAATCCATTTACATGTAAGGTAATTGTCAATATGGATGTTCCTCTTCCCTTTTTGTTAATTGTTTTTGGTTTGTTCTAGGAGGTCTTTTCTTTTCTTTGTGATTCCTGCCTAGGGAAGTTCCTTTATCCTTTGGTATAAAGCTGTTGCGTGGTGCTGAATTCTCTTTCCGTTTGTTTTTCTGTAAAGTTTTTAGTTTCTCTGTCCAATCTCAATGAGATTCTTGCTGAAAACAGTAACATTGGTTGTAGGTTTTTTTCCTTTCATCCCTTTCAATACGTATACTGCCACTTTCTTCTCTCTTGCAGAATTTCTGCTGAAAGGTCGGCTGTTAACTTACGTGGATTCCCTTGAATGGTAAATGGTGCTTTTCCCATGCTGCTTTTTACATGTTTCCTATACATTTAGATTTTAATAGTTTGATGAATACGTGTCTTGGCGTGTTTCTCCTTGGAATTATCCTGTATGAGACTCTCTGTGCTTCCTGGACTTGATTACCTCTTTCCTTTCCCATACTAGGGAAGTTTTCAACTATAATCTCTTCAAATATATTCTCACGCCTTTTCTCTTTCTCTTCTTCTTCTGAGAGCCATATAATTCGAATGTTGGTGCATTTAATGTTGTCCCAAGGGTCGCTGAGACTGTCCTCCGTTCCTTTCATTCTTTGTTGTTTATTTTGATCCGCAGGATTTATTTGAACTATTTTATCTTCCAGGCCACTTAACCGTTCTTGTGCCTCAGTTATTGTGCTAGTGATCCATGCTAGAGAATAATTATTTTCATTTATTGTGTTCTTCATCACTGTTTGTTTGCTCTTCAGTTCTTGTCGACCCCTGTGAAACGTTTCCTGTATTTTCTCTCTCCTATTTCCACGATGTTGAATCGTTTTTCCTATCATTATTCTGAATTCTTTTTCGGGTAGACTGCCTATTTCCTCTTCATTTGTTAGGTCTGGTGCCTTTTGACCTTGCTGCTTCGTCAGCTGTTTGTGTTTTGGTCTCCTAATTTTGGTTAACTTACTGTGCTTGGGGTTCCTTTTCACAGGCGTCATGCCCGTAGTTATTGTTGTTTTTGGTGTCTGTCCCAAGCGGCTAAGGTTTGTTAAGTGGGTTGTGTAGGCTTTTTCGTGGAGGGGAGTTATCCTTGTGTTCTTTTGAATGAGGCTGGATCCTGTCTTTCTGGTGGGCATTTCCACAACTGCTGGTGTGTATTTTGGTGCCTCCGTCCTTATGATGATTTAAGGCATCCTCTCTCATAACGGATGGGACTGTTTCTGTCTTGCTCATTGTTTGGCATACGGTGTCCAGCACTGTTGCTTACTGGTCACTGAGTGAATGTGGGTCTTGGCGTTGAGAAAGAAATCTCTGGGAGATTTTCTCCATTTGATATTATGTGAAGCTGTCAGGTCTCCTGTGCACCAGTGTCCTGAACTTGGTTTTCCCTCCTCAGATGCAGAGCTCTGACTCCTGGTTAGAGCACCTAGAGACATTCATCCTCACAGCTCAGAAAAAGTGGGAGAGAAAAGAGAAGGAAACAAAGAATGAGGATAAAGTAAAACAAAATAAAGTAAAATCAAATAAAATGAAGTTATTAAAATGAAAACTATGTATTAAGAGAAAATTTTAAAAATTAAAAAGAAAAGCAGTCACACAGAACTCTAGCACAAATGGTTAAAGCTTAGCTCTACAGACAAAATGACTCACAGCGGCATACCCCTACACGTTCACAAAAAGTGAAAAAGTGGAAAAACTAATATATCTATGCTCACTAATCCACCTCCTCAATTTTGGACTGATTCATTGTTCTATTCAGGTGTTCCAGAGATGCGGGGTACTTCACGTTGAATGTGGAGATTTCATCCACTCTTCGTGCGGGTGCTGGGAGAGATTACTTTTTCGCTTCTTTGCTCGCACAGCTCTGCTTTTAGAGTTGCATTTGTTTCATTCCATAGATTTGGGTGTTCCTATTTACATTTTCAATTTTTCCCAGGTATTTGTGATCCCATCTTAGTTTTGTACAGTGTATTCTTGGTTATGTAACAGCGTTTTGTTTAGCTTCCATGTGTTTGTATTATTTACAGTTTTTTTTCTTTTAATTCCTATCTAGTTTCATAGCACTGTAGGCGGAAATTATACCTGATGCTATTTCAATTTTCTTAGATTTCTAAGGCTTTATGTGTGACCCTACATATGATATAACTTGGAGAGTGTTTCATGAGTACCTGAGGAGAGAGGGTTTTCTGTTGTTTTGCAATAGAATGTGGTATATTTATGAATGAATTCCCTCTTGTCCAACGTGTCATTGAAAGCTTATGTTTCCTAATTTAGTTTCATTTTGGATGATCTAGCCATTGGTGATTGTGGGGTGGTAATGTCCCCTACTCTTATGGTTTTACTGTCAAGTTCCGCTTTATGGCTGTTAGGATATACCTTATGTATTGAAGTGCTCCTCGGTTGGGTTCATAAGTGTTTGCATTTCTTATATCCTCTCCTTGGTTTGATCCCTTGATCAGTGTGTAGTGTCCTTGTTTGTTTCTTGAAATAGTCTTTAAATTAAAGTCTATTTCTTCTGATATGAGAATTGTAACTCCAGGTTTCCTTTGATTTCCATGTGCATGGAATGTCTCTTGCCATATCCTCAGTTTCAGTCTGTATCTATCCCTAGGTCTATAATGGGTCTCTTCTAGGCAGCATATATAATGGGCTTGTTGTTGTATCCCTTCAGCCAGTTTATCTGTTGTGGTTGGAGCAATGAATCCATTTACATGTAAGGTAATTGTCAATATGGATGTTCCTCTTCCCTTTTTGTTAATTGTTTTTGGTTTGTTCTAGGAGGTCTTTTCTTTTCTTTGTGATTCCTGCCTAGGGAAGTTCCTTTATCCTTTGGTATAAAGCTGTTGCGTGGTGCTGAATTCTCTTTCCGTTTGTTTTTCTGTAAAGTTTTTAGTTTCTCTGTCCAATCTCAATGAGATTCTTGCTGAAAACAGTAACATTGGTTGTAGGTTTTTTTCCTTTCATCCCTTTCAATACGTATACTGCCACTTTCTTCTCTCTTGCAGAATTTCTGCTGAAAGGTCGGCTGTTAACTTACGTGGATTCCCTTGAATGGTAAATGGTGCTTTTCCCATGCTGCTTTTTACATGTTTCCTATACATTTAGATTTTAATAGTTTGATGAATACGTGTCTTGGCGTGTTTCTCCTTGGAATTATCCTGTATGAGACTCTCTGTGCTTCCTGGACTTGATTACCTCTTTCCTTTCCCATACTAGGGAAGTTTTCAACTATAATCTCTTCAAATATATTCTCACGCCTTTTCTCTTTCTCTTCTTCTTCTGAGAGCCATATAATTCGAATGTTGGTGCATTTAATGTTGTCCCAAGGGTCGCTGAGACTGTCCTCCGTTCCTTTCCTTCTTTGTTCTTTATTTTGATCCGCAGTATTTATTTGAACTATTTTATCTTCCAGGCCACTTAACCGTTCTTGTGCCTCAGTTATTGTGCTAGTGATCCATGCTAGAGAATAATTATTTTCATTTATTGTGTTCTTCATCACTGTTTGTTTGCTCTTCAGTTCTTGTCGACCCCTGTGAAACGTTTCCTGTATTTTCTCTCTCCTATTTCCACGATGTTGAATCGTTTTTCCTATCATTATTCTGAATTCTTTTTCGGGTAGACTGCCTATTTCCTCTTCATTTGTTAGGTCTGGTGCCTTTTGACCTTGCTGCTTCGTCAGCTGTTTGTGTTTTGGTCTCCTAATTTTGGTTAACTTACTGTGCTTGGGGTTCCTTTTCACAGGCGTCATGCCCGTAGTTATTGTTGTTTTTGGTGTCTGTCCCAAGCGGCTAAGGTTTGTTAAGTGGGTTGTGTAGGCTTTTTCGTGGAGGGGAGTTATCCTTGTGTTCTTTTGAATGAGGCTGGATCCTGTCTTTCTGGTGGGCATTTCCACAACTGCTGGTGTGTATTTTGGTGCCTCCGTCCTTATGATGATTTAAGGCATCCTCTCTCATAACGGATGGGACTGTTTCTGTCTTGCTCATTG